>NC_137681.1:28304968-28799968 GCF_963989245.1 Nansenia antarctica | reverse complement strand
TGATGTTAATGCCATTCTACCTCCACCAGCCTCCACTGAGGTAGCCTCCACTAGTATCTAGGGTAGGTAAGGTGGGCCGTGCGTCTCTCTTGCCCCCCCACAGTGTAGGTAACACACAGTCAGACCCCTTATCCCTGGGCTAGGAGAGGTCTGTTGGTCTGTCTGGATGTCTGGTGTATCAGGGGTTAAGTACAGAGTATCTAGGTTATAGGATGTAGGGTGTGATGTTTTTCCTCTCGTCCCCCGCAGCTGATGTGATCTGTGTGATGGGGGGGGGGGGGGGGGGGGCGGGGGGGTTGCGCTAATCCGCCTGTTAGCAGCTGTTGCCGTAGGTAACGTAGGTGGCGTCGGTAAAGCCTTCGCAAACCACATTATTATCTGACAGATTTGGGTCTGCTTTTCCCAAATATACAGTGTCCCAAGTACCGTATAGTATATAGCTACGGTACTTGGGAGAGCCCTTTGGAATGTTGATGAAGACACGACCACAGCTGTGTGCATCATGAACGATCAGTGCATTTTATTTTCCATCACAGTACAAAAATAAATTAAAATAAGCGGAAACAAACTGAAAAGGGTTCAATTACAGCAACAGCATTGTAGTCTTTTTCCAAAAGAACACATGGAAACAGCTTTTAATACACCCTTCCTACCACAACCCGATCAGAACCCGACCCCAAAACCCAGCGTATGAGATCAGTCTGGTGTTCCACCGTTCTAATAAGAAAATGAAATTCACGCATTCTTCTGTACAAATAAAGTCTGTCACACACACACACACACACACACACACACACACACACACACACACACACACACACACACACACACACACACACACACACACTTTCACAATCGTACACATGAAATCATTTGAATGCCTCCCAGTTTTGAAGTTCTTTAAAACTGTTTCTCTTTTGTTCCACAAAGTACGCAACAAGATTAAAATAAAAAATAAAAAAAATGTGACAGAAATGTTAAACTATCACTTTTGTCTTGTTTTTTTTTTCTTGTTTTTTTTTTTTTGTCAGCTTTTCAAAAGTATTTTTTCAAACAACTACTCAGTGATGCAAGTGAACAAAATGGCACATTTGAGTGAGTTTGGGGCAAGTAGTAGTGGACAGCAGAGGGTCAAGACTCTCTGTTTGACCTCTGTTTGACCTCTGACTCCAATGTCCTGCGATGTCCCCAGTCAGAGCAGGAGCCCGTCCAAAGTGCATGTCCCCCTATTGCGCTACACAACACACAGATTGAATGTTCCTCCCGCTGCATTTCATGTTCCCATAGCAAGGCGTACGTTAATGCCATGGTCCTCTTCCACAACACAACAACACATTTGAACCATTTTGAATCCATCATACATTTTCTCTTTGACTCAAACTGATACAGCAGAGGAGAGAGGTGGTCGTAGCAACAGTCTCCAACAACAACAACAACAACAACAACTTTCATCGTCACATGAGAGAACAGCCATTTTGTCGGCATGGGAACGAGTAAAAAAATAAAATAAAAAATAAAGTCATAATTGTCTGTGAAACCATTTTGCATTTCTGGAAAGAAAAATGTGATGAACACAATTACTGAAAGAAAGCATGCACAGTTTATCACTGTCGAGATGAGAAGAAAGCGGGCAAATATTTATCTTTGTTCTTTTTTAAGGTTTGGTTTTGTCTTGTTGTTTTCATTTCTTTTGTTTTCTCCCAAGGTCCAGCTGCTTGTGACCACTAGTTTTAGAAAGCTGGTAGTAGATTCTCACTACGCTTTCACTAAATATAAACGGATGTATTTCGTGACATTTAAATGATAAGGTTCTATCTCCATTTTTGGTCAAAATTGAGTTTTTTTTAATAATCTGTTCCATTAGGTGTTTATTATATATTTAAAATGTTGACATTTTTTAGTTAGTAATTCATAAAATACAACGGTTCCATCTCACAAAACATAATGTAATGTAAAAACTTTGACGCTCAATATCTCTGAACTACCCTAAACGGAGATAGAACCTTATCATTCTGAGCTCACGATTTGCTGTGATTGACAGAGAAGCCTAGCCTCTCCATATGCTGAGGTGATCTGGAGACGGGCAGTGTTACAGCAGGACAGTTTCTAATGCAAATCAAAACCGTGTTCCATCTTGGCTGATCCATATGCCTTCACACTGGTTGCCATGGTGTTGCCATGGTGTTGCCATGTCCTCTGCGTGTGTCTCTCATTTACTCTCGTGGTTCCAGTGAAAACCTGATTATCCCTGTGGAGGTGGACCAGCATCGAGCCCGCAGCCTCATCTAATCACATGTACACACCCTACAGCTGAAAACATGGTTGTCTCCTATTTTATTTTCTTGGCATTGAGAGATTAGTCTATAGTAAGAAGCTACGCCTAAGCAAACATTTCCTGCTGTGACGCTGATTGGATTTGAGTGAAATACCCTGCTGCCATTGGCTAATGGTTTCTCATCTTGATATGTGATTGTGTAGTACTCTAGTTTGGATTGGCTCTAGTCATGCAGGTGTGTGTGTGTGTGTGTGTGTGTGTGTGTGTGTGTGTGTGTGTGTGTGTGTGTGTGTGTGTGTGTGTGTGTGTGTGTGTGTGTGTGTGTGTGTGTGTGTGTGTGTGTGTGTGTGTGTGTGTGTGTGTGTGTGTGTGTGTGTGTGTGTGTGTGTGTGTGTGTGTGTGTGTGTGTGTGTGTGTGTGTGTGTGTGTGTGTGTGTGTGTGTGTGTGTGTGTGTGTGTGTGTGTGTGTGTGTGTGTGTGTGTGTGTGTGTGTGTGTGTGTGTGTGTGTGTGTGTGTGTGTGTGTGTGTGTGTTGGGGGGTTTAGGGCTGCTCTGTGCCTGTTCTTAGGTCTATGGTGCTCACTACTCTACTCTATCCTACTCTAAGACTCTGATGTTGTTACTTTGGTGATGATCAGATTTTATTTTTATTTTAGGGCTGCATTTTTAATACGTTTAGCTTAATCCCTGCAACGTCAATATGCGTCAAGCATAATCAATCTTCATTTCCACCAAAGATAAATTCACCAGTGACTACAGCAAAACTGCCCCCCCTCATATCCTGTCTTTAGAAACAGATTACTTCATCATTCATGTACAATCTTTCTAATTACAAGGGATGTGCCAAGAGAATGAATAAATAAATGGCAATAAATTAAGTTTCAATTAAGAGTCATTATTAGATGAAAATCCATCCCATCATTCAACAGTTGTTGGACATCTTTCATTTGTTTTTAGACCTACAGGATTTTCATCAAAGATATGGCACTGGTTTTAAACATTTCTAAATGCTGAATGTCTCATAGCACAGAACAAACCTTCATACCAAGGTGTTTTAGACAACCTTTGAGACGTTAAGTACAAAATAATTCATTGGTAAACAAATAGCCTATTTTAGCAAGCATAGCTAAATAAACTAGTTTCACTTTGTACACAGCATTCTCTAATGCATATGCATTTAGTTTACAAATCATATGGAAAGAAGTAAAGTATAGTTCCTGCCCTCCAAAACTCCATTACAAATTGCATGGCACACGTGCATTAGGTTACATTTCTAAGTTAACAAAAACAATTTTTTAAGAAAATCAATAAATAAACCTTGCAAGGTGAGAGCCTTCAGAGTTAAAACATCCATTTTAAATGTGTTTGTTTTCATCTCCTCCTTCCTGTTATCTTCTGGCAAACAATCCCACAATGCAATGCTGGCCTGTTGTCTACTTCCTGATATCACCAACCTTCCTCTCCAACCACAACCCCCCCATCTCCCAAAGTCACAAACATGAACCCCAAAGCAACGTTAATCCAGCATTGGTGGACTGTTCTTAATTAGGGCGGGGGGGGGGGACACAGTGGGTATTCACAGTCTAGAGTTCCAGGGTTGGATTGATGTTTGTTTGTTCCCACATGATGGGAGCAGTTTTGCCCAGTCACGCGATGGCTAGGCTAGGCTAGCCTCTCAGGAAGAAAGGCAGTGACATCACACTACTGTACTCAGCTGGCCTCAGCTGGGTGTCTGCTCGTCTCAAGAACTAAGTCCTCTCCACATTCATAGCTGTAGATTTGTGTTCTTTTTCTATTGTTGTTGTTTTATCATCTTCTTTTTTTTCATAGTCTTTATTGTCTTCATATGTCTATGTGTAAAGCAACGGTTGTACCCGAGTCTGGCATTTTTGTTTTCTATTATATTCTTGTCCAAAAAAACGTTAGGTGAAGTCAATACTCAAATCTTCTTTCCTTCAAAAATATTTGTTTCTAAAACTTGAAATAGGAGTTCTGGGATTTCCCCCAATGATAGAATTGGATATTCTCTGTTCTGTTTCTGTCCCCCTTTTTGGTCAACTGTTTTACTGTCAGCTCTCCTAACATGCTTATAATCCCAAACTTCTGAAAATATGATATCTAGGCCTAAGCCCAAATAACCCTAAAAACCCCCAAAACTATCTTTTCCCATCAAAACCTCCCCTCTTCCTCCTCCTCCCTCACTCCCAATCTCTCCCAATCTCACTCCTAGTCCCCCTAGTTCCCCCTTATGAAATGCCAGACTGGAGTAGGCCCCTGCCCCGCTCCCCTCCCCCCCTCCTCCCCCCCCCCGTGAGGCCCCCTCACCGGTCCAGCCCGATGAGCAGGCGGCTCCTCTCCTCCTCCTTCTGGCTCTCGTTCTTCAGGTCGGCGAACACCTGGGTGAAGTAGTGCGGGTCCGAGTTGATCTGCAGCATCTTGCCGCTCATCAGGTTGATGATGGACAGGCAGCGGTCCCAGAAGGTCTCCTTGGACGTCTCCACCAGGAAGGGCTTCAGCGGGTAGGAGATCTCGTTGCCCATGTACGAGTAGCTCAGGTACAGGCAGGTGAGCAGCGACGCCTGCAGCTCGTGCTCCGTGGCCACCTCCGAGGAGACCACGTCGCGGCACAGCATGTACACGAACACCACGTTGGCGGGCGTGACGAAGCCCTGGTCCTGCCAGCCCTGCAGCAGCAGGGAGCGGTCCACGCTGCGCAGCCACAGCACCGGGTCGGTCGGGGAGAGGTGCTTCAGGCGGTAGCAGCGGCGGCACAGGAACTCCCCGAGGCAACGCAGCAGCTCGCTGGTGGACGCCTGGACGATGACGCGCTTGGGCGTGCCTTGGGTGGTGGGAGCCCCCACGGCGGCCGCGTTAGAGTTGGCGAGCGGGACTTTCTTGACGGACCCCGAGACGTTGGCGTTGTTGGTGGCGGTGGTCTTGCCGAGGGCTGGGGTGGCGGCGCCCTGGTGGTGGTCCTGCTGCTGCTGGGCGAAGGTGGAGAGGTTGGCGCAGGACTGCGACTTCTTCAGGTTCTCGTTGTTGAGGTGGGTGATGTTGTTCTGATAGGCGGGGCCGTTGGGCTGCACCTTCTTGGAGCTCTTCTTCTTGGCCGACACCGCCACGATCCGCTTCCACGGCAGCACGTTGATGAGCGAGTGGCGCTTCAGGTTCTTGTCCTTGGCGTTCTTGCTGTTCTGCACGGCCGTGTAGTGGCCCACCGTGGCGGGGCCGTCCTCGAACAGGGCCGCCTTCCGGTAGCTCGGCGAGAGAGACAGTACGGTTCCCATGGCGACGGCGTTAGTCAGTCAAGTCAGACGTCCGGGGGGGAGCGCGTTAGACGGCAGCGGGGGGTTGGTGGTGGGGGGGGGTGAGAAGCAAGCAGAGAGAGAGATATCCTCCCCTACGGGGGGCTCAGAGCCTCTATGTTTACAAGCTTGGAGACCCTCGGCTATAGCCTCTGATTCCTCTCAGGCATCGAAGGCCGGGGGGTCAGGGGTTAAGGGCTAGTGGTGGTAGGAAGCAGTGGATGTTTGATGAGTCAGGGGGTTGGTTGCCTTAGGGGGAGTCTATCTGGTTATTGAGCTCTCCTCTTCAAAGGGGTCAGGAGTGCCTGTGGGAAAACAACAAAAACATTCAATGAGATAAACTGAATGTCTGGTATCTTTTTTCCATTGTATTTCAGCTATTGTGCTGTCTTATTTGTGTATTGATGCATGTGTGTAATATGACACCTGACTCACTGCACTGTATAAATGGTAAATTGTAAATATGTTCTGTCTTGTCTTGTGGTTATGTATGTTTTGTCCATGTAATAGTCATGTACAATGTGTGTATGTTTTTTGACACTGCTTTTGAGCTGTACCGACAACAAATTCCACCGACCTAGGTCGTGTGGTCATTAAACTATTCATTCATTCATGAAATTGATTCGATGTTAAATATATCTTTGTTGGCACTGACAATTTATAGGAATTACAATTGCTGTCAGCAGTACTCTTTCACAAACGTAGCTATTCACAATAGAGTATATCGACCAGTGATGCGCATTAATTGTCTAATTGGGAGTAGCTATTGATTTAGCTTGGTAAATGAAAAACACATTGGAAATGTAGGCTATGTCAGTGAATGAATGCACTTGTGGGAATCCAAGTCACCTGGCCATTGTGACACGAATACCCGAATGCTTAATAACAGCATGTGAAGCCAAAGGGAAAACATGAGCAGACCTGGTAGCTTACAGTATTATACTGTATATGGGCTGATAGACATGTAATAGACGCCACATCCCTGCTATCCCTCCTTGTGAGATGTTCATCTAAACTCTTTTCCTTCAAACAGATATAGGCAGGGAGCGCAACGTTATTTCCCACTAATAACCATTGCAACACTGACTGTAAGAAAACACATCTGCGCATCATTCATTGTTGATTATTGCAGATCTCAGGTCACAGTGACCTGCACGGCACTGCCCAGATTAATGTTTCGCTCGACGCTTTTGTGAATATTGCACATCATGATTTATACATGAAAAATCATTTAATTCGATTGAAGCATAACGAATGACGCCTCGAAGCCAGTCACAGATCACAGATCCTCTCTGTGCTTAAAATGGAAGCCCAGTACGTAAACACCTACAGAAGAAGCAGTGAAAGTCGCTTATAAGGTTTATTTATATAAACATTAT
Organism: Nansenia antarctica; assembly: GCF_963989245.1. NCBI lineage: Eukaryota > Metazoa > Chordata > Actinopteri > Argentiniformes > Microstomatidae > Nansenia > Nansenia antarctica. The sequence goes on along the minus strand of NC_137681.1, from coordinate 28,793,009 downwards.
ATAATATGACATGCCTTTACTGGGCATATTTACTAAAACGACGACTGTCACCGAAGAGTCTTTCACCACGATCATCTTTAGTATATTAGGTCTGCCTCCCAATTAAACGAATATATTAGACTATGTTTTTCTAGGCTATGAGAACGAGAGAAATGTAGGCTCAGATTCATCCAACATAAATTAGACCATACTCACTTATTTTCAAGTGGTTGTTGATGTAGCAAATATCCCAAAGAGTTTCTTAAATAAATCACATGTTGTGTTTTCGCTGTCATTTGAAAAATAAATAGTTCTGGTTGTCTCGGTTACTGTCCAGGGTTCTGAAACCGAGCGGCCGCGTCGGAATAAAGACGATCTGTTTATGTATTTATGGCATTCCCTCTCCAAACATGACTCCCCTTAATAATAATAACCTTTATTTGTATAGCACGTTTCCTGCTAACGTTGCAGCTCAAAGTGCTTTAACAAAATAACTAAATAATATAAGAATGACTATAAGATTTAAACAAGTAAATACATATACACGTATATACAATATATACAAATATATAGATTCATCGACTAACATTATATGGTTATGGCGTGCATGCACTATCAGCAAATGTCCACATGTTTATGTAAACAACAACAAAAAAGTCTACCCATAGCCGCAGCTCAGATTATATTTCCCCCTGTGATTATTCACAATTCATAATCTTCGTCATAGTCTAAATAAACCCGACTGACCATAGGCCTAAATCACGACAATGTGAAACAGACTGAAGCATACTTACAAAAAGAATATGTTTTTCCTTCAGTTGCTGATGCAAAAAGAATTGCAGCGCAGACGGCTTGCTGTAGCCTGATTCCCTCTGAGATGGTGCATCTATCCTCTGAGATGGTGCATCTATCCTCTGAGATGGTGCATCTATCCTCTGAGATGGTGCATCTATCCTCTGAGATGGTGCATCTATCCTCTGAGATGGTGCATCTGTCCTCTGAGATGGTGCATCTGTCCTCTGAGATGGTGCATCTGTCCTCTGAGATGGTACATCTATCCTCTGAGATGGTACATCTATCCTCTGAGATGGTACATCTATCCTCTGAGATGGTACATCTATCCTCTGAGATGGTGCATCTATCCTCTGAGATGGTACATCTATCCTCTGAGATGGTGCATCTATCCTCTGAGATGGTGCATCTATCCTCTGAGATGGTGATGCGCGTCAAGGTGAAATCTCATCAGCAACAATCATTTCCGAGAATACGGCCAAACACAACCCGGTTATAATCCAGTGAAATAAAAAGGTGTTTATCAAATAGGTAAAGCATCCGCACGCGTCGACATAGATCTCCTGTCTCTCCGGTGTGCAGGCGACGGGAGGCAACTGTGGAATGAATGGTGGTGTGAAGATGTGCTGTTGGTCCTGTTGGAGAGATGCGCTGCGGCGGAGGGCTGCTGTACTGGCTGGTGGAAAGGCGGTGGTCGGGCGCCGCTTGGCGCTCTGTCCGTGGTCCTGTTTCTGTCCGTGGTCCCGTTTCTGTCCGTGGTCCTGTTTCTGAAACTCCTCCACCCAATCATAACAAGCAGAGCCACCACACTGCATGCATGCATGGATGCACTCGATGAACTCGCATGATCCATTTCTTGCTAAGCGAATTATGCATATGATTTCCATATTTTCATCTTCTACAAATAGAGAAATCAACCATGTTTTAGTCTACTGATATATGCCTTGTAGTACATTTTTTACTTTTTTACTTATTATTAATAGGCCTAATATTATTATTATTATTATTAATATATATAATAGGCCAATCCAAATATGGGACATTATAGCCCAAATAGCCTTGTAAAGACCATATGATCAGTGGTAAAGACATTGTTAGTTGCCATTCAATAGGCCTGGCCTATAGGTACACCTTCATTCAGTAGGCCTGACCTAGGTACACCTTCATGATAGTCCTTGCTTTTATGTGCACATTCATAATGAATTCCTAATGTATCTATTTCTTTGTACATAGATTTCCCCACTTTTTTCTGTTTTTTTCACTCATTGACAAATGAAATTTGCTACTGCAACGTCTTATAATCTAATCTGATTATCCTATTCCATAGATTTAGCATATGACATTCTGCCCTATAGGCTATTTGTAGTCTGCATGGCCAAAATAACACCGTGACTGCGTTTCCCAAATAACTACAACTCACACATTTCCATAACTCCCATCATGCGCCTGCTGCGCCTGCGTAGATGTGAGTGGGGGAAAATACAACATTCTCTGAAAAATAACGATGTGCACATCAGAACAAAACGTCATTCCAGATTATGTTTAGAGCAGTGGTTCTCAAACCTCTCCTCTGGGACCCCCAGCCGCTCCACATATCTGATCTGTTCCACCACCAGCACACCTGATTCAATTAATCAAGTACAAAGCAATTATGATTACCTGTACATAGCTCATAACTGTACATAACTACTGTACTGGCAATACTGTACCTATCAATATCACTTCTGGTGAAGTACTGTTTTTATTGTTCTTATATCACTATTTGCACTTCTGGTTATATGTTAAACTGGCTGCATTTCGTTGTCTGGTATTATACTCTGCAAAGACAATAACGTTGTAATCGTCTAATCGGTCTGCAATAGGCCCAGACATCTCACCTCCCTGACCCCACGGAAATAAAGACTAGATCATTCCCAGAGGCCTCGGACACCTAATGAACATGTTGTATGGGGGGTTGGAGGGGAGGTGGTACTGCACAGTACAGTACAGGTACGCCATTTGATGTGTTTCCACCCAGAAACGACAAACAAGGTATGTTGTTGTTCCCTACAATAGTTTGAAACTAATTTATTTTTATTTTGTTTAAACGGCAACTGTAATGGAGGGCGACGACATTCTGCTGCATGAACTTGACCTCTGTAGGTTTTTTGAGAGGGAGTCGATGCTTGTATGTGTTTTCTATGTAACCCTTTCGCTTTGACAACACGGTAACAGTGAATACTGTGGTTCCATTTGTGCAAGATGTATGTAGAGAAATAGGCAGGTAGAGTTGTACTTTGGGTGACACACAGTCGGTGGGGTAGGCCTGCATTCCTAACGGAATTGTATTTAACTTAGCAGCGGACAGCTGTGCCTACTTGTTGTATTATTCTCATGTTTATAGACCAAAGGTTTGTAGCCCAAATGGTGAGTTTGTCAACTTTTTTGCCAGGCTTGCCAAACATGGACAGGGTGGGTTCTTTACTTAGGCCAACTGTAATTGTAACACGTGATGCTCAATAGACAGCAGCCATTTAGTTTAACCTTTTATTCTTAAGTCACACTTAAGTGTAAGAGAGTAACATTCTTAGTATTCGGTTGCTTGACATTGCAGCACAAAGACCAATAAGCCGGCAGGATAGTCAAGATAAATAAAGTGGCAATAGTTACTAGACATGAGTGAGACAGTTGGACAAGTGACAAGTTGTGGGAGACAAATAAGACAAATAGACAGGACACAGTTTAGCAGTACGGTACATAGTACAGAATGTACTTCACTCTCCACTTTTGAGTCCCACCTCAAAACCTACCTGTTTTCCCATGCATACAACCTCCCCTACCCCTAACCATCACCCCTACCCCTGCCACCCCCCTCCCCCCCTGGACATGTATACAACCTCCCCTACCCCTAACCCCTCCACCCCCCTCCCTGGACATTGCTGCGTTACTGTGTTCCCTGTTCGTTAACTCTGTTCTATGTGCTCATGTTATCTGTTGCTTGTTGTTTCTGTGTTTTATGTTTTCCCCATATTGTCAGCGTCTTTGAGCCTCGGAAAAGCGCTAAATAAATTATTATTATGATTATTATTATTCGAATAAAATAGTAGGCTAAAGAGAATTTAAATGTTTGGCATTTAGCAGCAGACGCCTTTATCCAGAGCCACTTGCAACAAATACATTTGACTGAGTAAGTAAATCATCTATCCCAGGGCTGTCACTAGTCACAGCAGGACCCACTAGTCACAGCAGGACCCACTAGTCACAGCAGGACCCACTAGTCACAGCAGTACCCACTAGTCACAGCAGTACCCACTAGTCACAGCAGTACCCACTAGTCACAGCAGTACCCACTAGTCACAGCAGGACCCACTAGTCACAGCAGGACCCACTAGTCACAGCAGGACCCACTAGTCACAGCAGTACCCACTAGTCACAGCAGGACCCACTAGTCACAGCAGTACCCACTAGTCACAGCAGGACCCACTAGTCACAGCAGTACCCACTAGTCACAGCAGTACCCACTAGTCACAGCAGTACCCACTAGTCACAGCAGGACCCACTAGTCACAGCAGGACCCACTAGTCACAGCAGTACCCACTAGTCACAGCAGTACCCACTAGTCACAGCAGTACCCACTAGTCACAGCAGTACCCACTAGTCACAGCAGTACCCACTAGTCACAGCAGGACCCACTAGTCACAGCAGGACCCACTAGTCACAGCAGGACCCACTAGTCACAGCAGTACCCACTAGTCACAGCAGGACCCACTAGTCACAGCAGTACCCACTAGTCACAGCAGGACCCACTAGTCACAGCAGTACCCACTAGTCACAGCAGTACCCACTAGTCACAGCAGTACCCACTAGTCACAGCAGGACCCACTAGTCACAGCAGGACCCACTAGTCACAGCAGTACCCACTAGTCACAGCAGTACCCACTAGTCACAGCAGTACCCACTAGTCACAGCAGTACCCACTAGTCACAGCAGTACCCACTAGTCACAGCAGTACCCACTAGTCACAGCAGGACCCACTAGTCACAGCAGTACCCACTAGTCACAGCAGTACCCACTAGTCACAGCAGTACCCACTAGTCACAGCAGTACCCACTAGTCACAGCAGTACCCACTAGTCACAGCAGGAAGAAGACATGTATGCTCAGACCTGGGGCAGTCGTCGTGCTAGAAGAAGGAAGATTTTCTTTGGTGTCAAAGGCTTTATTTTTGGCATGGTTTTCAGGAGCCTTGATGTTATTTTTTATTTTTTTTGCAATGCCTATCACAGGTGATTATATTAGATTTAGATTAGATTCAACTTTATTGTCATTGCAGAGTACAAGTAGACAAAGAAATGCAGTTTAGCATCTAACCAGAAGTGCAAATAGAGATATAAAACATGACAGTGATAAGTGGTATATACAAGATATGTACAGTTAAGGTAACTATGTACAGTATGGTGTATACAGATGTATATAAACTAGAGCCTATAACAAAAAAGAGGTATGTGCACAGGTAGTATGTCCAAACAGCAGTAGTGTAAAGGGTATAGCAATTGGTTGTCCAAGGTGACAGGAGGAGTCAGCGTACCTGAGGGGGGGGGGGGGGGGGGGGGGGTTGTTCATCAGAGTGACAGCTCTGTGAAAGAAGATGTAATATGAATGAATGATCTTTATTGTCATTGTAACAGGTACAACGAAACGAGTCCTAAGATTATAAAAAACAAGAATGAGACATAAATTGGAGTATAAGTGATTGGTAGGAATCTGAGAATGTATCTAACTTATATACTTATAGACTATATGGCCTATTCACAGGGGGGTATATAGACAATGTCCATCACAGCATGTACGAGTCAGGTAATGTAGAAATCGGAGGAAGGGCTACATTGTAATGCATGGAACAGAATGGGGAAGTAAAGTGCAAGTCGAAGTATTTGCTGTACAGCAACAGACAGACAAGAGGAAGACAACTACATGCAATACAAAATAGAGGGGTAGAGAGAGACAGGGGAGGAAATAGGAAAAAGGGGAGGTGGTAAGGGTAAGAATAGGACACATAGGTAACTTCAACGGGACTCTCCACGTTACAGGGAAGCATCCACCTGGACTATGTGAACATTCAGGTCAAAGAAACAGTAGAACATCATGTACTTGTTAACTGCAGGAAATATGTGTGTTGGAGCCGAAAACGACCCGCGATTGCCACCTGGCGACCAGTTTTGGTAGTGTCGATAGAACGCACTGATGGAAATGCGCATGCGTTGAAAGTTAAATTGTTGAACTCCAGCCCTTGTAGGTTACATTTACATTTACATTTACATTTTTGGCATTTAGCAGACGCCTTATTCCAAAGCGACTTACAATCAATACATTTGAATACTAAGCATGTGAATCAGCAGTCCACTATTCGTTGCAGGAAGAGTACTCTAGCTCGGGCCCGGGGCCACTGATAGAAGGAAAAACCTTCTCCCTATTATCGCCTTCTACTAAAACTTTTTTTTTAAATATTACTGGAGAAACTGAGAAACAGTACAAGGGGGGCAATAGAAGTTATTAGGGACACAGTAGAGGGGAAAGCGGGTGTCTTTAGGAGACGTAGGAGCAGTTAAGATGTAACCTGAAGAGATGGGTCTTCAGTCTACGACGGAAGATGGGTAGTGACTCTGCCGTTCTGACAGCCGTGGGGAGCTCATTCCACCAGCAGGGAGCCAGTGTTGTGAAGAGACGTGATCGGGCAGCCCGACTGCTGTGTAGAGGAGGTGGGGCCAGTCGGCCAGCCGAGGTGGAGGAACGGAGTGAGCGGGCAGGGGTTTGGGGGGTTACCATTTCCTTCAGGTAGGCAGGGGCTGTCCCTTTAGCTGCCTGGTATGCAAGCACCAGGGTCTTGAATCTGATGCGAGCTGCTATCGGGAGCCAGTGCAGGGTGCGAAGGAGAGGGGTGACATGCGAGTATTTGGGGAGGTTGAATACCAGCCGGGCAGCAGCATTCTGGATGAGCTGCAGAGGTCTAATGGCTGAAGCGGGGAGCCCAGCCAGGAGTACATTGCAGTAATCCAGGCGGGAGATGACCAGTGCCTGGGTCAAGAGTTGCGCTGCCTCTCTGGAAAGGAATGGTCGTATCCTTCTGATGTTGTAGCGGAGGAATCTGCAGGAGCGAGCCGTTGCTGCAATGTTCTCCGCACAGGATAGTCGGTTATCCAGGATCACTCCAAGGTTCTTGGCTGTCAGGGAGGGGGTTACAGTAGAGTTCTCCACTGTGATGGAGAAGTCTTGGAGAGGGCAGGCTTTCCCGGGGATGAAGAGGAGCTCGGTCTTGTTAAGATTGAGCTTGAGATGGTGGTCAGCCATCCAAGTTGAAATGTCAGCGAGACATGCTGAGATACGGGTTGCCACGTGTACATCAGACGGGGGGAAGGACAGGAAGAGTTGAGTGTCGTCTGCGTAGCTGTGATAGGAGAAGAGATTACCGAGCCAAGAGACTTGGTGTAGAGGGAGAAGAGTAGGGGCCCTAGGACGGAACCCTGGGGAACTCCAGTGGAGAGGGTTCGTGGAGAAGATAGCGATTCTCTCCAGGTCACCTGGTAGGAGTGGCCCGCCAGGTAGGAAGAAAACCAGGAGTGTGCGGTGCCAGAGATGCCCAGGTCTGAGAGGATGGAGAGAAGGATCTGGTGATTGACTGTGTCGAAGGCAGCAGACATGTCAAGGAGAATGAGAACAGAGGAGAGGGAGGAAGCTTGGGCAAAGTGGAGGGCTTCCGTGACAGCAAGGAGCGCAGTCTCAGTGGAATGCCCAGCCTTGAAGCCGGATTGGTGGGGGTCTAAGTGATCCATCTTCCGGAGATAGTCAGTCAGTTGTTTAGATGCCCGCGCGTTCAAGGGTTTTGACCATTTGACATTTGACCATGTTAGATGTTGTCAACACTGTTGACATGGCATATTGTGTTTGTGTCCCTGTGATGCCTTACATGTATTTCAGTGCTTAAGTAAACCCGAGAGTTCAATATCTTTGAATTACCGGTTTATTTTAAACCAGGAAAGGAATAGCACTCAATTTCCCGTCATCCCCCCTCGCGCGAAATAATGTACTTAAAAAAAACAACAACTTACAATCATACATTTGACTAAGCAAGTGAATGATCAATCCACCAGTCTGTGCAGGAAGAGTAATCTAGCTCAGGCCATGGGCAGGCTCAGTGATAGATATTGTAACGATCCTGTATGAGGCCCCGTTAACGGCTCCACCAAGGGAGTTAACTCTCTTGGTCTAATGGTTAGCGCGGCCGTCGGTTATGTGGGAGGTCGGGGTTCTCTAACCCTAAGCTCCATTGTTGATGTTAATGTAACCATTATACTGTTTTAAAACATACACAGACACGTGGATGTATTGAACTCCACACTTGATTTATTAAAAAGCACACACGCACAACTGCTAAACCATGTACATAAAAAATAAACAAAACTGATTAAACCTTGGTTGTATCGAACTAAAACAAAATGTGCATATTTAAAACAATTTCCAACAGTGTTACAACATTAATTAATCATTTAATTGTCAATAATAACTCTACTGTGTGTGTGTGTGTGTGTGTGTGTGTGTGTGTGTGTGTGTGTGTGTGTGTGTACAGTCTCTTTCCCTTCTAAGGTGCCACACTGATCAGGACCCTGGCCACTCAGCCCATGGCCATTCAGCCCCATCTTCATCCAGATGCTCTGATGGGGACAGCAGTTCCAGCGGCCGACATTGTGATCGTAGCTGGGGATGGAAGGCTCAGCTGCAGGCTGTGTTGGGGGCGGAGGGAGAGAGGCTGCAGGCTGCGTTGGGGGCGGAGGGAGAGAGGCTGCAGGCTGTGATGGAGGAGCATGGTGTGGCAGTGCTGCATGACAACAAAATAAATAGGAAACACATGTTAAACCAAAAAGGAGCTGTGCATAGACTTCAGTTAAAAAACATGCCAGAGAATATTGAGGCAGCACTGTATACTGCTCTGCTCTGGTAGGGGCAGGGTGCTTCACATGACACTTCTAGTATCAGAGAGAGTAGTACATTCATTTTTAAATCTAGAACCAAAAAATTACTGAAAGAACATCAGTTCTGTGATCATTAATTGTATTGATGATGATGATGATGATGATGTGTGTGTGTCTTAACTAGTGTAATGTTGTGTTGTAATGTTTTTACTTTATTTTTATTTTTATTATCAACATCATTTATATATATATATGTTACGGTACATGTGGGAATACGGTACATGTGGGAAAACTAGGGTTAGGGTTAGGTGCTAAGGTGCTACGGTTAGGGTTAGGGATAGGATTAGGGTTAGGGTTAGACATGCCAGCATGTACCAAGTCGACGTAGCACCTAACCCTAACCCTAGTTTTCCCACATGTACCGTCTTCTCACATGTACCGTAACATATATAACAGGGGAGCCACCCCTCCCAAATTTCGTTATTTGGTACCTGTACTATAGCAATGACAATAAAGACCATTCATTCATTCATTCATTAGTTTTAGATTCGTTTTTACTGATTAGATTTCTATTCTGGAAAAGTCTGAGAACATTTTAAGTAGATAATGTATAATTTGTATATTTAAACATAAACATTCTGAAAACAATAAATGTACCCATCCATGGGTTTGACCTAGTCTCCAACCTTGCCTTCCTGTCCAAGGTGCTAGAGAAGGAAGTTGCTTTCCCTAGGTTTGACCCTCACCTGACCTTCAGTGACCATATAAAACACCTGTCCTCCTATCATCTCAGAAATATTTCCAAACTCCGTCCCACTCTAACCCTCAGATGCAGAGAAACTTGTCCATGCCTTTATCTCCTCAAGACTGGACTACTGCAATGCGCTCTTCATCAGGATTCCTGGCAAAAGCATACAGAAGCTGCAATGCATCCAGAACAGCGCTGCCAGGATCCTGATGAGAGTCCGCAAATACGAGCACATAACCCCCACATAGCCCCCATTCTACACTCACTACATTGGCTCCCTTATTCAAAAGGGCCTTTGACTGTTGAACTGTGTTCATTCTTGTGATTTATTTTGTTGTTTTTTTGTTAAAGTTAAATGTTTTTAACTGATTATGTTTTAGGCTGTTTTTTTGTTTTTAATCTGTAGCACTCTGTAGCCTGCTGTGTACCCAGGCTTGAGACAGGGTTTTATATTGTAGTAATATTAATGTAACTTAATTGACGTTAAATTTACAGAAGATTCCTTGTTTGTAGCGCCTCTAAGTTGTAATGAGATCTGCCCCAATTACTGCACCCTGACAATATTTTAGTTTAGAATAAGGTTGGTAATTTAATGTCAAACTAGATGTATTCCTCTATTTCAGAGACCCGCACTAGTTAAGGCACGAGGTGGGCAAAAATGCTACACCTGTTTAGTCTTCTACAAATAATTTACAATTCAAACAGTGCAGTTTTACATTTGTTAACTTAATGTTTTCCTTTTGAACCATTTATCTAGGAATCAAGGTAAGGCAAATACATTACAAAAAAGAAACAATACAAGAAAAAAGAAACAATATTACAGAGGGGTAGGTGCGGAAACGTGACCATTGCTCAGCCTAAGAAGGTCTGATCGACTAGGGGTCGATATCTACTGTTCAGGAGACTCAGGTGCGTAAAAAACCCTCTGGTCTCACGTCTCTATCACAACCACAGCCCGACCTACGAGCGAATCATACGACGGGGAGCAAGATATGGCAGGACTTTTTCTGGCAAAACTCTTTTTTTGAAGAAAAGCAGTCCATACCTTTAAGAGGTGATAACCACTAATAAGCTGCCAAACCAAAAGGTATATCATATCAAAACATAATCTAGGGATGTAAAGGAATAAAAAAAAATCACATCTAGAATTTGCCCACCCAGATGGTAATGAAAAATGGTTTGGCCCAAGGACGATCTTGACTTTGTCGCTTTTACCACGTCACGCGCGGTATCAACCAATGAAAATGCGTGGGGCATCAACCAATGAAAATGCGTGGGGCATCAACCAATGAAAATGCGAAACACGCCCCCATATTTGCATACAGATCTGATAATCGGGGAAAGTATGAAAGAATGAATGTGGAAAAGAAAGAATGAATGTGGAAAAGAAAGAATGAATGTGGAAAACAATGTGGAAAAGAAAGAATGAATGTGGAAAAGAAAGAATGAATGTGGAAAAGAATAAATAAATATAGAAATGTATTTAGTTATACTGTGTGTATTCATTCATTTATTTGTTCATACATTCATTTATGTGTCTATATATTTATTGTTAATTTTGACAGACTTGGTCCTCCATAAGTGTGAGCCTTCAGAAGTGCCACTCTTGTGGGTTTGCAAAGCTGTGTACTTATGATAATAACATAAATTGACAGCTTCGGTACAGCTCCGGATCTCTTATCCCAGTCCAGGCTGGGAAACTTCTAATGCACTTCCAGGTGCAGATCAGCGCTCTGCTAATGCAGCAGTGGGCCTATTATTATTATTATTATTATTATTATTATTAATATTATTATTATTATTATTATTATTATTATTATAGTAAGGCAAGGCAAGGCAAGGCAAGGCAAGTTTATTTGTATAGCACATTTCATACAACAGGGGCAATTCAAAGTGCTTTACATGCATTATTTCATACTTCTACGCCCGGTTCGACGAGGGGCGAACGGAGGTAACCACAACACAAACACCACTCTCTCCAGCTCTCAGCAGCCTCACCCTCACAGAGCATGAAGTGAGACGCGTGCTGAAGGCGGTGGACCCCAGGAAAGCCTCTGGGCCGGATGGCGTCCTGGGACGGGTGCTGAGGGACTGCGCCGACCAGCTGGCCGGGGTTTTCACCAACATCTTCAACCAGTCCCTGTCCCAGGCCACCATCCCACCCTGCCTGAAAACCTCAACTATCATCCCAGTCCCGAAGAAAAGCACGGTGAGCTGCCTAAACGACTACCGCCCGGTGGCACTCACACCAATCATCATGAAGTGCTTCGAGAAACTAGTCCGGGCCCACATACTCACACACCTCGCGCCCAACCTGGATCCATACCAGTTCGCCTACAGAGCCCACAGGTCCACAGAGGACGCCATCGTGACGACTCTCCACGCCACTCTATCCCACCTGGAGAGGGGAAACAGCTACGCGAGACTGCTCTTTGTGGACTTCAGCTCTGCCTTCAACACCATCCTTCCAGACAGGCTAGTGACCAAACTACTAGACCTGGGACTATCACACTCTATATGTGCATGGATCAAGGACTTCCTGTCCGACCGCCCCCAGAGGGTGCGGGTGGGCTCCCACACTTCCACAGCCCTCAGACTCAGCACTGGGTCCCCCCAGGGCTGCGTGCTAAGCCCCATCCTCTACAACCTCTACACCTACGACTTCACCCCCGTCCACCCCAGCAACTCCATCGTAAAGTTTGCAGACGACACCACCGTGGTGGGCTGCATCTCGGGGGGGGGACGAGGCGGCGTACAGGGATGAGGTAGAGCAGCTGAGCAAGCTGTGCAAGGTTAACAACCTGCTGCTGAACCAGTCAAAGACCCAGGAAATCATCGTGGACTTCAGGAGGAAAAAATCTGAGGTCCAGCCCTGCTCATCGACGGAGAGAGCGTGGAGAGAGTCTCAACCCTCCGATTCCTGGGGGTGCACATACAGGATGACCTGTCCTGGAAGAACAACACAGCAGCCACCATCAAGAAGGCACAACAGCGGCTCTACTTCCTGAAAGTCCTCAGGAAGGAACACAACAAGCAGGAGATACTGGTGGCCTTCTACCGCGGCGCAGTGGAGAGCATCCTCACCTACTGCATCTGCAACTGGTTCTCCAGCTGCACAACCGCAGAGAGAAATGCGCTACAGAGAGTCGTGAGAACAGCCCAGAAGATCACCGGCGCCCCCCTCCCCTCTCTGGAAGAGCTGTACAACACACGCTGCCTCAGGAAGGCCTCCAAGATCTCCAGAGACCCAACCCACCCTGGGTACGAACACTTTGCCCGGCTGCCCTCGAAAAGGCGGTACAGGACCATGGCCGCAAGGACAAACAGACTGAAGCTCAGCTTCTACCCCAGGGCCATCCAGGCCCTGAACACAGCAAAGACTTAGGTTCTGGGCCCTGGACAGTCTGGACGGATTGATGGCAGCTGCTGGATTGAAAAAATCAGGTGTAGTGCTGAGGCACAAATGTGTACATTTCAAGCCTGCAAACGGCGACACTTTAAATGAATGTACAATAACACAATGTGCAATATGACAACCCTAGTCGTCTTATCTGTACAGTATAGTATAGTGGATAGTGTACATAGCCTTTATTTATGTAAACCAGCTCCTTTCCCTTCTTGTTGTTTTTTTGTTTTTTTTTCTTTCCTAGCACCAGGGGAGCCACCCCTCCTAAATTTCGTTGTTTGGTACCTGTACTATAGCAATGACAATAAAGACCATTCATTCATTCATTCATTCATTATTTAAAAATACAGCAAGAGGAGCATAAGAAAATAAAAATTACAATGAATAAAAGCAAATATAAGAAGTAAATAGATAAAACATTTAAAAAGACAATAGTTAATGGAAAAAAGACATTGATAGAAGTGTTTGTGTTTAATCATAACTGGTACAAAACATTAAGGTTTTTAGCTTATATTTAAATATTTTAAGGGTTTGGGCCTTGGGTTTGGGTTTGATTTCTTCAGGGAGTTTGTTCCAGGAGCATGCAGCAGCGTGACTGAAAGCTGCTGCACCGTGTTTTGTTTTTACTCTTGGAATTATTAGCTGATTTGTCTCAGCTGACCTTAGGGACCTTGCGGGAATATAGGGTGGGAGGAGATCTGATATGTATTTTGGTCCAAGACCATTTTGTGATTAGGAGGATTTTGAATTCAATTCTCTGAGAGACTGGTAGCCAGTGCAGGGATCTCAGGATTGGTGTAATGTGTTCAAATTTCTTTGTTTTTGTTAGGACCCTAGCAGCGGCGTTTTGGATGAGCTGCAATTTACGAACAGCTCCTTTAGATAGGCCTGTTAGTAGACCATTACAATAATCAAGTCTACTCGAAACAAATGCATGGATGAGTTTTTCAAGGTCTTGCTTGGACATGAAACCTCTCATTCTTGTTATGTTTTTCAGGTGATAGTAGGCTGATTTAGTTATTGAGTTTATGTGGCTGTTGAAGTTTAGATCGGAGTCTAGAATTACACCAAGATTTCTGACCTATTTTTTACTGTGAAGAGAGAGAGAATCAAGTTTTGCACTGACTTTCGATCTTTTGTCAGGTGCACCGAATACAATTATCTCTGTTTTGTCCTTGTTTAGTTGGAGGAAGTTTTGTGTCATCCAGGCGTTTATTTGCTCAATGCAATTACAGAGATTGTCAATGGGACTATAGTCGTTCGGTGAGAGGGCGAACGACTAGTAGAAGAAAACAGAAACACACAATGTGTGGTGTGGCATCACTTATTTTACTCCATTGTGAATGGTTGAAACCTCTGTCAGAGAGAACAGAAACTTTAATTGTCCAGTCTCATGCTGTTTCAATGTCCACACTTAAAACAGAATTTCCAATACATTGCTTATGTATTGGTATGTCACTAGTGTGAATATTGGAACATAGCAACCAACCAATTAGTAGAGTAATTCTAGAAGTATACTTTCTAGTATTTCTTTTGTGTCATCTTTAATGGTCTCCATGCAGTGGTGTAGTCTACGTGATACGCAGGACTACGCCGTATACCCACTAGGAAAGGACAAGGATTTGCGTATACCCACTAGGAAAGGACAAGGATTTGCGTATACCCACTAAAAAATGCGCGAGGATACGTAACGGCGTTTTGTGACAGAACTTTCACACTTTTATTCATAAAATTCACCCCGTCTGTGTTACGAAGCACTTACTTCGAACTTTCTGACATGTTTGTTATCGCATAACCAGTCGTTCAGAATGCTAGTCTCAGTATTTCCCCTACAGAGCCTTGGGGTGGGCGGGCCGCGAATTTGCGAAACCTAGGATGGTAGGGGGAGGCAGGGCAGCCAATGAGGGGGCAATGAGGAAGTGCTTCACCAACCAATCAGGTAGCGGTATTGCCCTGCCTCCCCTTACCATCCTAGGTTTCGCAAATTCGCGGGCGGGCCAGACCTCCACACACAGCTTCGTGCCGCTGGAGAATGCTTTTGTTTTTGTTTTGTGTGCGCGTGCGACGCGAGAGAGTTTTTGCAGGGTGAAAGCTCTGTAGAAGAAAGTAAGCAAGTTGAAACGTTAGCAAATATAATTACTGTGTTCTGACAGAGAAAGTTGGTTCAAATTAGTCGTTATTATTGTGACTAGAAAGTGTCTGATTATAGTTTCATGGTGTGAATAATAGTGTCAAAGAACGAGCATGCTCAGAGGTGATTAGATGAGCTAGTCTGCTGCACACATGACAGCTAAAGAGCTAACTGGAGGCACTTTATTATTTTACTTAAAGTAGATATACAATCTTTCTTATTCTGCTAGAATTGGGCTTTATGGTAATACCATAATGGTATATTTACAGTACATGGACAGTGGATTGGAGCATTGGAACAAACCCTCACTCATTGGAAATGTCTGTTTTTTGTAGTTGGACATACGATTTTCTTACAAGCAACCCAATATTCAATTAGAATGATGTTATGATTTGATATGAATTCAATGTATACCTCTTATTAAATTATAAATACTCTGGTTGTTATATTTGCCTTTTGGTTGACAGCAAAAGAGGGAGAGAGGAGGATAGAGAGGGAGAGAAGGAGAGAGAGCAGGATGGTGTCGGCACACCAGAGAGAGAGAGCAAGAACCAGGTGAGAAAGTGGACATGTAGTCAAGACCACATAAGTAGCCTAACGGCCCTTAGGGGGCAGGAGCCTATCTCCTGTTTCTGTAGCGTGAGGCAGCTTGATGTACAAGTACAGTCCATGCCACCCCCCCCCCCAAGGCAGCAAACACCGGTGTAGATGCATACTGTATGCATAAGTGAGTGTGGCTGTGGTGGTGCTTATGGGGTGTCGCTACGGGACAGGTGTCACTCTGACTGGGAGGGCAAAATCACAGTATACCCACTAGAAAAAAATAGACTACACCACTGTCTCCATGACAATCTCATAGTAATAAAAGCAATTAGGGACTCAAGCAGCAGCAAGCAGGCAATCATTACACAAAGACGTGACTTCAATAAAACCTTTTATTGAACTTGCCATTCCTATAAAGTCTGGTTACCAGACAAAACTTTACAAAAAAAAAGAAAAGAAAAAAAGAAAAGCAAATAACATCTAGTCTGATGAAACAAGCCTGATCATCTGTTTCAATCTGGCATTTAGCCGAAAGACGGGCACTCGACAACCTGAAATAGAGCTGGACCAATCAGCGTACTCGACAAAAAATGGGGCTGGTTCGATGGTTTGGTTCAGTGTTCTGATTGGTTGAAAGTTGATTCAGTTGCTTGCAGATTAGTGTTTTTGATCACGATTGGTTTCAATGAGGAGGAATGTTAGGACTGAGACAAAGTGAAGCAGAACAGTGAACAACAGGCTAAATAACATCCAAACCAGAAATCAACATAAATATCGGAGGGGAGGGGGGGGGCGGTAATCCACTTATGTACAATAGCTTCATAAGTCACAAAAAATATACAATACGTATGTAGGCACAGCAGTAACCGTTGCCAAATCCTATTACCCAATCGGAGTCGTCTTGAGTCCATCAGTATACATTTAGGTGTTTCCGAATGTGTGCGTGTGTGTGTTCATACATGTATTTGTCAACACTCAAGCCTCCTAAAACCATACGGAAAGAAATGAACAGTCCTTTCAACTTTCCTGTCCTGTGAAATGACCCTTTTCCCCTTCCTTAGCTTGAGGCGGGGCTGATGACATCAGTGCACTGAGGCTCACAGAAGTGTCCGAAGCGACCGTAGACGTCACGCGCCCGAACGGCAAAGTAATACGTGGATCCAGAGACGAACTGAGTCAACGTGCAAGCCATGGGCAGCGGGAGGGCCTTCACCTCCCCGATCTTCTTCCAGTGCTGCTGGGCCGAGGACGGGCCGCTGGCCTCCTGGTGGAAGGCGAACAGGTGGTAGCTCTCCACGGCAGCACAGCTGCGGTCCGTCTCCGCCACGCACCAGGACAACACAATGCCGTTCTGGCTCTGCACCCGGGCCAGCTTCAGCTGAGGCTGCTGGGGGGGCGAGGTCTGGGTGGCCTCCAGGGGCAGGCGTGTGGGGTTCGGGGGGGCGGTGGGTAAGGGGGGCAGGGCAGTGGAGGGGGCTCTAGTAGTGTTGGTAGTGTTTCCCAGGCGTGCTTTCGATGGGGAGTCCTACGGGAGGAGATATGAATTAGTGATCAGATATATATTAACAATCAAATGAAAGGTCCAGCATGTAGTTTTAAGAGGCTTTTAAAAAACTAGTAAAAACACATCTTTTCTCCCTGGCCTTTGACCTGAGGTGAGCCTGCCTTCCCGACACTGCACTCTTTGCACTTTTATTTGTACTGCACCTTGCTTTTAGTGTATTTTTCTATTTTGTCAGTTTTTTTCTTTAATCTGCATCCCTTTTACCTTGTTTTTCTCTTTATATTGTATCTGTTAAGCACTTTGGGCGGCTCTTGTCGTTGTAAATGTTGTGCTATATAAATAAATGTTACTTACTTACTTACTACTTACTTAAGAGTACAATAGACAAGATATTTTAGAGAAAAGTTTCATATGTATTTTATTTTGATTAACATGTGTGTGACACAGGCCTATACACATTTACTCCATATTGAAGTGGAATTTCAATAAATAAATGTGCACTTTTGTAGTAGATATCTAGAATCTCACCAGAGGGGGGCGATGGTGGACCGTGAGTTGAGGACTGCTCACGGAACTTTGAGGAGATGCTCTTGCTGTAGTACCTTTGGCAAAAATAAAAAAAATCTCAAATTACACACAGTTTCTCAAGATAAATACTAATAATAATCTTTGATATTATCCTATTCTCTACTCGGATGATGAGGGTTGAAGAAATGTCATGAGGATATGACAAAGTCATTCATTATATACACACACACACACACACACACACACACACACACACACACACACACACACAGCATTGTGGGCCTCACCAGTAGGAGTGCTGATCAGTGGGGGAGGCCCAGGGGTACGTTGGGTAACCGAAGAGGACGCTGTTGTCACTTTGGCCTTACTTACACCAGTCACTAAGGAAAAGAGGAAAGAGGGAATTATTAAAGGACGATAAAAAGAGGTTATAAAGAGAGGAGGAAAGTGTGAGGAAAACTAGACGAGAGAATTGCAAAGAGAGGAGAAAATAATCGTTCTTCTGGGAGAAATTATGTGTTTTTAACTGAATTAACAATGAGGAGGGGAGTAGGAATGAAACGATCAATGGAATAGAGGTGAAGAAAGTGAAGGGATGGTGTTCGGTCTTCCTCACCTTGCACGTCGTCATCATCCTCAGTGAGATCTATGAAGGAATTTTTGAGACGAGGCCCCTGGCCAGTAGTTTTGGTTGGGATAGACCCTGTAGCTTGATTATCTGAAAATGAGAAAGATGACATTGAGAGACATTGCACAGAATGTTTGGAATAAGGCGGCGTCTGCTAAATGCCAAAAATGCATGGCGTTGCTCTCTGAGTGAATTGAAAGGTAAAGTCACTTCCATTTCAATTTCAACACAGGCAGATTTCCACCATGGAAACTTAAGTCCCAGAGTTATGTTTCTATCTCGCAGGACAGGCCCCAAAACGTTCTGAGCCACGGTCTTAGTGGACCATCCCTGACTTGGGGTCATGGGGATCTTTTTTGGAACTTCGGACCAGGGACACAGTTTGCTCCTCCCTGCTCACCCCAAGTCCTCAGAATCACGCTGGGTGATGGAAACACTACTTCCCAAAAAAATACTACTGCTTACACCAAGAAAAGACTGGTGTGGGAGCAAGTCCTAATGGAAGGACACCATTTGAAGAGCAATATATACAAACCAAATTAATTGTCTGTTACGACCTAACCCTAACCGTTTATGTAAAAGGAATCACGTGTGTTCAATTAAAAAAAACATTGTAAAAAACGAATAATAATAAATAATAAATAATATAACAGGTAGAACTTAAGTGCTAACAACGCTTAGGTTGTGGGTTCGATTCCCGCTGGGACCATATATACCATATTTTCCGGACTATACAGTGGGTTCGGAAAGTATTCAGACCCCTTTAAGTTTTTCACACTTTGACATATTGCAGCCATTTTCTAAAATCAATTAATTTAATTTCTTTCCTCGTTCATGCACACACAGCACCCAATATTGTCCGAAAAACACAGACTTGTAGACATTTTTGCAGATTTATTACAAAATAAACACTGAAATATCACATGGCCATAAGTATTCAGACCCTTTGCTCAGTATTTAGTAGAAGCACCTTTTTGAGCCAATACAGCCATGAGTCTTCTTGGGAATGATCCAACAAGTTTTTCACACCTGGATTTGGGGATCTTTTGCCATTCCTCTTTGCATATCCTCTCCAGTTCTGTCAGGTTGGATGGTGAACGTTGGTGGATAGCCATCTTCAGGTCTCTCCAGAGATGCTCAATTGGATTTAAGTCAGGACTCTGGCTCGGCCATTCAAGAACATTCACAGAGTTGTTCTGAAACCACTCCTTCGTTATTTTAGCTGTGTGCTTGGGATCATTGTCTTGTTGGAAGGTGAACCTTCGGCCCATTCTGAGGTTGTGTACACTCTGGAAATGTTTTTTGTCCAGGATATCAATGTACTTGGCTGCATTAATCTTTCCTTCAATTGCAACCAGTCATCCTGTCCCTGCAGCTGAAAAACACCCCCACAGCCTGATGCTGCCACCACCATGATTCACTGTAGGGATGGTATTAGGCAGGTGATGAGCAGTGCCAGGTGTTCTCCACACATACCGCTTAGAATTAAGACCAAAAAGTTCGATTTTGGTCTCATCAGACCAGAGAATTTTATTTCTCAGAGTCTGGGAGTCCTTCAGGTGTTTTTTGGCAAACTCGATGCGGGCTTTCATGTGTTTTGCACTGAGGAGAGGCTTCCGTCGGGCCACTCTGCCATAAAGCCCCGACTGGTGGAGGGCTGCAGTGATGGTTGTCTTTCTAGAACTTTGTCCCATCTCCCCGCTGCATCTCTGGAGCTCAGCCAGAGTGATCTTTGGGTTCTTCTTTACCTCTCTCATCATGGCATTTCTCCCCCGGATGCTCAGTTTGGCCGGACGGCCAGTTCGAGGAAGAGTCCTGGTCATCCCAAACTTCTTCCATTTAAGGATTATGGAGGCCACTGTGCTCTTAGGAACCTTAAGTGTAACAGAATTTTTTGTTGTAGCCTTGGCCAGATCTGTGCCTTGCCACAATTCTGTCTCTCAGCTCTTCAGTCAGTTCCTTCGACATCATGATTCTCATTTGCTCTGACTTTACACTGTGAGCTGTAAGGTCTTATATTGACAGGTGTGTGCTTTTCCTAATCAAGTCCAATCAATATAATTAAGCACAGCTGGACTCCAATGAAGGTGTAGGCCCATCTCAAGGATGATCAGAAGAATTGGACAGCACCTGAGTTAAATATACAAGTGTCACAGCAAAGGGTCTGAATACTTATGGCCATGTGATATTTCAGTGTTTATTTTGTAATAAATCTGCAAACATTTCTACAAGTCTGTGTATTTCTGACAATATTGGGTGCTGTGTGTGCATGAACGAGGAAAAAAATGAAATTAATTGATTTTAGCAAATGGCTGCAATATGACAGAGTGAAAAATGTAAGGGGGTCTGAATACTTTCCGAACCCACTGTAAGTCACACTTTTTTTCATAGTTTGGCTGGTCCTGCGACTTAGTCAGGTGCGACTTATATATCAAAATATATATAATTTCATACTGACTGACATGAACCAAGGAGTAAACATTACCGTCTACAGCCGCGAGAGGGCGCTCTGGGCTATATGCCACTCCGGTACCACTGAAGAAATGAACTGGAGCTTGGTGAACTTGCTTACTTGTAACTTGCTTGTTGGACTCACTGGCTTGTTATGTTAATTTAGCCTATTCAGCCTCCCAGGTATGTTCTTTATGCTATTGTGTAGCTGAATACCTGTTAATGTGTTACGTTAACATACCGGACACCTATTCAGCCTGTTGTTCTGTGTGCTATTGTGTAGTTGAATAACTTGCCTAAGGCCCAATCCAGATTCTCTTTTTTACCACTTCGGCTCGTTTTGGAGTCACTCGTTTTGGAGTCACTCGTTTTGGAGCCAGAGCCGTAGTGGTTCCCCGGGGGAAATGGGACAACCCTTCATGGGACAACCCTAATACGTCATCCGTAGTGTAATGAATGGGTTAATTCATAGTCAGGACAGCGCATGCGCCTTAGAGAGAGTTTGTGATATACCACTAGGTGACTGACAGGTGTCGAGAGAACCGAGGTAAACTGGTTATACCTTTGTTGAACCCAGACTCAAGTGTCTTATTATTCTATGTCCAAGTGACATTACACGTAGTATCGTAGAAAAGCATTGACGGTCGCGATTCATTCACAACTTGAATGAACTTGAACGCTATCAATCGATCAAACAAGTCATCAAATAAAAAAGAATAATGCTTCATTATCATGGGGGAGAGAAGTTCTACCCGGGATTTGTGTCGTATCGACACCATTCAAATGGTTTCAGATTCCCTGTCCTCTCCCCTATCCGGACACGTTTGAAGTGTTATCCTAACCCACGGTAAACCACAGCTATTAACCCGCAAATGGTGCCTCCGGGCACCGTGTTTGTCCGTGAATAACACCGGCTATGAAGGTGGTACAAACATAATACTACTTTGCTAACTTCACCATCGGTATTCGGTCATTTTGAGCCATCAACCAACCCGCTGGCACCCTGGGAAGTTATGTTTCGAACCCCGAGAGCATGCATAAATGTCTATCCGGAAAGAGTGCACTCTCCTCGGCCGCGGCACGCGCCTCTCCTCTGTAAGGCGGAGGAACGAAAAGCTAAAAATGCAACAACTTCGAGGCTGAACTTTAGTTACATTTACGGCGTCATATGCCATCAAAGGAAACATGGAAAAATGCATGACTTACAGATTTAATTTTATGACGTTACGAAATCCGATGTGACAGGAACGCCTATCATGCTGTCAAACACCACAGGTAATAATTTATTTCTAAATAAACATGATTGTACATCTCTGAAATGTGAATCGCGCACCAATTTATTTCTATTGGGAAGGCTGACGCCGGGGCAGCCTGTGACAAACGCGCTCCGGTGTCCTGCCCGCTGTCCCAATCGCTGTGGAACTTTCTATGTTAAGCACCTCGGCATAACAGCGATTTCTTTTGTTATGCTTGTTATAAAGAAAAGGTCTATAATGCATTGAAATGACATTAGTACATCAGACATTAGACATTAGACATCAGACATGGAAATATGTCAATGCGCGGCTGTCATGCACAAATCAGCTTGTAACGTTAGACACACAGCACATCGGCATAATAACGTTTTGTTGTTGTTGTGCTTGTTATTAAGAAAAGGTCTATAATGCATTTAAATGAATGATACAACCCATTAATAATATTACCTAATAACAACTGCTCGGATAAGATTGCGGGTGCTGCTACATGGAAATAGGTCAAAATGCGCATCATGTACAAGTCAGACGAACGTTTGACAGATAACTTTACATATGACTTCGTTTCTTGTTGTTTGATGGGGATTCATTATCTTTGATGGGGATTTTCTGTGCTTAGTGATTTCCGGTGTAGCAACTTTCAAATACTCATGTCGTCTTCAATTTGTTTCCGATTTCAATGTATGATGCATCATTTGAAAGCTTACAATCTGTAGTTTAAGCACATGTAAAAAACAGAAAAATGATTTCGCCTACAGGTAGCCCTTTTCATTGGGCTGTGTCACATATGTGTACCATCATCCGCTGTCAAACGCCACAGGTAATAATTGATTTATGATTGTACATCTCTGAAATGCTCGACTGTCATGCAGCGTTGCGTTACTGTCACGTTAGACACAGCACCGACATAAAAGCGATTTTGGGGTTATGCTTGATATAAATAAAAGGTCTATAATGCATTGTAATGACATTAAACTAAGATAATACGATGGTTATCATATTTTTTCAAGTCTTTAATTACAAGTAATTCCAGAAAAAGTAAATGACATTTCAGGCTCGCTTCCGTATTACGAGAGCGAAAATAACATTTTTGTAGATGTTTCGCAATGCATGCCGGAAGGGAGTCTCATGGCTCCGAATCGAACGAGGGTCAAGATTTTCTCCGTTTGGAGCCAACCCTAACCCTAATCCTAACCCTAACCCTAAATGAGTAATGAATTGGGACGCCATTACGGCTACACGTGAACGCGCAAAACGGAGATTAGGGTTGAAAACGGAGCCAGAGTGGTGAATTGGGATTCACCCTAAATGTCTTCTTGGTCTTGGATTTTGTGAAATAAATTTCTAAATAGTCCAGTGCGACTTGTATATGTTTTTTTCCTCTACATTACACATTTTTGGCTCCTGCGACTTATACTCCGGAGCGACGTATAGTCCGGAAAATACGGTACTGCCAAATGTATGTAGTCATTGCAGTGTAAGTGGCTTTCGATACAAGTGTCAGATAAATGGCATATATTATATATGATTATATATTACAAATAACCAAAAACTATATATATATATATTTTAAAACTGTCACAGTAAACCTGTTAAGGACAAACCCACCTGTCTTGGACGTCATGGCGGTCCCAGAGGGAGTCCCTGGAGCGGCCGAGCCTGTAGCTGCCGGTCCTGAAGCCGAAGACAACGAGGACGACGAGGACGACACCACCCCCGCCACGGGGGCGCACATCGCCGGCGCCCTCGCTGTAGTCACTGACACCCCCGCACTGGGCGTACTAATACCCCCCGCGCCCCCCTGGTACACCGCCCGGGCCAGGGTCACCTGGGCCGGGGAAAGGCGGGTGTTGGAGGCCTGAAGGCCGGAGACCGTGGTGGACATGATGGCGGTGGAGGGGGCCGCCTTGAGGATGTAGGTGGTGCCGGGGGTGGTGGTCATGGCCTTGTTGAGGGAGTTGACCGAGCCGAAAGAAGAGACAGGGATGTTGACCAGGGTCCCGGGCTGGCCGTTGACGCCGGACAGGGGCAGCTGGATGAGGAGGGGCTGGCCCTGGCCCACCATGTTGCCGCCCGACATGGTTTTCAGCAGCAGGGTGCCTGTCTGGCCCTGGGAGGAGACGGTGGCGAGCGAGGAGGACGTGTTGGAGGTGGTGGGGATCAGGTGGAGGAAGGGGGTCTGCGACACCATGGCAGTGGTGGCGGTGGGCAACTGCTTGGACTGAGCTGGAGAGACTGACACAATAGAAAGGATAAGAACAGGTGAGTTCAGTAGACACGGTCTGCAGGCC
This sequence comes from Nansenia antarctica, assembly GCF_963989245.1. Classification (NCBI taxonomy): domain Eukaryota; kingdom Metazoa; phylum Chordata; class Actinopteri; order Argentiniformes; family Microstomatidae; genus Nansenia; species Nansenia antarctica. The sequence goes on along the minus strand of NC_137681.1, from coordinate 28,768,810 downwards.
AGGTAATGTTACAGGTAATGTATTTAATCTTTTTTTTAAAAATATATCTCATGGTTGTGGGTTCGAGCCCCTAATTCAGTATAACATCCTTATCACACACGGGCAAGGGAGATATTCATGGGAGTAAGTCAGAGAAAGGATCCTCACCTGTAGTGTTGGTAGGACCCAGGGCTGTGGGCGTTTGCTTTACCTCCATAGTGGTCCTCACTAGCCTGTTTAGAGAGATGTAGAATGCTTTGAGTTGTTTTTAAGAAGTTATATAGACAAGGGAGGACAGAGCATGGGTCCGTGCTTTGACCCATACATTTTGGCCATTTTAAAAATTCTTTGTGGGGCTTTTGTGATGAACATGAGACGGTCCACTCCATATGTAGGATTTTCTGGGAGTTTTGCTGTGTGCACTTAACATTTTGGGCAGGCGCTGTGGTGTCATACAAGCAAAAACAACCCCCCCCCCCAAAAAAAAACCTCAAACTTATTTTTGTATCAATAAAATAAAATCCAGAAAAATGTCTTAATCTCGAAATTATGTAAATTCAAGAATTATTTTTTTTAATTCATAGTTAAGTTTTTTAATGAATATTATGAGGCAACATACTTTTCATGGTTAAAGAACATAACACATCTTTACATTCATAACAACGATTGCAACTGCACCCATGAAGACTCTCCATCCAGAAATAATTTAGTAACCAAATTTCAATAGAACACACAGAAGTTTGCAAAATAAACGTATAATAACACGTAAAATACTATTTCGACATAAAGAAAAGTCTGCTTCTTTTCACTCTAAGCAGTTCATTGATAGAGTCCCGAATCTTTCTCCAGTCTTCACTGCACATATTGTTGAACCGATGTTGTAAATGCGCCTTCATAGTCTCTCGCACGTTGATGGGCAAGGCCTCCTTGCCACTAAGGCCTACGTAATTCACATTGTTGACCCAGTCCGAGTAGTGCTCGTAAGGGACTATGTTCCGGAACAGGTACACTGCGTAGCGTTCGATTCTAGCCTTCCCTGTGCCGGTTCTGCAGTCGTAATACAGCTGTCTCTCCCTCTCCTTGCTGAGGGGACGGAGGGTGATGTCTGCTCGTGTACTTCCTCTATTGTCTTGTTCCAGCGGCTCTTTCTTGATTGGTTGTCGTCTCTGGGTGATTGGCGGCTTTTCATCATCCTCCTCCTCTTCCTCCTCCTCTGTTTCCTCTTCCTTCTCTATTGACAGTAGCGGTGTCCTACCAACAGAGGGCGCCCGCCTCTCTCTCTGTACCCCAGACTGCATCTCCAGCGGCTGCCTTCGAAGCACGCTGTTGGGGGAGGAGAGGTGCAGTTGGATCGGGTTTCTGCATAACTGTATTACTGTGTACAGCATGAGGTTGATCAAGCTTCACATTGTATAACGTCACAAGACTCTGGACCTTGAACCACGTGGTGTTTTGCAGGCGAAAAAAAAAGAAAAAGAAAAAGATCGGCAAGTTGTGACTCATTTAATCCAAACAAAATAGTCAAGGTGGGAAATTTTGGGGAAAATGTGAGAGAAAGGCACTCAAATGGTCAAGTCAAGGCGGTCCTGATAAAAGATAATTATGATCTGTTTTCCCGAAAGTATGGTTTTAGGCCCTTATTTCAATCTTCACAAGACTTAAATCTCCAGCCTTAAGTGTTAACGGATAACGTTCCAGGACAGAACCACACATGTTCAATCACGCGTTGTGTGTGTGGTTCCGTGTGTGGTATTGGCTTCAGGCCCGTATTGTCACGTTCATACAAAGGCACAATGATAAATCCACATACAATGATAAAAACACACTGCAGCATGATTTGAATGACAAAGGAAAGGAAATACATTTTACGCTGCAAAAAACCCCAAAACAATGAAAATATGCAATCTCACATGAGTAAAGTAAAGTAAAGAAAACTGAAAGATTAGGTGAAGGTCTGCCATGGGGAGATTTAAATGTCTGAAAACTGTGAATACTGAGACTAATATATGATGTGTTGAGTGAACTAATACAGTACTATATAATTTACTGTAATATTTCAACTTAACAACATGCGTCTTACATTTATAGAATATATTCGCTGCTAAATCTGTTTCGAATACTCTTGGTCATAATATCCTAATGATCCTATGGAATTGCTTCCAAGTAATTAAAAGCCTTCTAAATAAGGAGGCAGCAGCAGCAGGAGTTAGTCCTTACCGTTGTGTGGGAGTGGTGGTTGTCACAGGTGCAGCCTTGGCAACAGGGGATGTGAGCACCTGCTAAAATTACAAATTAAATGAACATCGTTAACACTCCTTTAATTGGACAGCTCAATATGTATCGACTAGCTAGATGACCTCAAACTATTTCTGTGACACATATTATATATACATATATACAGTAGATATATTTTTAATGATCCCGCCACTACCAAAAGTACAAAACTTTTTGTACTATTCCCCCAATTGAAGCATTTTCCTGGTTGCAAAGAATTTACCTAGTAATTACTTTTGAAATAATGAAAATTATGACATTTATTACCTCCTGTTTTTCTTTTTTTTCTGAGGCCTGGTTGGCCTCTCCAAATTTTTTTGCTAGTCTTGCAATCTTGGCCTGAAAAAGAGTCAGAGAGACAATGATAAAATGTGAGACTTTCTAGTTGTAAGGATAACATGTTATTGATGCCTCTCTTTTATTTTAATTTTCTTCGTAAGATACACGTCTATTGCCATTCTCGTTTAATTGTTTTAATTTTTCAGGAGCTTACCTGTAATGTGTTACAGGTGCTCTGGTGTTTGGTGGCACTGTCAATCTTCTCCACGCGTTCCTTCAGCTCCTGTAAATTCTGGTCGAAGACAGTCAGTTGCAGCACCCGCAACCGCTCCTCCACCAACTGCTGTACGACCTGAGGAAGAGAGACAATGAAAGGTTCAGACATTTACATTTTTGGCATTTAGCAGACGCCTTTATCCTAAGCGACTTACAACAAATACATTTGTCTAATTGAATCATCTATCCATCAGTCATCATAATAAAAATAAATATATGCTAGGACCAGGGGCCACTGGCAGTCATAATGCTAGGGAGAAGGAAGAATTACTTATTTGTTCTTATTATTTTTTAATTAAATGTATTAAATATTTTTTTTCTATTCAGTCAAAAGGCATCAGGAACCAGGAGGAGGTTCGCACTCAAATAAGGCAAACTTCAGAACCATCTTATTTTTTCCAAATTACTATCTTATGTTTTCCCCCTCTATCATGCAGAAGTGCACACCCAAAGGTTTAGGCCGAAGCCTTCTTCAATGTGTGTGGCCTGAGCTAAAAATATAACAGAGACTCTTTCAAATCTGACACAAAGTAAACTATCTGGAATTTCCCCACAGGGAAGAAACATCAACCCATGAGAACAAACAACTCGTCTTCCAATGGTCAGACAGTCAAACAAACCTTTTCAAGTTTAAGGCGACTGCCCGCATTCGCAGTGATTTTCAGCTCCAGCTGTGCTTCTAACTCCACGCCGTCCACCCTCTGCCTCTTCCCCTCTCTCTCCACCTTCACGTTGCCCTCAGGTGTAGGACGCTTCAGTCCAGACACAGTGCCCTTCTCCTCCTTCACAACTGTAAAGAGAGTGTGATGCAATTTGTTTAGTTAGCGGCCACCACAGGAATACATTTCCTTTGCAGCATACTTGTGCATTATGATTTTTTTTAATGTTTATGTTGTGTATTCCCATATTGCCCCCCCCCCCACCCCCGAAAACTAATGTCCAAAAATGGACCACTGGCCAGTTTAGCTAGGATAGGTCCTGCTGTTAGAATTTGTGATTCTGATTCTGCTTCATACCTGTGGCTGAAGAAGAGGTGGATGAGGGATGAGATGTGGTAGAATTAAACTCTGCGTGAACCTGCGCTTTCACTTTTATCTCCTTTTTCACACTGGAGGAGTCGACTTCCAACTTTTCCTTCATTTTCTTCTCCACCTTTACAGTTAATCCTTCCATCGCTTTTTGTTTATCATCCTTCTCTCCCTTGTCCTCTTCCTCCTCCTCCTCCATGTCCTGATCAGCCTCGGGGGCAGAGGTTGGGGAGGGATTGGGGGCTGCCTTGGTAGCCTTAGGGGCGGCTGTGACGGTAACCTTTGGTGAGCAGGACTTCTCCTCAGGGGCCTTGTTCTCTGTACTGTCCTTGTCCGTTTCCATGGCCACAATGTCATCCTGCTTCGTCCCCTTCGTCCCCTTGTCCTTCCCGGACTCTTTGGCAGACGTGCCAGGTGGAACAGCGGACTGAGAGGACTGAGAGTCCTTAGCAGAATCCACGGCTTTGTCCTCTGTTGTAGCGCTCGTCTCCTGGAGAAGAGAACAACCAGATAAGTAAACTTGGCTACAGTTAGCGAGCCGCCAAACCACCTAATGCTAGCTAAAAAACAAACAAAGTTCCAGCAATGCTTGGACCCCCTAATCCATCTTCAGCAGTATCAAACCATGACCCAAATGTCCTCTTTGACCTGTTTTGACCTATCTTTGCTGTCTTGTAATACTAATATTATTTCTCTCTCTCTCATACAAACCTCTTTTTTCGCGCCAGTGGCTTCTTTCTCTTCTTTCTTCTTGTCCTCCATCTTTGTGGTCACCTCTTTGTTCTGTCCTTTCCCAGTCTCATTTGAAGGGGACACAGGACACTCTTTCCTCCCCTCTTCTTCCATCTTTTTCAGTTCGCTGTTTAGGGAATGGAATGGCGACGGGGGTGAGGGAGGGGTGCCTTCTTTGGCATTCGAACTTTGGGAGGGTGGGGAGGGAGACAACGATAGGGTCAACATCAGGGGTGGGGAGCGAGAGGCCTGGGAGAGAGGAGATGTGGAGCGAGAGCTCTTCAAGTCCGTGTCATTTTTAATCTTGTCTGCCCCCTTCTGTCCATCTGCTGTATGCGTGCCGTTGACTAGAGGGGTCTGAGAAGGGGGGGGCGAGGGATTTAACTGAGTAGGGACGGGGGACGACAAGGTGCTGTGGAGAGACTCCAGTTGCTGGCGGTCGCTTATTTTCATGGTCTTCCTCGCTCTGAAGATTTTCTTCTTCTTCTCCGCCACGGCAACTTCCATTTTCACCTGAGAAGAGACAAGCAGGGATGAGGCTGTTAGTCTAGCAGGTCAGAAACACCACAGTGACAGACAGGATCCATGGGAGGGTTACCAGCATTATCCACCCACCTGTTAACACCCACCTGCCCTCTACGCACCGCAGTACAGATGAGGCAGGCGCTGCAGTGTTTCAGAGCCAACACTAGGGGTCACTGTAGAACCCTGTGGGTTGTTTCCTCTCCTTTGTTCTTTTCTGGAAGGTTCTTTTTCCACTGTGAGCTCTGCATTCTTAGCTATCCTTTTCAACAAGTCAGTTTACACAGCAAATGTGACCTCAGACGAGTCTTAACTACACAATCTCAAATCCTGGCGATAATTCCAGCATTTCTTCGCTCACAACTTCTCTTAACTAATAATGCCATACGGTTAAAAATGACACTCTTCCTAACATGACAGCAGTACCCACTGTACCCTCATCACTGTCCTTCACTTCAATTGGCTGACAAGCTTTGGGATGTCAAGTGTAGTTCAACCCTGTTCTGCAGCGTGGAACTAACATTATTCCAGAGGACAGCAGCATTACTCTGCATTCTTCCACTCCCCCTTCACTCTCATTGGCCACTTCCCCAGCAAATCAGGGCTGCTAGTTTCAGGCTCTGCTGGCAACAGTGACGGTTATGCAATGGGTGCTGGATTTACCGTACACAGTTCCAATTGCTGAACGTATTTGGGTTTCAGGGCTAGGTTCCAATAGGAGTGTACACTATTGTAGAAGTAGATTTCTCTTAGGCCTCACTGTTTCATCCACACTGAACTCAGTTGTGGCAATAAGTATACCAGGCCTAGAACCATGTAATAGCCTCATCTGTAACCATATTAAATGTTTAAATATATAATAATACAAATAAATACATTTATATAGATGTTTATTATGATATATAACACTTTATTTTATATCTCACCTAGAGGTAGTGTTGTTTTCGATCATGGATTTGGCACCAAAAAGCTCCAACAACCTAGAGAAAAACATAAGAGGAACATTTTATATGTATTCACTGGATTGACTCGAAGCGTATTTCATGCTTGAATGGTATGCAGCATTAGACAGGACAAGCACAGGTAATTTGATATTCAATACACACTGAAAAGGAGATATACTGGACAATGAGTAACCAAGTTGCCAACATGTTTTACTCAGAGGTTAATTTAATTATTTCTATTATTATTTACGTCTTATTATTATTGTATTATTATAATTATTATTTTAATATTATTATAATTTAGTTATAACAAAAACACAGGTAATGGGTGTGATTACGTCGCTTACTGCTCACAACATGACAAACACCTGAGTAACAATTATGGCAAGATGTGAGCATAATAATGATGTGTCCCAGGGCTTAGGGACCAAATATATAGGCTATACTCACGCACGGAGACAGGCACACACAGACAGGCGCGCACACACACACACACACACACACACACACACACACACACACACACACACACACACACACACACACACAGGACTACCCCAGGGGAGGCTGGTGGCGGTACAAACAGGAGGACAGGCTCATTGTAATGCATGGAATGGAATGGAATGAGGAATGATTTTAAAACACGCATTCCACATTCCATTCCATGCATTACAATGAGCCCGTCATCCGACCCCAACCTCCGCCAGCCTCCCCTCTCACACAGAGGATCAGAGCGGGTATAAGCCCAAACTACACCATGATCAAGCTTTGAAAGTTAATTCTTGTCATGACAGCTAAAGCCACTGACTAACTACAGACTGGATAACAGAAATGTTTTAACCATCTGCATTGATATTTTAACCTAGTCACCAGTCAAATAAGTCAAAATTAACTTGGCGAATAGCAAAGCTATGAGGTCAAAGGTGAGAACACCACACAGGACCACCACCTGGGTGGCCAGTAGTCAGGCTGGAACATGTTAAACCTCCCTTGCTTACTGTATATAAGGTCCAAAATGTCTAGTGGTCTAGCTTTCATATGTATTTTTGGATCCATTTTATTTTTAGCTTATTCTTCAATTGTCACGTTATTTATTTATTTAGTTGTTGTTTTTGTGGTCTTAGCTGTAACGACTGAATTTCCCCTCAGGGATCAATAAACGAATTGATCCCTAATCTAATAATCTTATCTATATCTAATAACTATCTATCTCTATCCATCTATCTATCATTCTGGTGCTAGTCACAGTTATTTTAAATTGTCGAGGGGATGTTTCACCAGTCATACAGACGTGACATCATCACTTACAGAGATCAGTAATGTTTGCGGAGTAATTTTCGTTGCACTTACAGCTACAGAGATGACTGGGTAATGAAAATGACATAGGGTGGTAATTATACAGAAATAACCTCTGCTTTGGACTACTTCTTTGGGTGTCTTTGGGATTCAACATAATAAAAAGCACTACTGGCACCAGGTAGTTACCAAGTGTGTTGAGTTCTTTGAAGTATTTACATTTACATTTTTGGCATTTAGCCAAAAGGTGCCTTTATCCAAAGCGACTTACAACAAATACATTTGTCTAAGTAAGTGAATAATTTATCCATCAGTCATCATAAGAAAAACAAATCTATGCTAGGAGCAGGGGCCAGAATAGATTACCAGAATATAGGCTAGTACCAGAATATAGGCTACGTATTGTTACAACAATATCCTAGGAAAAACTATGTTAATACCAGTAAACAGGTCCATTAAACAAAGTGCTGAAAACGAAATAGCCATGATATATATGGTGGACAGATTTGTTTTCATTTCCAAAAATCATAATTAGTAGATAGTGAGGACTGAACCCTTTGATGTCATATTGCAGACTGAAGCAGTCAAGCTGCTTTAGGTTTGTCCTGTAAAATCAGTTCCAGTTACAACTGCATTATTGCTGCATTGCTGCCTAGACAGCCGTAGGGATGCTCCGATTTATCGGCCACCGATTTAAATCGGCCGATTTCACTCCAAATGACTCGATCGGTGATCGGCAAAAATGGCCGATCGCAAAAACCGTATAAATTTTTTTTTTACCCTGGGGAAGACAGATAACTGAACAGAAAACATAGGAGGACGTAACAGTATGTAAACCATGAAGGCCACGTTTATGATGTCTTTTATACAGCCATATCGACTGACTTGGGCTTCAGGCCCTAACTGGGTGATAGGCCAGACTTTTACTATGCCATAAAAATGGGTCTGCGTTTGCTTGGTGCCTAATGGATCAAAACTTTTGTCCAAAAAGCAAAACATATGTAGGCTATCCAGTCTGTAGGCCTACAGTTATGTATTTTTTTAAAAAACGGTATCGGTATCGGTTGATCTTGAGGAAAAAAATCGGTGATCGGTATCGGCCCCAAAAATCCAGATCGGAGCATCCCTATAGACAGGCTGCAGTGGACTGACAGCACATCTATATAAATAGGTCACATTGTTGCCCCACCCCATTGACTTCCTGTAGGCATGTTTGCACATCGGCATGCTGTCTGGTATCACATGACAGTGACCCCGGATTGTACAACATCCGCTACACAAACTGCACTTAGTAAAGGCACCCTTCACACTGCGTGCTAAGCAATAGACACTTTGCTGTAACTGCATAGCTACCCACACTGACATGCAGAAAAGCTTGTGAACAGGATTCGAGCTGATACCTATATTCTTTTGTAACCTCTGGAATGTCCTGGTACTGTAAAAATGTCCTTTCGACTAGATGATGAAAAATATGTCTTATGATATTATCGCCTCACATTTTCACTGTGTTCCATATTGTATAAACCTTATATATGATCTCATTATATAATCTCTGATATTGGTTTTCTTCATATGAACCGGTGCTGTATTATCACAGCCTGTGGTGTTCAATGGCTCAGTTCACATTCCAATGTTATTACTCACTGCGCGTAGTCTTCCCCTCCCCCACCCTGCCATTAACTGCGTCGGGAATTCACTGCAGAAGCTCCAAATGGCCGTCAGCTCTGCTGTGCGCAGGGAGGCTGTGGCCCCAGAAGCTGCTAACACATTCTGGATAGGCTGTAGCATATCAAGTTGCACCCCCACCATTTTAATAAATAAATTGCTCTGTATTTGTGTTGACTGCAAAGATGACACACACGTTTCATATATATATTTGTATGCAGATAGATAGTTCCGTTTGTTTTTGTTGTTTTTATATTACGTACATTTCCGGACTTTTCCATTTGTAAAATGGTCTGAAAGTGCTTTTTCGTGGGTATATTTCCTCCCCCTCTCACTCCCATAATCCGGGTCATAGCTGATCACAAGCTAGTCCCATGTGCTATATAGCATTTACTGCCATGGTACTGCTGGTCTGTGTAAGCCTAGACGTAGACGTCTGATTTCTGAACTAGATGATGAAAGAATGATCATCTTCACTAGCCATCTGGTCCACACCTCTGTTCTTCTGGTAGCATTTGTCTTGTGTGATCATCCAGTGCTTAAACCACTCCAAAACAGCCATACAAACAGCACAGCAAATTACAGAACTGAAATGTCATGGGCACATCTGTGACTCAAGTGAGTTTGAAATATTTACCCAGCAATCAGCCCATTCCTGAATTCATCAGTGCGTGGCGACAGGGATGATTGCATTAGTGGCAAAAAATGCAATCGTCTCAACTAGCCTATCAAGGAAGGTGACACCAAGAGGCTGAACACGCTTATGAGGAAAGCTGGAGGATGAGGACCAAACTCCTGGCCATCATGGGCAATTCCTCCCATCCCCTACATGACACAGTGGCAAAGCAGAAAAGCTCCTTTAGAAACAGACTACTACAACTGTGTTGCACTAAGGAGCGCTATAGGAGATATTTTCTGCCTGCCGCAATAACACTGTACAACTCCTCCTCCGGCTGGCTCGATCTGGATGATCAGAGTCAGGCTGGTGGATGTTCAATTTTACCTGTATATAATTGTCCTTCTATTGGTCTATCTTTTATTTTGTATTTTTTACCTAGTACTAGTATAACTCAATTGTCACTTCATTTTGTTGTTGTTGTTGTTGTTGTTGTTGTTTTGTGGTCTGAGCTGCTGTAACACCTGAATTCCCCCTCGGGGATCAATAAAGTACCTATCTAGGCTATCTATTTCTACTCAGCAGACAGGTGCAGGTCCGTCTTCATGATGCTTAGGCCTACTCCAAAAGGAATATATGCAAGCATGGCATAGGTCTATTCAGGCCACTGTAAAGATCCTCTCCTCTCTTGAACAAGACTGGCATGATCAGGCCTATAGAGCATTTCATTATGTCCGTTTCATACAGAAGTGAGAGGAGGTAACCACAAAACCGAAAAGTTGTAGAGATGGAGCCACACATTTTCCCAGTCCATGTTTTCGTCCTGTTTTTTCCTTCCAGACAAGTACAGCGTTCCTGTGTTCTGCTGTGAGGCCCTTTGCTCTGCTCCTTTAGGCCTTCAGACTTTGTTTCATCTGATTTTTTCGATTTCTTTCAGAAACATTCAGAATCCGCTCAAGACACACAAACAAGTTTTGATGTTTAGTAAAAAAAACTAATAAAAGAAAATGTAATGTTGAATGTCAGCTGGTCTGACTAGGTGAATGAAAAAAAACATGGGCGCATAGATCAGTGTGTGCGCGTGCGTGTGTGTCATCACTTTCCTTTCATGATAGTTGGCTTTCCAGGAATCTTCCAAGAACTTGTTTAGTTCCTTTACTCCGTCCTGCTTCCACAAGTATGTGAGGTCGTTAGCTGTGGGTTAATTGGACTCAATCCAAAATGTTCTGCCTTCAAACCACAGGTGTGAGTTTATTTTTTCAATTAGTGACAAGGGCAGCCAGGCAATGAACTTTGATTCAGAGTCGAGACCAACATGACCTTTGATTCATGTTTTTCCTCATATTGGTCAGAGGCAGGTTTTGTGTCTACCGTTCCCCACGGGACAAGGGTCTCCCAGCAGAAGAACAGACTTGGTATAGGCTACCTCAGATGACTGCTGTTGCTTCTTTGTTACTGTCCATCCGCTTCCTGTCACCAACACAGCTTGTTTTTCACAATTCAAATGTTCTTTTTGTTACAATACTTTATAGCATTCTCACAGCAGAGACCATCTCAGTGTTAATTAACAGATGAGCATGCGAATCCTAAAATGCTCCTATGATTAAAATTCATATAAAATGCATGTTTTCCTAATATGAAACAAAGAGCGATTAACACAGACAGCTCTTCCTATATAATGATTTAAAACTTACAATGACCTCAGCGTTGCGTGATTAGCTTAGCGCTCTTCAGCGAATGTTTTTTTTTTTTTTTTTAACTAACTGGTAGTTAAAAGCTGAAAGGTTAATCTCAATGAAGCAATACAGATGGACATGTCAAATATATTTATAAAGAGAGAAATCTAAGTTAACCTTTGACAGGAAACGTCAGGAGAAAGAGGCCTTCTTCCGGTGGACAGTCTAGGTCGTACGCGTGGTTTTGCTGGGATCGAGGGAATTAGGAAAGGCAGGATAGAGGGAGAAACAAAGCAGGAGGGGGGAGGGGGCTGAGCTAGGACTGTTCCATCTGTTTCAGCAGCGTGGCGTGTTCTGTGGGCACACGGTGACAATGACTCTCATGACTAAAAACAGTCAGCAGAGGGACACTGGCACAGCATAGAGAGTAACATTCGCACAATGACAACAACCTACTAACAAAAACATGAAAGCAAAAGGATTTCCTCCTTTAAAAGGTTTTTCTCATTGTGACCGTCTGAAGGCAACATCCTATGCAAAATAGGCCACTTATTTTTGCAACTTCTGAACAACAGCAACAGGCAGCGCAGTGTGTCTTTTGCCAACATACCCAAGCTAGCTACTTTGAGTCAATACTGTGCTGCCTGACACACTTTAGCACCACCCCTCCCCCACCCTAGCACCACCCCTCCCCCACCCTAGCTCCACCCCGCCCCCACCCTAGCTGTCTCCCACAGCATGGAAAATTACAACCTAGCATGGGCTAAACCATTCTGGCAGAGGGGGGTTCCCCAACTAGATGGGGAGCTAGAGAGGTGGAACCATTTGCATACTAGTAACCACCACAAATCTATTTACCCTATTGCTTCTTTAAAGTACAAAGTCTATGTCTTAGGGAGAGACAGAACATCAACTAGAACATTAGAAAACAGCCTTCTGATAGAACAAGCTATACAACGCCCACAGTGAAGGCTACATGTTTTTTCAAGCTGTAAAATAATACCTGTTTTAGAGTAGCAATCATGTTTCTTGTGCCTGAACACTATAATTGCACATCAACTGTGACTGAGCATACAAAGAATAGGAGAAATACAGAGGTACCAGATAAAAGATAATTCCGTTTTTTAGGTGATAAAAACATAAAAACGTTGATAAAAATCAATCATTTAATATGATTAATTAATAGACCTATAACATACAGCCTGTGAAAACTAGTCACTGATGGCAAAACTATGTTGATATAACGTTAATCATCACACATTATTTTAGTATTCATTCATTTCTGTTTCTCTCACTGCTCTAATAGTACAAGCTGAGGCCAAAATTAGATTATTTATTTATTTATTATGTTGAGTATAAATGAGTTCAATTTCACCACTGTATAAATAATGTTGCCCAGCTACTAGCTCACTCTGCGTACTCTGCCCATCCCCCTCTCTCTTCACTTCCATACACTGCTGCTGGGCAGCCTGCAGAAACTCAAAATGTCCGCCAGCGCTGTGCGCAGAAGGGCTTAGTGCTTGCCAGCTGTTAAATCAGTATCCACATTTGCAGGAGGACATTACAGTTGAAACTCCGCCCACTTTTCAGTGTCAACTTAATATTTGCATTGATCTAGCCTACATGTAGACCTAATAGGGATTTAACCAAAAGATTATTATTATTTATAATCTGCCTCTTTCCCATGTCTCTTTTATTGATTGTTCCTGCTAACAATATAAGCAGAATCTTTGACTGTTTTGACCTTTGATTGAGAAACAGTTATTTACCACTGTATTGAATCTTCATGAACATTAACAATGTGAGCTCGTACACGCACTTTCCTGCATTACTAGCTATGTCTCCTCATTTTCACCTTCCAGATCCATCCTCATACTTTGACCTTTGAACCACTTGAGAATTCAGTACAGAAGTGGGAGGAGGTAACCACAAAACCGAAAAGTTGTAGAGATGGAGCCACATATTTTCCCAGTCCATGTTTTCGTCCTGTTTTTTCCTTCCAGACAAGTACAGCGTTCCTGTGTTCTGCTGTGAGGCCCTTTGCTCTGCTCCTTTAGGCCTTCAGACTTTGTTTCATCTGATTTTTTCGATTTCTTTCAGAAACATTCAGAATCCGCTCAAGACACAAACAAGTTTTGATGTTTAGTAAAAAAAAACGAATAAAAGAAAATGTAATGTTGAATGTCAGCTGGTCTGACTAGGTGAATGAAAAAAAACATGGGCGCATAGATCAGTGTGTGCGCGTGCGTGTGTGTCATCACTTTCCTTTCATGATAGTTGGCTTTCCAGGAATCTTCCAAGAACTTGTTCAGTTCCTTTACTCCGTCCTGCTTCCACAAGGATGTGAGGTCGTTAGCTGTGGGTTAATTGGACTCAATCCAAAATGTTCTGCCTTCAAACCACAGGTGTGAGTTTATTTTTTCAATTAGTGACAAGGGCAGCCAGGCAATGAACTTTGATTCAGACCAACATGACCTTTGATTCATGTTTTTCCTCATATTGGTCAGAGGCAGGTTTTGTGTCTACCGTTCCCCACGGGACAAGGGTCTCCCAGCAGAAGAACAGACTTGGTATAGGCTACCTCAGACGACTGCTGTTGCTTCTTTGTTACTGTCCATCCGCTTCCTGTCACCAACACAGCTTGTTTTTCACAATTCAAATGTTCTTTTTGTTACAATACTTTATAGCATTCTCACAGCAGAGACCATCTCAGTGTTAATTAACAGATGAGCATGCGAATCCTAAAATGCTCCTATGATTAAAATTCATATACAATGCATGTTTTCCTAATATGAAACAAAGAGCGATTAACACAGACAGCTCTTCCTATATAATGATTTTTTTTTAAACTTACAATGACCTCAGCGTTGCGTGATTAGCTTAGCGCTCTTCAGCGAATGTTTTTTTTATTTATTTTGAAACTAACTGGTAGTTAAAAGCTGAAAGGTTAATCTCAATGAAGCAATACAGATGGACATGTCAAATATATTTGTAAAGAGAGAAATCTAAGTTAACCTTTGACAGGAAACGTCAGGAGAAAGAGGCCTTCTTCCGGTGGACAGTCTAGGTCGTACGCGTGGTTTTTGCTGGGATCGAGGGAATTAGGAAAGGCAGGATAGAGGGAGAAACAAAGCAGGAGGGGGGAGGGGGCTGAGCTAGGACTGTTCCATCTGTTTCAGCAGCGTGGCGTGTTCTGTGGGCACACGGTGACAATGACTCTCATGACTAAAAACAGTCAGCAGAGGGACACTGGCACAGCATAGAGAGTAACATTCGCACAATGACAACAACCTACTAACAAAAACATGAAAGCAAAAGGATTTCCTCCTTTAAAAGGTTTTTCTCATTGTGACCGTCTGAAGGCAACATCCTATGCAAAATAGGCCACTTATTTTTGCAACTTCTGAACAACATCAACAGGCAGCGCAGTGTGTCTTTTGCCAACATACCCAAGCTAGCTACTTTGAGTCAATACTGTGCTGCCTGACACACTTTAGCACCACCCCTCCCCCACCCTAGCACCACCCCTCCCCCACCCTAGCTCCACCCCTCCCCCACCCTAGCTGTCTCCCACAGCATGGAAAATTACAACCTAGCATGGGCTAAACCATTCTGGCAGAGGGGGGTTCTCCAACTAGATGGGGAGCTAGAGAGGTGGAACCATTTGCATACTAGTAACCACCACAAATCTATTTACACTATTGCTTCTTTAAAGTACAAAGTCTATGTCTTAGGGAGAGACAGAACATCAACTAGAACATTAGAAAACAGCCTTCTGATAGAACAAGCTATACAACGCCCACAGTGAAGGCTACATGTTTTTTCAAGCTGTAAAATAATACCTGTTTTAGAGTGGCAATCATGTTTCTTGTGCCTGAACACTATAATTGCACATCAATTGTGACTGAGCATACAAAGAATAGGAGAAATACAGAGGTACCAGATAAAAGATAATTCCGTTTTTTAGGTGATAAAAACATAAAAACGTTGATAAAAATCAATCATTTAATATGATTAATTAATAGACCTATAACATACAGCCTGTGAAAACTAGTCACTGATGGCAAAACTATGTTGATATAACGTTAATCATCACACATTATTTTAGTATTCATTCATTTCTGTTTCTCTCACTGCTCTAATAGTACAAGCTGAGGCCAAAATTAGATTATTTATTTATTTATTATGTTGAGTATAAATGAGTTCAATTTCACCACTGTATAAATAATGTTGCCCAGCTACTAGCTCACTCTGCGTACTCTGCCCATCCCCCTCTCTCTTCACTTCCATACACTGCTGCTGGGCAGCCTGCAGAAACTCAAAATGTCCGCCAGCGCTGTGCGCAGAAGGGCTTAGTGCTTGCCAGCTGTTAAATCAGTATCCACATTTGCAGGAGGACATTACAGTTGAAACTCCGCCCACTTTTCAGTGTCAACTTAATATTTGCATTGATCTAGCCTACATGTAGACCTAATAGGGATTTAACCAAAATATTATTATTATTTATAATCTGCCTCTTTCCCATGTCTCTTTTATTGATTGTTCCTGCTAACAATATAACCAGAATCTTTGACTGTTTTGACCTTTGATTGAGAAACAGTTATTTACCACTGTATTGAATCTTCATGAACATTAACAATGTGAGCGCGTACACGCACTTTCCTGCATTACTAGCTATGTCTCCGCATCTCCTCATTTTCACCTTCCAGATCCATCCTCATACTTTGACCTTTGAACCACTTGAGAATTCAGTTAACACCAGGAGTTCATTGTCTATTCATTATTACAGGGGAAAGGTACAACTGCTGTATGGATTTTTCACATTGTGAAACAATGTGAGGAAAGCCCAAGTCATATTATGCCTACTCCATGCATACCAATTCTAGTTCATTTTTGTCCTTCTATCTGACCAGGAGCCTTAGTGTGGAAGTTATGACATTCACTTGTTGAGATCCACCACCACATTGCTTTTTGTTGACATCATCACAACCTTTCCATGTAGTCTTATCTGTTTTAATACAAAGCTGCTGACAGGGAGATCATTCTTAAGATGTATTTTCTTGTCGTCGCCATGTGTTCCTCTTAGCAGTCACAGAGCGAATCACCACATGTATTGAAACTGCATTGCAGACAAGATCGCTCATAAAACAAAATGGTTGGACTTGATGAACTCTCTCTCTGTTGACTACCATGGATTAAATAAATAAATAATCAAGTAATAATCAAGCTCATCAAGTATTCGCATTGTGTATTAGATTGTCTGAATGTTTTATGTGTGAAACCCATATAGTCCATTGGATCCAATATCCACAGAAAGGGTACTAAAGATTTTCTCAGTCACAAGTCTAAAGAAAGCCAAATGATCTGCTATGGATCACTCCAAAACCGTCCATCCTATCGCAGCAGTACTGACTACTAATTTCCCGTCAACGGCATTGTCACTTTGAAGTTGTTTCTATCCAGCTCGATCATTCCCCTCCACCTCGGAAATGTCACTGACTTTACAGTTGACAGAGAGCAACAACGTCTGGCAGCATGGTCAGGCATAAGAACATGCCTCCAAATCAATGAAAATGGTCAATACTTTTACCATTTACAATTCTTGAGCAAAAGCACAGCAAGAGGATATTTATCGAGAGTCACAAAAACACCTCAAAACATCTACACCTACACACCATGCAGGTTGTAGGCCATTAATCACATTATTCTTGATGCTAATTAGACAACAGGAGTCCAAGCTAGAAATATGCAGGACTCAATAAAGGTCTATTAGAAACAATTAATTCATGTGCATGGAGCTGTCTGAATACTACTTATTCTGGTGTTTCTTGTTACACAGAAAGAGAGAGAATATGCTCAAACCAAAAAGCCACTGCTTTCCCCAGTCAAGGCCCCCTTGAGCGAAAGCAGTCCTCCCATGTTCTGTTGTGAGGTCTACATGCCCTGTAAGCGTAGGGAAAGGCCTAGCCTACATTTCAAGAACTTGTTTCAGCTCAATATCATTTCCAACAGCTTTTAGATCCATCACAAGACACTGAAAAAGCATATTTCTCCTCACTCTGCACTGTTGAATAAGACTCGCAAATGTTGAATTTGTTATTCACAGTTGCTTTAGCTGAGGTAGCTGGTTCCCAGGAATCTTCCAGAAGTATTCCCTTTCCTCCTAACTGGCTCCAAATAATTTAGTTATGAATTGGTTAATCAGCTTTGATCCGAAGTAGTCTACCTTTCAACCCCCAGGTGTTTAGTTTTTTCTCCAATTAGCAAATTAATTGACTAATTAACAAGTGGGAGGAACCTTGATGAGTCGCTTTTTCCCCATGTTGATCAGAGGATGTTTGTTCTGTCAAGTTTCCACATTAGTCATGAAAGCAATGAGAGAAAACATTTTGGCTAGGCCTAGAAGAGTTCAACAGCTGAGACTTTTATGACAATAACCTGTTCCATGTTCTTGTTCTTGGGATCCTGTCACTTCTAACAAGGTTAACACAAATAGGCTAATAGGCCTAGTGCTAACCTCTAAACAGCTCAAATTCAAAAGATTATAAAATACAAATATCAATTGTCCTACTATTAAACAAACACGTAACAGAACACATACAAAGCACTTTATTAATTAAAAAACAAAACAATAGCCTACGATGAATTACGCGGAATTAGCTTTAGCGGTCTTTAGCTAAACAAAATAGAACTGTAAGTTAAAAGCTGAAATGTTGGCAAATATGTTAGCCAGAAAGAAGTGATACCAATATCAAATGTCAAATATCATTTAAAAAGAAAGAAATCCAAATTAACCTGCCTGGAGAAGTAGGCCTTCTGTTGGACAGAGGTTGTACGCTTGATTTGTTTTGCTGTGATCGAGGGAACTAGCCATGGCAGGGCAGAGAGGGAAAAGGTGGGAGGGGGAGGGAGGCTGGGCTATAGGACTGTTCCATTAGTTTCAGTAGCGTGGTGTGTTTTTAAGGATCTGTACACATGTGACAGGCACAGCCTGATGAAGTGATACTGACACAGCATAGACTGCTCTGACATATGATACCACACAATGAAACACCCGTACAGCAGAGGGTGAATTGATGATTCACTTGCTTAGTCAAATGTAGCGATTATAAGTCGCTTTGGAATAAGGCGTCTGCTAAATGCCAAAGATGTAAATGTAAATGTAGAAGGAGGAAGACAAAAGGACACTGTTTTTTTAGGATATATGCCATGGTGAACATGTGGGCTAAAAGCTACAGGAAATGGAAAAAAAACAGGCTACTTGTATAGCA
This sequence comes from Nansenia antarctica, assembly GCF_963989245.1. NCBI lineage: Eukaryota > Metazoa > Chordata > Actinopteri > Argentiniformes > Microstomatidae > Nansenia > Nansenia antarctica. The sequence goes on along the minus strand of NC_137681.1, from coordinate 28,750,252 downwards.
TCAACAGACAGCACAGCATGCTCTTTGCCAAGCAACCACAGCTAGCTGCGCGCACAGTCAATACTAAGGTGCACAGCCTGCCTGACACACTTAGCACCACCCCTCCCCCACCCGAGCAGAGTCTCCCACAGCATGGAAAATTACAGCCAAGAATGGGCTGTACCATTCTGGCAGAGGGGGGTTCTCCAACTAGAAGAGGGTTCTCCAACTAGAGGGGGAGCACATATATGTATTTATTTATATATATATATATTGGAGATATATATATAATTATATATTATTATATAAATTATATAAATTATAATTATATATAATTATAATATAATAAATATATATATAAATATAATAATTATATATAATTATTATAATTTTTTTAGGAAACATGGCATTCCAGGGGAACATACAGTCCAAGTCCAATAGTCTCGGTGCAGCTGAGCACAAAATTAACAGACAAAATACACAAGCAACAATGGCCTTCTTCAGCCTAACATACATGTGAAAAGAAATCACTGACTGTGAAAGCAATAAAATTATGTAACCTTAGTCATCATAAACTGAAATATTTGTTTAAGTCTCTTCCAAATGTATGGTCTTGGCAGATAAACCAAAAATATATATTATTTAGGAATCGTTCAGACTACGTATTTTTTTTCAGTAGAACTAGCCTATTCAGTAAACAGCTCACTCTGTAGTCTGCCCATCCCCCTCTTCCTTATCTTTCACAGATAGCATCTGGGCTGCCTGCAGAAACTCAAAATGGCCACCAGTGCTGCTGTGCACTGCAGGGCTTCACATGGCAGCTGTTGACTGAATTACTAGTAGAGCGACTTGGAGTTTAAACTCCGCCTACTTTTGCAGTATCACTTAAATATTAGCAGAAATCCTCAGACAAAAGATGACCTTTTACAACCAGAAACATGTGGCTACCTGTATGGCAGCTGAATTAACTTCAAGTATCTGTCTGTTTAAAATTCACTTGTGTAGAAAAAACAATATGGTCAATATGTTTTTGACAGAACTCAGTTTATTTTAACCATACAGGGGCCTCAGCCCAGTGGATGTCATTTTGACGTCTGCATAGCTACAGGCACTGCTACTGGCACTTGCTACATTCAATAATAGCCTTTTCACATAAGGTCTGGTCGTGCAAGGTCAGCTTTAATGGAAGCTGCTGACAGGGAAATCAAGATGCCCCAGTACCTGTGTAGGAAGTCTGTAACGACAAGTCTGTAGGTAACAACATTGTATTAACATGTTGTTAATTACACAGTACATTAGTAATTGCTTTATAATAAGGGCTGTCCCTTAATCCTCAAATCCAAATACCATGCAGTTACAGTCGTTTATCTTGATTGGGGCAGACTGTGAATGGAAGTGGATCATGACTTAATAGGCTAATGCCCTAGCCCGGTGTATCTTTGGAAGCTATGTCTTTTTGGGGAACGGACTAGCAAGCTATGTCCTCCTTTGAGGACTACATTGGTGTCAGCTCAGGGCCCGGCACCAGACCACAAAACCTGGGTTTGAGAGACACTGCTCAAAACCAAATTACTAGTGACTAGATGCCTATATCACCCTCCTGTTTTAACTCCTAACTCCGTGGTAGCAACACGATTTGAGAAATGTCCTGATAACCTGCCTAGTTAAACAAGATCATCATAGAGACAAGCATAGAGGGGATAAAGTGCTGCAGTAGCTAGCTACATGTAGGCTGCTACTCTGCTGGTGCTCAGATTCAAGTGATCAGAGCCTAGCAACACTCTTGCTGCACCCTGGGGGGTTTCCTGCCAACATTTATTATAGTGTGATCTGAAAGACTGCACAAGTTAAGCCATTGTTTATTATTATCTATTATTTAAATATTTGGTATCAATCTTGTGATGTTAATGTGGTAGAAAATAATAATACATTATTTATTAATATGTTGACAGAACTGTTGATTAATATAAAGTGGATTCGAGTAAGATTGCGCTCCTCCTCTCTCCAGCATGTTGTTAGCCAATCCAGAGAGGTTGTGAAATAGGAACTGGCTAGAACCGGCTGAAACCAGTTGAGGTAATATATTCAGAATCATTCTGCCCTTCCCTTTCCTTATCCGGTGTTCTAGCTTATCCACCTTTACTTAACTGGAGAACTATGACATCACTATCTAGATTGCACCAGGGGATCCAGAATACTATTACGGTTGTGTGTGTAGGTTGCGTTAACTAGCCTAACATCTCTCACTGACCACAAACGTGATTAGGTCTAGCCAAAACAAGGTGCGCAAATAACACTGCAGTTCTTCGCTATGTTTCTGATGCATAAATAAGGCATATTATTATTATTATTATTATTATTATTATAAATCTTAAAGAGGCCTTGTTAATTTGTGATCACGTTTCTAGAATAAAATACATGATACAACCACTACATTTGATTTCAAATGTAACAATTCTAATTAAACACTGTATGTTTGCGATAGGCCTACATTATATCAGTATAGCCGGTAACTAAAGGAATGACTAAATGATTCTTGTTCCGAGTTAGATTTGTTCTGAGCTGGAGAGAGAGAAAAAAAGCAAGCATACTGAATTGCTGCTGTACCATGTGAACACAAAACCACATGCATTTGAGAGCCAGAAAAACAGTGGGGGAGGGGAAACTGTCTGCTGGACTGTACCATGTTCCTGAGTGGGTGAGGTTAAATTGGTTTAAGAAACCCACACTGGGTGTGAATACTCTTGGACTAGAACCAAAACGTGTCTTGGTCACCAGAGAAAAGAAATCTATTCTAGAACTCCTCACATTTTTTAACAGAATGGCATACTTTATGCGCAACTAAAGGCCTAAAGAAATCTAAATGTCAAATGTAATCTTTCTATAGGCTACTCAATAGACATTTAAAAGAATAGAAAAGAATCTGACTGAAATCACTTGGGTGACTTATACACACAGACACACACACACACACACACACACACACACACACACACACACACACACACACACACACACACACTGTAATAACCAAAAAAAAAAATATATGCTAGAGTTCACAGTAAACCTGTAGCCTACACAATAGACATTGGAACACCCCTCCCCCCTCACTAAACTCACTCAGCTACAGACTCAGTGTGCTCAGTGGAAAATTACAACGATGCAGGGTTGTACCACTTTAAGAAGCTACAGGGTAGTTCACAACAAATTGTCAGAAGAGACCAATGTCATGTAGTAAATATAACATGTACAAGGAAAACACTTAAAACCCTAACCCTTTTTTTACATCAATGGAGCCATGATTTTAGTCTATTAGCAGGTTATTTAGTTGCTTTTCCCTGGGAAGCACAAGGTTGCTTAAAGCTTCAGCATGCTAGCAAACACCATGTGACAAGAGGTGTAACGCAAAATGGTGTTAGAGTCTGCACTCTGTCTGTTACACAGCTTTAAGCTCTTCTTGGGTCTATTAGAACACACACTACCTCATCTTTCCCACAATCTTTTATTTTTTAAAAACAAAGGTGTATAAAACAAAACATAGTGACTACAAAATGTTCTGAGGCGCGGTTATTGTCACGCTTCCATTCGTGGAACTGGTAGGGCATCAACATGGATTTTTGGAATACTCCTTGTGGAGAATCAAGAAAAATAGACCTAGGCTTAGATCTAAATCCTTCCTGCATAATTATGTTCAGAAAACTGTGTTCAGGCTGGTAAGGCAGCAGCTACATATTCACTCTCCCCTCCCCCACACATGGTCTCTCCACCGCCACATTTTCTGGTGGTGCCACAGGTTATTGCAGCAACTCAAAATGGCCACCAGGTCTGCTCTGCTTGGCCCCGGCAGCTAGTGTGTCCACCATTGCTCTTGCAGACTTGGAGCTATTATCTCCAGTTATTGAAATGTCAGAGACCACCATGCAATCAGATTAGGGCACTCCCTAAAGTTCTCTACATAAACCTACAAAATCTGATATATGGAGAATACCCATAAAGGAAAGGATCCTCATTGCGCCTACTTGAAAGTTGATCTGGGTGGTGAATGGGTTTGATTGTGATTCACAGGCAACCAGGTAAAACCCATTTTTTGCAGTAAAAAGGGGATAATAGGACCCAGGAAAATAGTAAAGTATTCAGAAAACGTGATAAACGTGATAATTAATACTTTTACTTGAGGATATTTTCCAAATCCTGCAAATCTACACTCTCCAGACACTTTATTAGGAACATTATACTAATACTGGGTAGGGCTTCCCTTTGCCCTCAAAATAGCCTCAATTATTTGTGGCATTGATTCCACAAGAGGTTGGAAACATTCCTTTGAGATTCTGGTCCATTTTGACATGATTTCATAACGCAATTCCTGCAGATTTTCAGGTGCACTTTCAAGCTGTGAATCTCCCGATTTTACCACATCCCAAAGGTGTTCTATTAGGTTCAGATCCGGTGACTGAGAAGGCCACTGAAGAACACTCATTATCATGTTCATGAAACCAGTTTGATGAACCAGTCTTTTGCTTTGTGACATGGTGCATTATGATGCTGGAAGCAGCCATTAGAAGATGGGTACATTGTGGCCATGAAGGGATGCACATTGTCAGCAACAATACCCAAAATAGGCTGTGGCATTCAAGCGATGATTGATTTGTATTAACAGGCCCAAAGTATGCCTGTAAAAAAAAAAAAAAAGATACAATTCCCCACAACTTTGGGGTGTGGTAGATCAGGAGAAGGTGTACCTAATAAAGTGTTAGGTGAGTGAGTGTCTATATTAACATGGGTAAGTCCCAAAATAAATGTCTATATTCCAGACCAAGAACAAGAAGTTGACAGACTAGCATGTCTGTTCTTGTTGTATGTCATGTGAATGAGCTCTCACGCCGCACATAGACTGTGCAATAGGATGTGGTGTGCAATATTGCAACTCCGCAACTGCAGAAGTCTGCATTGCGTTCCAAGATTCCGCACATGTAGGAAAAATCCTGTATTTGTGTTAAAACGCATTGCGGCACACCACCAGTGATCGCAATCAGTGAAAGAGCAATGTAATTCGAGACAGAGTAAGGTGAACACCTCACATTCGGGCTATTTGTCCCGATTCTGACAATGACAGAAGATGTCCCACCCTTAATGTGCAGAGCGAAAAAGTTGCCCCGCACTTGCTGGACAAGCAAGTCTGGTGAGACTTGACGGGAGAATAACATAGTGGTTATTGTAAGTGAAAAGTGTAGAATCCAACAGCAGTCACACATTAAACACATTTATATAAAAAATAAAATAATAATAATAAAAATAAGACATGCTGACAGGAGGCCGCAACCCCTCTTCCTAGGTGCCTGATGTTAGCTGGCGGGAAACAACCGTTTTTTGCCAGATAGCAATAATTTTATCGTTTGCACTGTGAGTCACAGTAATTATGTCAAAGTCACATTACATGTTGTTTACTATATACAATTTGAAGTATATATTCTGAGTATCTGATTAACGGTTATGCAAGAAAGTGTGGTGCGATCAATATGATTATGGTTGGCCTGACATATTGCCAGATAAAATCAGTAATATAACATATATTAATAAGTCATTAAAAGCAATTCAATCAACTGCCTAAACTGTCATTAACTTCACTCAAATCTGCTAGCTAGCTAGCGTTACGCCCCGCCCCCTCCCTGCTTGGCCTGAACAGCCATGTTACAAAACAAACAATAAATAGAGAAACATGTATATATAAATACAGAAACGTCTATTTATTAGGGTATAGTAACATAATCAGCCAAAGAGCAATTACAACCAACACTCAAACAACTACGGATTTATGTTACTATACCCTAATAGCAAACGGGAAGAGAACAGCTAACTTACCGAAGCGTTGTATCTGCAACGAGTCGCGCGGATATTTCAATATCCGCTCCAGCTGAACGTGCTTCCCGCTCTATTTACGACAGATGACGTGCAGAGCGGTCGCGCTCGAACACCAGCACAGTGAACATAAATACCGGTTAAACAAAAAACGGTAAAACGGGTGACACAGTCAGGATACGCACATGGACGCGAGACAACACCAAAACAAAACCGGTGTCAATCACATGCAGACTGTTCCTCTCCCATCTGAACAACAGTCGTCCTCCGGTTCCCAGCTCCTCCTCTTTTGGTGCTCGCAGCAGGAGAGCGGTGGGGGTTGGGCTGGACGAGAGGGAGCGGTGACGCCTCCTACCAGCTGTCGCTCTCGACAAAACAACGTATCGTATTGTACCGTAACACAGTACACTTTCAGTTTATTAAGAATCTACAATGCGTATTGATTTAGTAAGGTAGGTTTCCGGAACTATGATAGATCTTTGTGCATGAGGTCAGTTGAAACCGAAGCTGTGGACCATATTCGTTATGTTCATAACGGTATGTATTAGAAACTGTTTGGCATTCATGACCAGATCAGACACATCGTAGGTTGTACGACGTAACTACGGAGATCGGGAAGAATTGTTCAACAGAATGCGAAGGACTAACAGACACAATGAGAGGGGGAGGGGTGTTCTGATGTGGGACGAGTGGGGGAAGGGTGGAATACAGGAGTAGGAGGAGTCTGAACAAGGACACTACAAATTACAGATGGCATACTCTGTATTTGTAAATGTTAAGGTTAACTGTAAAAAAAAATCTCCACTTATTCCTCTGAGAATTTTTTTTATAGCAGTTGAACTACTATGCATAATGTAATTTAGCCTTTTTTGTCTAATAATGTCAATTTACTGTTATTTTAACCTGAGTTAGTTACAAGGTCTATAGCCTAAAATCTCTCATCAAAGCTCATCAAGAAGGAAGAAATGAAATAGTATTGGTAATGCCTCTGTAGAATGTCAATAGCTGCTGTTGCAAGTGTTAATTGTATAGATTTTATGCACAAGAGCATATAACATAATTTATGACAGATATTGTCTTCTCAATCATAGTAACCATATACATTCCTCACGACTAGTTAAAATTCTGCAGTCCAAACACCTTTTTACGACATCCTATTAAATGTCGAAATGCTCTCTTAAAATGATATGTGGGACCTACGTGATCAGTAGAGACTGATGTATTGTGGAGTACAGCCAGAGGCCAGATTGCTTCTGTAACACTTGCAGTATCCTATGGAACAGTAGGGTATACAGTACAAGGTGTCATTTTCAGATCAGTTACAGGTGGTAATATTCAACGTGTGTGGTCGTCACGTTGGTACAGAGACGAAATAGATTAGATGGTTTCTGTACAGAGGACATTTAGCAGACGCCTTTATCCAAAGCGACTTACAACAAGTACATTTGTCTAAAATAAGTTAATCATCTATACATCATAAGAAAAACAAATCTATGCTAAGACCAGGGGCCATTGGCAGTCACAATGCTAGAAGAAAGAAGAATATACTTTATTTCTTCTTCTTCTTTTACAGTAGAGAAACTGACCTGAGTATAAGTGTGGAGAATGGTAAGTCCCAGTTATAATTGGGTTGTAACTAAACAAATACTATATAAACCGCAACAAGGACACCTCAATGTAAAGTTTACCGGATCTACAGACTGCACACACACACACACACACACACACACACACACACACACACACACACACACACACACACACACACACACACACACACACACACACACACACACACACACACACACACACACTTGCATCCCCACAGCCCACAGCTCTTTTCAGGTCAGCCATTTTGTTGTCTCACTGGCCCTCTACAGGATGAAAATTCCTCTCAATTAAAATGTCCGCTTGTCCTTTGTAGTTTGTAGTTCCACCAATGACCAATAGATGTCTTCCATTTTAATGTTTGTGAAGTGTTGAACTAAGATGTCTGAAATTGTGTTTTTATCGTATTGTACATACGTACATGTAACAAGTTGTCTGTTTTCTGTGTGCAATTTAGTAGGTAATTTCAGGGTCTTAGTCATTGTAGAATTCCATTTTTATTAATTTGTTGAAATGGGGTCTGTGCGACAACACAAAACCCATTTGTTTAACATTCTAGAACTCCTCACATTTTGAAACAGAATGGCATACTTTATGCGCAACTAAAGGCCTAAAGAAATCTAAATGTCAAATGTAATCTTTCTATAGGCTACTCAATAGACATTTAAAAGAATAGAAAATAATCTGACTGAAATCACTTCGGTGACTTATACACACACACTGTAATAACAAAAAAACAACAACAATATGCTAGAGTTCACAGTAAACCTGTAGCCTACACAATAGACATTGGAACACCCCTCCCCCCTCACTAAACTCACTCAGCTACAGACTCAGTGTGCTCAGTGGAAAATTACAACGATGCAGGGTTGTACCACTTTAAGAAGCTACAGGGTAGTTCACAACAAATTGTCAGAAGAGACCAATGTCATGTAGTAAATATAACATGTACAAGGAAAACACTTAAAACCCTAACCCTTTTTTTACATCAATGGAGCCATGATTTTAGTCTATTAGCAGGTTATTTAGTTGCTTTTCCCTGGGAAGCACAAGGTTGCTTAAAGCTTCAGCATGCTAGCAAACACCATGTGACAAGAGGTGTAAAGCAAAATGGTGTTAGAGTCTGCACTCTGTCTGTTACACAGCTTTAAGCTCTTCTTTGGTCTATTAGAACACACACTACCTCATCTTTCCCACAATCTTTGCGTAATTTATATATTTTTTTAAAAACGTGTATAAAACAAAACATAGTGACTACAAAATGTTCAGAGGCGCGGTTATTGTCACGCTTCCATTCGTGGAACTGGTAGGGCATCAACAGTAGAGAAACTGTCCTGAGTATAAGTGTGGAGAATGGTAAGTCCCAGTTATAATCGGGTTGTAACTAAACAAATACTATATAAACCGCAACAAGGACACCTCAATGTAAAGTTTACCGGATCTACAGACTGCACACACACACACACACACACACACACACACACACACACACACACACACACACACACACACACACACACACTTGCATCCCCACAGCCCACAGCTCTTTTCAGGTCAGCCATTTTGTTGTCTCACTGGCCCTCTACAGGATGAAAATTCCTCTCAATTAAAATGTCCGCTTGTCCTTTGTAGTTCCACCAATGACCAATAGATGTCTTCCATTTTAATGTTTGTGAAGTGTTGAACTAAGATGTCTGAAATTCTGTTTTTATCGTATTGTACATACGTACATGTAACAAGTTGTCTGTTTTCTGTGTGCAATTTAATAGGTCATTTCAGGGTCTTAGTCATTGTAGAATTCCATTTTTATTAATTTGTTGAAATGGGGTCTGTGCGACAACACAAAACCCATGAGTTTAACATTCTAGAACTCCTCACATTTTGAAACAGAATGGCAACACAAAACCCATTTGTTTAAAAAACAATTGAACAATTGATGTTTTTCCACATTGAACTGATGACAATGTTTATGACACTGCAAAAAAATCAGTCTTCAATGATTGCTCTCTAATAGTTCACAACAACTGTGTGGCTTTAGTTCCTCTACTATCAGTCACACTAAGGCTTCAGTTCCTCTAATAGTTCACAACAACTGTGTGTCTGAACTGAGAACAGTCTTCTCACACATTTTAACTGGTGTTGTTCTATTCCTCAGTGCTACAACTGGTAGTAGCATGTTTGGAGTGGCAGAATAGTTCACACAAGCAAAGCAGTGAGAAGTGTGACTTGTATGCTCCTCCTCTTTCTTCACAAAGAGTCGGTTGGGGGAGGGAGCTTCAACTACAGTGGTGTGATCCTTTGAGCAGGACGGAGGGGCGGGAAAAAACAGGCAGACACGTGTTAACAGCCTGCAGGGGGGGGAAAACAGCCAGCCAGTGAGTCATTTGTTAGGAAGTTTGTACAAGCAGTGACATAAAGGATGAAGAATGACACACATGGCATTGGTATGGTGCAAGCATGAATGTTGCAAAAATGAAGTTTGTGGAGCAAGCAAAGAATAAAAATGCAGAGAAGAAACATTTTTACATCATCTTTACAGACCTCTAACTAACTGCAAAGTAAATTAAGTCTATTGGTTTTTGTATTTAATTGCATTATATTTTCTGTTTTTTTCTCATCAGAATGGATTATATAGGAGATGCAGTATATCATAAAATTATCAAAATGTTTGATGTAATAACGTTTGTTATTTAGTACTCAACTGCACTGTTGTTAGAATACAGTAAGACAACAGATTCCATAATATAAAGGTAAACAATAATAATCATCTTCGAACGAGCATGTAAGTGTTTAAATTCATCCTGTGGTTCAGTCATCAACATCAGTCGAGTCGATGCTACAGATTTGAATGGACCAAACAGGATGGATAGCAAAGTCGAAAGTACGAAAAAGGAACCTTAAAGTAAAGAGCAGAGAGAATGAAGGGATTCAACTGTGATTGTGCTTATCCTTCCCTTTTGTTTGTTGAGGTCACATTTTATTGTATGATGGAACCAAAGTAGCAATGTGAAGGTAATCGTTTTCTCCACCTCTTGGTAGTACATGGTACTGGCAGATAAATTCTACATTTATCACATACCAATGATTTCTTAAAGAACATTTCAGATGGAAGACCGACCACAGGTTTGGAAATCAACCATCTTATGAGCACTGTTTGCATTTCTATGTAATAAACAGAACCAGACTAGAAAGGTTAAGATTCCCTGACTTCTGTCTAAAGTGTTCACTCCCTCCCCCTTAACCTCAAAGCATTGGATTGGCACAAGTTTAAATCGTTCATGGATAAAATGTTTGAAAACAGCAACCATTGAAAAAGTTAACCATTCAGGACTTTGATGCCATCTAGATGTTTACCATGTTTGCCTTGGGGGGATTAAAAAAGGCCCATAAAAAAGCATTTTGTTCACAGAGGCAGGAAATGGTCATACCCATGAACAAAAAAAAAAGAAAGAAAAAAAAAGTTTTAGTAGTAGGCGATAGGGAGAAGGTTTTCCTTCTATCAGTGGCCCCGGGCCCGAGCTAGATGACTTCCTGCAACGAATGATGGATTGCTGATTCACATGCTTAGTATTCAAATGTATTGATTGTAAGTCGCTTTGGAATAAGGCGTCTGCTAAATGCCAAAAATGTAAATGTAATGTAACAAAAGCTCTTTTGTCCTTTTGGTTGACTTGGGATTTAGTGATGTTTTAAAGGTAAAGCATCTAGTTTCATGTTGCTGCATTCTCTGCCACACTGATGATTTGACAACATATGCTGACATTTAATAGTTGCAAACCTGCATATTCTAATTAACAAACAAAACATAAAATAGGCAGGTAAACGCCAGTGCTTATCCTTGACATCAGATTTTAGGAAGATTTCTTTCACCGAAAATTGTTTTGTTCTATGCCTTACAACATCTTTAGTGTTGGTTCAGGATTTTTCAATCTAGTCAGATGGCTCCTTACCTTGAAAGTAGTCCATGGGCCAGAATAAACTTTAATCCATAGTTTAGATTAAATAGCCATTACTAATTTGAGCTAAATTAAGCCAGTATTAATTTTGTAAAAACAAACAAATAATGGGAGTGATGGAGGAAAACAAATAAATGAGTTGAAGTGCAACATGTGGCCTCTCAACTCTGACATGGTTGGATCGTGGCAACATTTGAGGTAATTTGACAACAAATTAAGCCCCTATCACTCCCATTGTTTATTTTGTTAGCAGTGGCCAAATATAGTAGTGGCTATTTAACTCTGAGCCATGGATTAAGGTGTCTTTGTTAAAAACATGAAAATTGTATTTTGTAGTCTAACACAAGTAGAATAAACACACAACAGAATAAATACTTAAAATGTATATTATTATTTTTTACGAAAGCTTGGCTAATAATTAAATTGTTAATGTATTTATCTGTTTTTAAATTAATATACAAAATGACCCAATTACTAAATATAACAATAATAATAATAATAACATAAATAAATAAAACTATCAATCTACACAGTGCATACAGCAAAACTGTTCCTCCTCCCCACCTGGCCACCCAATGCATGACGAGTGGAACCAGCGCTCACAGAATTCACTCTGGGCCCATGACACCAGCGCTAAGCCCCCTTCGTCGAGGGAGTCTGCTGCTTGGTAGGCACAGCAAAAACTTCCCAGGCCATGTTGGCAGCTGGCCTGTGCTCTACCGTCACTTTTCTTCCCCTTGACTTTGAAGAGGGGGGCACTGTAGAGGCATGTAGAAAACAATTGTTAAGAGAGAGACATGTGTTCATGCACATGGACATTGCTAAATGATGCTATGACATACATACTATTGTTGTAGTTGAATCTCAGGTGCAGGAATGAGCAACAGTGGGTATAAGCAGTCAATCAGGTTTACCAAGTCAGTCAGGTTTATTAGGTTTGTTATTATAATAAAATGCCTATTGTAACAGTTAGTTTTATTATTCAGCCCTGTTCCGTTTTCATGAAAAATGGCCATGGCTCACAGATATTGGTAACTTTTGCAGGCACGTAGAGGATCCCAGGCCACACCCTCACACTCACGATGCCAAAACTCCAGAAGGGGGCGCTATAGCAATACATTGCATTTTTAGAGAGGAACTGTCATGCCAAAACCTGCTGCTGCCAAAAGCTGCAGGGCCATCAGCGGCCTCACGCGTCACGACCAGCTGGCACGCGTCACGACCAGCTGGCGACTGTGACGTCAGTCTAGTGTTTTTGAGTCCTCCGTTTTGGCCGCCATTAGCGAAAAGCTGCAATTTGGCTCTACAAGTGTTAATATGTCATTTTATGAAGTTTTAATATGTTTTCAGGCGAGAAAGTAACCATATATATTCACAAAATGTATCCGGTTTATCAAAATAACCCTTATATCTATCTGATCTGGCGGTTTTTTTCACATTTAGGTTGTGTCACTCTGCGAAGACACTTTAAGGCCCAGGAGGGAGTTAGCGATTAGCGATGTTTAGCTTAGCTTAGTTTAACAGAAGTAACTTCACTTTTAACATGACTTCCCGTGGTCGTAGAGGGCTGATCGACGGCTTAAAATGACCGTGTAGACCTGTAGACCTTATCCAGCTATAGTCTTGTGTTTCTACCCCGGGCATAGCCGGTGTTATTCACGGACAAACACTCCTGTTAGAGTGGTTCTAGTACACTGGACATAGGTAACACATAGAGAGGCTCTCTAGTAGGACACAAGATACCACCCTCCATCACAAGATACCACCCTCCATCACAAGATACCACCCTCCATCACAAGATACCACCATCCGTCACAAGATACCACCCTCCATCACAAGATACCACCTGTCCATCACAAGATACCACCTGTCCATCACAAGATACCACCTGTCCATCACAAGATACCACCTGTCCATCACATGATACCACCTGTCCATCACAAGATACCACCCTCCATCACAAGATACCACCTGTCCATCACAAGATACCACCCTCCATCACAAGATACCACCTGTCCATCACAAGATACCACCTGTCCATCACAAGATACCACCCTCCATCACAAGATACCACCTGTCCATCACAAGATACCACCTGTCCATCACATGATACCACCTGTCCATCACAAGATACCAAAATAGTCCTCTGTTCCAGAATATGTTTTGCCCTGCACAATACTGCAATACTCCTTGATACTTTGGATCTAACGTATCTTATATGAGATTTCCAACAGAATTTACTGGGCTTAAAGTGCAGACTCTCAGCTTTAGGTTAAGGGTATTCACATCCAAATTGAAGGAAGGGTTTATGAATTATAGCTCTTATATATAATAACCAAAAGTAATTAGACAATTGACTCAAAAGCTGTTTCATGGGCCAGTGTGGGCTATTTATTCCTTCATTATTTCTTTATCAATTAAGCAGGTAAAAGGTCTGAGTTGATTCCAAGTGTGGCATTTGCATTTGGAGGCTGTTGCTGTATACGCACAACATGCAGTCAACAGAGCTCTCAATGCAACTGAAACAGGCCATCCTTAGGCTGTAAAAACAAAACAAAAATCCATCAGAGAGATAGTGGGAACATTAATACTGGCCAAATTAACTGTTTGGTACATTCTGAGAAAAAAAGAATGCACTGGTGAGTGTGATGACATGGACATGCATGGCTTCCAATGGCACTGGGTCACTAGTGTTTATTGATGATGTGAAGACAGAAGCAGACAGATGAATTCTGAAGTGTTTAGGGATATTCTGTCTGCTCAGATTCAGACAAATTCAGCAAAGTTGATTGGATGGTGGCGCTTCACAATACAGATGGACAATGACCCAAAATATAGTGTGTAAGCAACCCAGGACTTTTTTAAGGCAAAGAAGTGGAATATTCTGCAATGGCCAGAGTCAATCACCTGATCTCAACCCAATCAAGCATGCATTTCACTTGCTGAAGACAAAACTAAAGGCAGAAAGACCCACGAACAAACAACAACTGAAGACTGCTGCAGTAAAGGCCTGACAAAGCATCACAAAGGAGGAAACCCAGCATTTGGTGATGTCCATGTGTTCCAGACTTCAGGCAGTCATTGCCTGCAAAGGATTCTCGACTTAGTATTAAAAATGAACATTTTACTTACAGTACAGGCCAAAAGTTTGGACACACCTTCTCATTCAATGTGTTTCCTTTATTTTCATGACTATTTACATTGTAGATTCTCACTGAAGGCATCAAAACTATGAATGAACACATGTGGAATGATGTACTTAACAAAAAAGTGTGAAATAACTCTAAATATGTCTTATATTTTAGATTCCTCAAAGTAGCCACCCTTTGCTTTTTTGTTGTTAATAAAATATATTTTTGTTGTTTTTAATAAAATATATAATAATAATATTAAATATATATATATAATAACATATTATTATTAACACATATTATATTAAGTATTATTATTATATATTTTATTAACAACAAAAAAGCAAAGGGTGGCTACTTTGAGGAATCTAAAATATAAGACATATTTTTCAGAGTTATTTCACACTTTATTGTTAAATACATAATTCCTATGTGTTCATTCATAGTTTTGATGCCTTCAGTGAGAATCTACAATGTACCAAATAGTCATGAAAATAAAGGAAACGCATTGAATGAGAAGGTGTGTCCAAACTTTTGGCCTGTACTGTATGATTGTTAATTTGTCCAATTACTTTTGAGACTGTGTATTAAAATGGTTGCAATTCCTAAATGTTTCATACAATATTTTTGTTCAACCCCTTGAATTAAAGCTGAAAGTATGCACTTCAATTACATCTTGATTGTTTCATTTCAAATCCGTTGTGGTGGCATACAGAGACAAAATTATGGAAATTGTGTCAGTGTCCAAATACTTCCAGACCTAACTGTATATAAATAAAAGAATGTCAATGACCCCAGGTGTGGGACTTTATTAGGTCAAACAGGTTTGAGGAGTCAGGCAAAGGACTTGGTGGAGTCAGGCAAGGGTCAGGCGATCATCGTTGTAATCCATGGAGCAGGGCAGGAACCGTGGTGCAAGGTGCTGGGCTGGAGGTGTCCATGGTGCTGAGTGCACACTGATGAGCTAAATAAAACATTCTATTTCCGATGAGTCAACAGCACTAGGGCTCCTTCACAAAACCCTTACTGGAATCTTCATACACTCTGTGAATTAGTCTTTACTTTCTGATGAGTCAACAGCAATAACCCCATCCAGTGCGACATGTAGATAGCATATATTTAGAATATGTAAAATGCAAACACCAGAAATGCAAGAAAGTTTATGAGGTATACCAAATGGAATTAATAACAAGTGTTACAACCCTTCTGTCTAGAGTAAAATAAGGGCCTAACAGGGTAGAGTGCAGAATGTACAGGTGTGTTGCAACACAAATGCCCAAAAAAAGTGTACAAGGGATCAAATCAATTCAAGCTTTATTTGTATAGCGCATCTCACAAGATGCGACTCAATGCGCTTCAATCAAGACATCATTGCTGATTGCACTTTAGCACAAGTGCTCTTTCAACATTGTCTCTATGGTCTTTCAGCTTCCTTTTCTGTTCTTCGCTCACATTTTCGACCATATAATGGTGAGACAGCTGCTTCTCACTGTTGAGACAAAATGTTATAAAGAAGTGATTAATAATTAATTTAAGAAACTCACATTCATCAGTGGTTGCAAACTGTCATGGAAATTGTATTAGCACTCTCCTCATGTTTCCAGCTTACCTCAAGTCATACTGTGGTCCACATGTATACATTTCCATGGCTTTCTCATTGGAAACACAGTTTACAGCTGCAATGGTGTGGACTGTTGCCTGTGTCATGAAGTGATTAAAGCCACACGTTAACCAGTTATAGTAAAATGTAGACATCTAAGAAGGTTGTGCCATGTTGCAGGTGACAACTAAGCAAGACCTGATATGAGCAAATGGCATTATAAGATCCTACTGGATATTGACCATGAGTTAAAGTGTGACATATGTTATAATATGAAATATGTAGTCTATAAATAAATAAAAAGTGTCAGTGAATTGTCACCTCTGGCAGAAGCACATCAATGACGAATGCCACCGGATCAGCCAATGTTGTCTGTGTTTTTTTTAACACTCCTGAGAGGAAGTTAACTAGTCTGTCCATTTGGTCATCATCGTCAAAGAAGATGACGCCTGTGGCCTTCTTTTTTGCCCAAAGAGACTTGACTTGTCCTGCCATGATTGCCTGCAAATATATCGTTTGTTGGGAGGATGCTCTATGTAAATGTACAATCACTACACAAATATAAAACATTTCACTTTCATTATTTATATTATGCTTAAATGTGTCACTTGCACATTTCAGTTGCAAACTCACTTCAAGATGTTGCAGTAAGCCTTTGTCCTGAGTGATGAAATCCACTAACAAGTCATTGGTCACTCTTCGTTGGTGTTGGGCTTGTTGAGCCCTTTCCTAAAATAATAATACAGTGCTTAACCATGTTACAATGAAAAGGTGCAGTTAAGTACTGAATGAGTCACTTTCTTTCCTTGATCATTTGCACTTCCTTACTTACCTCAAGTGTCCTGATAGAAAGTGTGCTTTCATTTTCCAGGCTTCTGACATCTTTGTCCATGGTAACGATGTGAACGATGAATTGAGAATCAAGGACCCCAATTGAAATAAGCCAGTGGCTTTCTTGGGTTTTTATCCTGTTAGTTGACCTTGTATGTAATATGTACTTTCATGTACCTACTTCTGCAAATCTTCTAATAAAGTTTTCAATCAATCAAAAAGTAACATCACTTTCCTAAATGGATACACACATAAGCATGACTATGTGTACAGCTGTGAATGGTGGATAGTATGTTTGTATGCAATAAACTTCATTCACACTAACCAATTATTTAGGAGGAAAGCTGTAAGGCCTCTTGAAGTACGTGTGGTCCTCGTCAGTGTCCAGTGGCATCTGTACAGAGTCCACCATTATTGCCAGTATGTTTTACATGAAAGGGTTAACTACTTCAAAAAGAGATCCAGGCTGGATTCAGAATGACACAGTACCACTAAACATATTGCATGTGCCATAAAGTTGCATGGAGTATGTGTTTTAGGAGCAGTAGCCCATTCAGAAACAGGCACACGGTCATAGATACTTAGTGAGAGATGCACTGACCATGGTGTTGCTTGCATGACTCCTTTTAACACTTGAATAGGTCCTGAATACAGGTGGGACACTGTCGTGAAGGGTCGCTCTGCCTTCCTCACTAAAGTGAGCAAACTTCCTTCCAAATCTGAAATTAACACACATTATCTTCACCGGAAGGTTGAATTGTAGGGCCAGGTGTTACCCCAAAGTCCTCTTGATAATAAATGTACAAATACAATTATTCTTTTTGTAGCACTGCAGCATACCCTTCCAGCCCAAGGTTTTCCACCAGGACAATACACCACCACCTTCTCAGGAGAGACATGTCATCCTAAAGAAAGAGCAGTTACTCAATTTGCATTCAAAGTCTTATAGCATATTGATATAATGGGTTCTTGTTTTCTTAATACTTACAATGCTGAAGTCAAAGGTAGCCTCCATGGCGAAATACCAGGCATACTGTAATGAGAAAAGACACAAAGACAAGATTACCATATGACAGCTTATAACTCAGTGAGAAGGTAGTCACACACATCCAATGAAATGTACATGGCTGATAACTCCATAGGAAAGTGATATGAGAGGTCTGCACACATGAATGTTCCTTAATACCTTTTATTGCACACCTTTTTATTTGCAAATGCACAAACAGAATGTTGGTCAGGTCTAAGTGGTGGTCAGTCATTGTTGCATACATTTACACATTTTTGATGGTTTTAAGGAACAATCAAGTGTGCCATATCACTTGGTGGCATTACCATAACTCACCATTATCATGATAATATATAGGTGGACTTACCTCCATATTTCACAGCAGAACTATGGTGGAACTGCAAATGAGATAGAAGAGCAGGGTACTTCCCTGCCTTGTGACAACATGGACACTGGAATGTGTCCGAGTCCAATCTCTTAAGCGCAGGATATTGTCCATCTGGAAACATCATGTTGGTCTATGGAAGAATAAAATATGATTAGGTGAATGTATCGAATGTGACTCCAAATAACTTTCATTTCCTTTAAATTGAATATTTCATTCCTTTAATTCATCTTGCTTGAAAATATGTGACCTGAGCTCAAAATATTATATGTGCAACCTACATACAACTTTTTGAATACACTACCAAAGTTCGAAAATAGCATATAGTTCATCTTTAACTTAGTGTTACTTGTAATAATGACCATGTTTAAAAATGACCATGTGAAAGCCATTCCCTTCCCCCCACCTGAGACCCTTTGTTCGAGACACTGACCTTCCCCGACCTGAGAGACCCCTGAGAGACCTGAGAAAACTCCTTTGTTCGAGACACTCCCTCCCCCCCCAGATAATAAGAATTAGACATAAATAGATGGGGATATAAATAAAAATAGGGGGATAAGTAATCGGTAGACATCTGAGAATGTATCTATTATGTGAACTTTTAAATTACATTAAGTGGTTGAAGACAACGCGGCGTTTTTTAGCCCTGCCGGCTGTACATGTTTATCTTTGTTTTGTCACTATTTGCACTTCTGGTTATATGCATAACTGCATTTTGTTGTTGGTACTTGTACTCAGCAATGACAATAAAGTTGAATCTAATCTCATATCTGATAACGCTAAACCACATAGAATTACCCAATTAGCCAAGCCAGATGAACAAAACTACAGCCAAATGCGTAACACATGCAACAACCTAAATAATAAATACATATATGAAAACTATAACATGTTCATTAATAATATTTTGAAATTCTCACCTGAGCTGCATTTGCCATTGTACTTGTAATTCTTCTTCTTCTTCGTCTTCTTCTTCGTCTTCGTCTTGCTTCGTATTGTAGCGAACGGAGACTGGTAGTGCCTGTAATCCTTAAAAATTCGCGGCCATTTAAGATCCTTCAAAATCTCGCCATTTCTCGCGGTTACTTACCGACGCGCTTACGATGACGTGCTCCAACCAAATGGTACATCACATTTCCGGGTGATGGATTTGATGCCTGCAGCTGGATATACTTGTGTCTGTGCGTCTTACACTGCGCACCTGTAAAGCTATCTCTGAATACCGGATACGGAAACACATCCTGCCTACATATCTGTAGTCCTAGAAATACTATCCCTTTTACCCATAACTCCCCCTGGTGGGAAAACATAGATATTGCATCTCCATATAAATCCTAGGTATAATGCTCACATTATAACACCTCTCCCCCTTTAAATTTCAACATTCCCAAATGTCAATGCAATACAAAAATAACAGTAGGGTCTTACCCTTGTACTTTTCTCTAATAATATATATACAGTATACCAGAAAATGTCTTAGCAACAGCTTACCAAATAAGGCACTTGAAAAACATAACATTTTTAAACAGTTATACTTTCATAACTGTCCCATTAAACATTCATTCTGTCGGGAGGTTTGCGATCACGCTGTGACCTGCGCAATACTCCTGGTGACCTCGGACCCACCACAGGTGACTGAGGTTTGGGTGGCTCTGGGGTTGAGAGCCTGAGAGGGGTCTGAGTGTCAGTGTGGGGAAGTCCCACTTCTCTTGGGGACACAGACACCTCTCCTAGTGAGTCTCTCTCTGGTACAGTCACTGGTGAACATACGTCTCCAATAGTCTGTCTCACATGGGTATCCACCGTAGTGCGATCTGTCTCTGAAACTGTGTCGTGACGCAGACGTACATGGTCCTGGTGTCTACGGAAAACACGTCCATCAGTCAGTTTAACAACATAGGAGACTGGGCCACTCTGTTTCAGAATAACGCCAGGCAGCCACGGTTGCTTGTTGATAGTACTGACGTTTCTCACATAGACATTGTCCTCAGGTTCTAACTGTCTCTCTTTTGCATGCTGATCATGTTGCTCCTTCTGCTTCTCCTGCTTCCTCTGCACTTTCGCCTTCATGTCTGGGCGCAGCAAGTCCAATCTTGCCTTAGGCCTACGCCCCATCAGCATCTCTGCTGGCGTGCGCGCCGTTGTCGTTTGAGGCGTGAGGCGATAGGTAAACAGGAAACGTGAAAGTTTAGTGCTTAGAGAGTCTCCTGTCATCCTCTTTAACCCCTCTTTCACTGTCTGAACAGCCCGCTCAGCCAAACCATTTGAGGCTGGGTGGAACGGCGCCGTCCTAATGTGATTAATGCCATTCTGTTGCATGAATTCACTGAATAGCTCACTAGTGAACGTCGGGCCATTATCAGAGACCAGGGTGTCGGGCAACCCATGGACTGCAAACACTTGTCTGAGTTGGTCTATGGTTGTGGGGGCTGTGATATTGCTCATGATATGGGCTTCTATCCATTTTGAGTGTGCGTCTACCATTATCAGAAACATCTGTCCCATAAAGGGTCCTGCGAAGTCCACATGCAGCCTAGACCAGGGGCGGTCTGGCCACTCCCATGGGTGCAACGGGGCTGGCGGTGGATTGTTCTGATTTGTCTGACACTGTGTGCATGATTTCACCTTGCTCTCCAGATCATCGTCCATTCTTGGCCACCAGACGTAAGATCTCGCAAGTCTTTTCATCCGGGACACTCCTGGATGAGTCTCATGTATCTCCTCCACAAATTGTGACCGGCCTGGGGAAGGTACGATGACCCTCGACCCCCAGAAGATGCAGCCGTCCTGCAGGCTCAGTTCTGTCTTGCGTTTAGCATAAGGCCTCAGTTCCTCTCCCTCCCCGACACTGGGCCAACCTTGCAAAAGGAAGGTCTTGACTCGAGACAGGACCGGGTCCCTCTCTGTCCACTGTTTGATTTGTGTCGCTTTTATAGGTGTCTCTGCTAGCCTCTCCAATGAAAACACAGTCTCTGGAGGCCAGGGGCGGACTGGGATCAAAAAACAGCCCTGGCATTTGCGACACAACAGCCCTATTTCCAAACGCAACACGCAACGCGGATTGTTAACATAAAAAGTCAGAGGACAGATGCCAAACTACCGACATGTTTGCTGTAATTATATGTATTATCAGTAGGCAGTCATCAGTCAATATCTCTTTCAATAGCCTTTTCACACCGAATGTACTTTTTTGTGCTGTTTTCGGCCCAATACATGTGAATTTCGGTGCATTCCTACTTCCAACTACACTTGCTCCCTGCATCCAGTTGTTGCACATTAACTGCATCGCTCTCATCAAATTCCCCCATTCTGAAAATGAAAGCAGTGTAACGTTAACTGCTGTTATAAACGGAATGATGACATGAGGTGCGTGTCCACTGGCGATACAGAGCTGACTACGATAGTTATGGAGGTATACTCCAATTCTATGAGTGGAGCTCCGCCCCATAGGGGAGCTCTGCTCCTATT
Source organism: Nansenia antarctica (assembly GCF_963989245.1). NCBI lineage: Eukaryota > Metazoa > Chordata > Actinopteri > Argentiniformes > Microstomatidae > Nansenia > Nansenia antarctica. Next base: position 28,728,432 of record NC_137681.1, on the reverse strand, counting down.
GGTTTACCCCGCTACCTAAAGCTCTGCTCCTATTGGTTTACCCCGCTACCTAAAGTAGCAATTGACTGAATTGTTCGATGTCCGCGCCCACCCTGGGGTGCTATAAAATGGGCGTCCTCCGTTCCCTCATTCTCCCAAACATACAATCCAGCCGGGTTTGAACAAGTCGAAGTGGGCCAGCAGCCCTATGGGGCTCCGCTCCACTCATAGAACTGGAGTATATCTCCATAACTATCCTTCGAGATCGTGGAGCTCCGCCCCATAGGGGAGCTCTGCTCCTATTGGTTTAGGGACCTGGGCATCCGCGATGCAGAACTGCGTGGATGGCCCGGCCGATATAACATGTTTTGGGCCGCGGTCTGCTGAAATAAGTTATTTTCAATGAAAATCACCAGAGACTGTTAGAGCAAAATTCAATAATGGCAGCCTGTTTCGTTTCAAGATGTATAAGAAAAGATATTTAATATTCTTCTGCAGAAGGAGGAAGTTTACAGGTCCGTCAGACGCATCTGAACGTTTCAAAGGTTCCTCCCAAAAGTGACGATCATTCATTATATGTCAGTATTTATACAATCAGATTTCCACAGGTAAGGGGTCCGCCCTCGGGTGAGGTCCAGACCAATCACGAGCAAGGGGCGTGAGTCTGTACATGGATGAAGATGATTTTGATGAAGGCTAGGGGGGAATCGGCCCCCACTTTCTCCCAGGGAGACAAAGGTGAAAACGGAACACAATAGCCACAACTGGTTCAGTCTGGTCCCAGAGCACCGGGTCTGGGCAACACAAAAACCCAAAACTGCTCCAGATGGCCTCGTCCACTCAGGGAGAAAAGAGGGCAATCAGGTCTTTGTAATCATTTAAATGTGTCTTGTTGTCTTAGCCAATGTCAAGCTTAAAGTAGAGAAACTGGTTCTATTGTGTGACAACAGGAAATCATCTTCTACAGTCTGCTGCAGACATTCAACCCAAGATGATGTTTGATTCTTAAATGTAGCTTATTACATATAATAATTTTCTCTCACAAGACAAAATTACAAATATATATATATATATATTTTATATAATACATTCTGAGCGGCCCAGAGTCTCGCGGCCCTCCTGGCATTTGCCAGGCTTGCCCGGTGGCCAGTCCGCCACTGCTGGAGGCACATATGTAGCAGAGGGTGTCTCTGGTAACGGCAGTCGACTCAGCGCGTCGGCATTTGCGTTATCCTTACCCGCTTTTGTGGTATTCTGTAGTAAGAAAGTAGTTAGGAAAGAATGAGACCGGGAGACACGCAGCTGCTTTTCACTTCGCACGTTTATTCAACTTCTCTTCTTAACATCCGTAAGTGCATACATCACTTCCGTAACTGCATACATCACTAGCATACTAGCGCCCACTGGCGGTATAAACAGGACACAACATTTCCCCCTTTCTTAAAGGAATTACAGTACTCAAAGAATGCAATATTCTGTAGACTGGTGTCAGTACAATTGAAATAAAATGAAAACGAAGGAAATGAAAATGAATGAATCAGCAGAATGAATAACAACAATAAACAGTTTATGACAGTGAAACATGAAATGAACATTCACTTTTGTCATTGCATTGTAGGACCTTTTTGTACTAAGTTAGAACCGTGTTCTATCCTACCCTTTTAGTACGTTCTCTACGGCACAAAGTCTACCAGCCACCTAGGTAGGTTTCTGACTCTAAGGTTCCTTCTTGGACCTGGTTCATTAAACACATTCTCTGTCTCGGGCACCATGAACTCCTCTAGCTCAATCTCCTTTTCACCACTGGTGCCAGACAGAGCATCCTTGGGGAAGCGTGTAAGCTTGGATGCATTCCATTTTCGACCATCACTGAGCAGGTATGTATTCTGTCCTGCTTTACTAACTACTGTCAGCGGTTCTGTGAATCTTGATGATCCCTTTTTTACATGCTCCGGTCTGCGGACACGTACGGTGTCATTCACTTGGAACATGGGCACTTTCGCTCCCCTCATTCTGTCTGTGTACTCCTTACTCTCCTGTTGCTTGCGTCTCACTGTCTCCTGCACTTTCTCATGTGACTTAATTTGTTGTGAGACAGGGAGGACATTTAGTTTTGTACGCATCTTTCTGTTCCTCAGCAACTCAAAGGGAGTAGCTCCTGTAGTAGCATGCGGCGTAGCGCGATAGTTCAGTAAGAACTCTGTTACTGCATGTTTCCATGGCTTGTGCATTCTCTCAGCCGTCTGAATACACTCTTTGAGAACTCGATTAAATCTCTCAATAGCCCCGTTGGCTCTTGGATAATAAACACTGGAACGCAGGTGCTTTATCTCTCTCTCTCCCAGAAAGCTTGCAAAAGCATGGGAGGTAAACTGACATCCGTTGTCAGAGACCAGGAAGGAAGGGTTACCTTCACGACTAAACACTGTAGTCAAGAAGCTAATAACCGCCTCTGTAGTTACAGTAGAGACAAACGCCACCTCTGGCCACTTACTGTAATAGTCTGTGAGTGTAATAGCATAACGGCAGTCCCATGTCGCACAGTCAAAGGGACCAACAATGTCAATGGCCACCTTCTCCCATGGTCCACCTGGCCGTTCCACTGGGGTAAGTGGTGCAGGCGCAGTTTTGGCTGTTTTGTCATTGTATTGACAGGGTACACATGAGCCTACTAATGTCTGGACACATCTGTCCATTTGCGGCCACCAATATAGCTCTCGTAGTCTCTGTTTAGTACGCACTATTCCCTGATGCGCTTCATGAGCTAAATTTACAACTTTAGACCGTAGTGTAGTAGGAACCACCACACGGTCGGGGCCTCTCATGACAAGTAGTTCATCCACAGCCAGTTCATCTCTCACTCTAAAATATGGAGCAAGTTCCTTTGTCACATTCTTACTGCATTTTGGCCAACCTTTCTGTATCTGCTGTCTCAGTTGAATCAGTTCAGGACAGGCCTCACAGGCAGCAGTGAACTCGGTCACAGATATGGCATGTGAGGAACCTGTGAACACAGTAGCCACCATGTCTGGCTCCTCCTCCACCTCTCCTGTCGAAGGCAGAGGGAGTCTGGACAAGCAGTCAGCAGTCACATTACGTTTCCCTGGATGGTAAGTGACATCATAAGTAAAGCATAGTAGACGTGCAGACCATCTCGCTATTCTCAGACCTGCGCGACCCGTACCCCTGGAAGTGAGTAGGGTTGTCAACGCTTGGTGGTCTGTGCGTAGGACAAAACGATGTCCCCACAGGTAGGTTCTCCACCTTTCCACCGCCCAAACGCATGCCAGCGCCTCACGCTCGACGGTAGAGTACTTTCTCTCTGCAGGAGAAAGTGTCCTGGACGCAAAAGCTATGGTTCTCTCTGTATTGTCTGGGTGAATCTGGCTCATTACAGCCCCCAATCCATAGTTAGAAGCATCGGTAGTGACATAAGTAGGTAACTCAGGATCATATAATGCTAAGGTAGGACTCTCAGTAATCAGTCTCTTAACCTCAGTAAAACTGGACTCTGCATCCGCTGTCCATTCAAACTTAGTGTCAGTAGATTCCCTGAGTGTAGCACGTAGCGGTTCCACCACAGTAGAGAAGTCAGGTATGAATTTACTATACCACGATGCAAGTCCTAGGAAGGACCGCAGGGAGGATGTGTCGTGCGGGGCAGGCGCGTTCGCCACAGCACTGACCCCGTCTTGGTCAGGATGAAGACCATCTTTGGACACAGTGTGGCCCAGGAAGCGCAGAGCTTTCTGGTTGAACTTACACTTGTGCATGTTCAGTTTAAGTCCCACTTCATTTAGAGCATGTAGCACTCTCCGTAGGCTGACATCGTGATCCTGCTGTGTGATGCCGTAGCAAATCACATCATCCAGGTAGGCCTGTACGCCTGGCAGGCCTGTCAGTACAGTCGACATCATTTTCTGAAAAGCTGAAGGAGCAGAAGCGAGGCCAAATGGCACTCGGCAGAAACGAAAGAGACCCTCATGCGTGATAAACGCAGTTAAATCACGGCTATCTGGATGCAATGGCAACTGGTGATAAGCAGAGGCTAAGTCTATAGTAGAAAAGACTGTGGCTCCACGGAGCTCAGCGAACAGTTCATCCATGTGCGGTAAGGGATGACAGTCACTGATGATTGCCTTATTAGGTTCTCTGAGGTCAACACACAGGCGAGGCTTTCCTCCCCCCTTTCTCTGGGTCACAACTATAGGGGAAACCCATGGAGATGCGTCTATACGTTCTATAACGCCTTTTTCCTGTAGATCTGCGAGCTCATCGGTCACAGCCTGCCTCACTGAGAACGGAAGCCTCCTCAGTTTCTGCTGTACTGGCACAGCATCTGGTTTAACCTGTATTTTGTGCATAAAACCTTTTGCACACCCTAACTCCTGTACTAGAACCTCTGGTTCGGTCTGTGGAGTGGTACTCTGTACAGTAGGTGCTCGGAGCACAGTAGGAGAGCTAGCAGAGCTAACAGTAATAATTTTGTTACCCTCAATGCACATCTGCAATGCTACAAATAAATCTAGTCCCAGCAATGCATTTCCTGATTCAACCACTATCAATGAACCTGTAACTGAATGTCCATTATGAACAACTGTAGCATGCATGCAACCTTTAACAGGAATTTTCTCTCTGGAGTAAGTAAGCAGATTCACTGTAGGCTCAGCAAGGACACATGTATGGAAAAGTGTCTGGTAAGTACTCTCTGGAATAATAGAAACAGATGAGCCTGTATCCACTATCAGCTCAACATCATGGGAATGATAATTTGCATCAACTCGTACAGTACACATAATTTTATCATTCACGACGGCCCCCTGCATGTAAAGCACAGTAACGTCATTCACCACTACCTCACGCACCTCTTTTTGAGCCGATCTACACACCTTGGAAAAATGTCCAACTTTTCCGCATGTATTGCAAGTCACCTTAACCGCCGGGCATGTAGGCTTGTTAGCTAAGTGTCCTGTGGATCCGCATCGGAAGCAGGCGCGCTGATTCCCAGTTGTAGCTGGCTGGCTGTAGACCGTGGCAGGTGCAGTCGTCGTCGGAGCTTTCTTCTTGCCCTTGTCGAACCTCCTCCTCGTCGGCTGTTTCTCGATGGCTCTCACCGAAGCTGTAGCTCCAGAGAGAACGTTGGAGTTCCGTAGTCCAGCCTCGATTTGTAAGGCCATTGAAGTAGCTTTGTCCAGAGACAAGTCCGATTCAAGCAAAAGTCTGTCTCGTATGCGTGTATTAGCAACACGCTCAATCAGTTGATCACGAATCATTTGTTCCTCCATGGCACCAAATTCACAAGCTGCAGCTAGCTCGCGTAATGAAGCAAGGAACTGATTAACCGTCTCGTCAGGACCCTGAGCTCTCTGTCGAAATTTGTGACGTTCAGCAATCACCTTCACCTTAGGAACAAATTACTTTTTCAGTCCATCCACGGCAGAAGTGTAGGTAACACCCGTATCCTTTAGAGCAGGGGTCGGGAACCTTTTTGACTGTGAGAGCCATAAAAGCCAAATATTTCTAAATGTATTTCATTGAGAGCCATATAGTATTTTTAACATATAATAAATTAAATATGTCTTACTTTTAATGCGATTTCTGGTGCTGCATGGTTTTGCTGATGTCCTTGTAGTCTGGTTCATACGTGGTGAGGTTGAGCTTCATGCAGGCGTTGAGGCTTCCATCAGTTAAACGTGAGCGTAGGTTGGTCTTAATGTTCCTCATATGCGAGAATGACTGCTCACATACATATGTAGAGCCAAACATGGTCAATACGGCAATACTAACACGCTGCATTGTGTGGTATGTCACAGGAAGCTCGTTCCAAGTTTTCAGAATCAGCTGGTCTTCAGGTTGAAGTTTTTTCATTTCTGTCCACTTGTGTTCCCTCGCCAGCTCTGCTCGCTGTCGCGCAAGACTTTCCAACTCTCCATTAAGTGTCTTGAACTTACTCATCCACATGTCTGATGCCTTCAGGTCAGCAACTTCCAGCTCAAAGTCTCCCATAGAGACCCCAGGGATGCATGTCAGGTCGATTTTGTCCAGTGCACACTCATGTGGATGAGTGATGAACTTGAAAAGACCAGTGCGCGCACGAAATTCTCCAAAACGTGCTTTGAATGACTGCAGGAGATTGGACGTAAAGCCAGCTAGCTGCTGGAGATCCAGATGTTGAGTGGAGTCACTTGCTAAGCATGCATCTCTAAATTGTTGCAGTGTTACAAAGTGCAGAAGACGACCTGTTTCAATGTCCCTGAGAAAGACTTCCAGCTTGCTTTCAAATGCAAACACTGCTTGTTGAAGGGATGAGATTGTATTTCCAATACCTTGCATTTTCACATTGAGCTGGTTCAGATGGCCTGTTATGTCCACGAGATAGTGAAACTGCAGGAGCCAGTCAGTGTTGTCTAGCTCAGGATGCTTGACGCCTTTCATTTGAAGAAAAGTCCGGATTTCACTCAGGCAAGCTGCAAAACGGCTGAGCACCTTTCCCCTTGACAACCAACGCACGTTGCTGTGTAAAAGCAGACTGGGATAATGATTCCCAACTTCTTCTAACAGAGCTTTAAACTGGCGATCATTTAAAGCTCGGGCAACAATGAAGTTGACCACTCGAATGACCAGCGACATCACCTCACCTAGCTCCTGGCCACACGTCTGAGAGCAAAGCGCCTCCTGGTGCAGGATGCAATGAAAACTTAGGATGGCTCTCTTTTCATGTTCACGGAGAAGCGCTACAAATCCTTTGTTCTTCCCCAACATACAGGGTGCACCATCAGTACAGACAGAAATAAGTTTATCCATCGGCAGTTTTTTTTTCTTTAGCAAACTCCATGAAAGACGTGAATAAATCCTCTCCTCTGGTTGTCCCTTTCATTGGCAAAACAGCCAAGCTTTCCTCACGCAGTGTGTCACCTGCAGCATACCTGGCAAATATACTGAACTGAGATAGATGGCTAACATCTGTTGACTCATCTAACGCGAGAGAAAAGTATGTCCCGGCGTTTATGTCCTTAATTTGTGTTTCCTCAACTTGATTTGCCATCATGATGCTACGATCGTGAACAGTTCTTGCTGACAGAGGCATGTCTTTTATTCGTTTGATTATCTTGTCTTTATTTGGGAAGTCATCAAACAGTTCATTGGCCACATCAAGCATGAATGTTTTGGCATACTCGCCATCTGTGAATGGTTTTCCATTCCTGACTATTGCCAAAGCACCCGCAAAGCTAGCGGAATTCCCGTCACCTTGCTTGGTCCACCCACGCAGTTGCTGTTGACTCGTCTGCACTCTCCGTTGTAGCTCCTCGCATGCCTTTTTCCTGCTGTCCCCCGCTGGATATTTCGATGCAAATGAAGCATGATGCGTATCGAAGTGCCGCTTTATATTTGACCGTTTCATCGATGCAATTTTATCATTGCATATTAGACATATCGCAGATCCTGCGATCTCCACAAATGCAAATTCCTCTGTCCACGCAGCCTGGAATGCACGGTAATCATCGTCTTTTTTTCTTTTTGCCATCTTTCTCGTTACAAGGGTTGAAGCGTATAAGCTAGTTCACTATCTGATCAAATTGTTTTTTATTTATTCACCTTTACAACGACCTCTGACACTCTCGCGAGACATTGGTTCCCGACCCGACCCACGGGTCACGGGTCATGGGTCCCGTGAAGAGTCCCGTGAAATTTAACTTCAAAACTAATTTCTGTTTACTTTAAAATGACACAGTATTATTACGCAATATCACAAGTATTTTAAAATCAGTTCCAAACTGAACTTTTTTTTTTCAACTTTTTTTTTTTTTTTTAAATTTTCAACCCAATTGTCTGGGAGCCATATGCCGTCACCGGAAGAGCCATATATGGCTCGCGAGCCATAGGTTCCCGACCGCTGCTTTAGAGTGTAGAACAGTCTTTGTCCTTCGGTCCCAAGTGCATGGAGAAGAACCGCGCGCTTTCTTTCCTCCGGCCATTTTTCTCCGGTAGCATCAATTACGAGCATGTAATTTTCAAACATTCTCAACCAAGTAGGAAAAGAAATAGCAGGTTCGCCTGGCACAGGCATGAACGGTGTAGGTAAGGGTACGGAAATAGCCATCCTCGTCGCCAAAAATGTGGTATTCTGTAGTAAGAAAGTAGTTAGGAAAGAATGAGACCGGGAGACACGCAGCTGCTTTTCACTTCGCACGTTTATTCAACTTCTCTTCTTAACATCCGTAAGTGCATACATCACTTCCGTAACTGCATACATCACTAGCATACTAGCGCCCACTGGCGGTATAAACAGGACACAACAGCTTTGAACACTATAGTGTACTGGTAGGCTGACAGTGTGAGAGCCCAACGCTGTATCCTGGCTGAGGCCAGCGGTGGGATGCATTTTGTCTCACTGAACAGACTCATCAGAGGTTTATGGTCCGTCGTAATAGTGAATGCCCGTCCATACAGGTATTGATGGAAACGTTTCACAGCAAAAACAACAGCTAGACCTTCTTTATCTAACTGTGAATACCCTTTTTCTTATGTGTGAGAGCACTGCTCCGACTCCATAAGGCGAGGCATCACACAAGACGATGATTTCTTTGTCTGGGTCATAGTGAACGAGCAGCTTTGCGGACTGGAGAAGCTCTTTCACTTCCTTAAAAGCTCTCTGCTGCTCTCCACTCCACTCCCACTTAGTGTCAATATGCAGTAGCTTGTACAGCGGGGCCAACACCTTTGAAAGATCCGGCAGAAACTTGCCATAATAATTCACCATGCCCAAAAACGATCTCAGTTCATGGACACTCTTTGGGCTTGGGGCCTCTTTTATGGCTCTCACCTTGTCTTCCAAAGGGCTGAGCCCCTGTGCTGTGATCCTGTGTCCCAGGTAGGTCACGCTCGGTGCCAGGAACACACACTTGGCACGTTTCAAACGCAGTCCTGCGTTTGAGAGTCGTTTCAGCACCTGCTCTAGGTTAGCCAGATGCTCCGCCTCCGTGGCCCCCGTGATGAGGATATCATCGAGATATACCGCTACGTGTGGAATACTCTGTAACAATGTGTCCATTGTTCTTTGGAAAATGGCGGGGCTGGATGCCACCCCAAACACAAGGCGATTATATTTGAATAAGCCCTTGTGAGTGTTAATTGTGACATATTCTTTTGACTCTTCGTCCAGCTGCAGTTGCTGGTAAGCATGGCTCATGTCTAGCTTTGTGAAAAGCTTACCCCCTGACAAGGTTGCAAACAGGTCATCCACCCTTGGTAGTGGATACTCCTCCAGCCTAGCGACCTGATTTACCGTCACCTTGTAGTCTCCACATATCCTTGCTGTTTTGTCTTCTTTCAGGACTGGGACAATGGGAGCCGCCCACCTTGAAAACTGGACGGGTTCAATGATGCCTTGCTTCTGTAAACGTTCCAGCTCCTCCTCCACTTTGACCTTCATGGCATAGGGCACCGACCTTGGCTTGAAAAACCGTGGGGCGGCCTCAGGGTCAACATGGAGTTTCACGGTTACCCCCTTCAGTGTGCCCAGCTCGTCCCTGAAAACATCACTGTATCGATGCAGGATATCCGCTGTCGTGTCTGTCGTGTGCACATACTTAACGTCATGCCAGTTGAGTTTAATTTTCCTTAGCCAATCACGGCCCAAAAGACTTGGTCCCCTGCCCTTAGCTATCACCAGCCTGGCTTTTGCCTTCTGGTTCTCTGCTGAAATGTCCACATATAGCACTCCTATAAGCGGTATGGGCTGACCTGTATATGTCCTGAGTCTCAGCTTTGATGGGCTGATGGGCGGTAGGTTAGACCCCCATGTCTTCCTGTAGGTCTCCTCACTGATGACCGATGCAGTAGCCCCTGAGTCAATCTCAAACTTTACGTCCTGTCCCCTGACAGTGACAGTGGCATAATAGGGTTCAGGTGGCTCCTCATCTGTCTCCACTCCGAACATGCTGCCTCTTCGTCTGCTTCTTCCAGGTGGTGTGTGTCTGCCTGAGCCTGTCTAGGTTTCCCCTGCCAAGGCTTGCCCTTGCTCATTTTATGGTCTTTTGAACTCCTGCACTTCTTTGCTAGGTGTCCCTTTTTATTACAATTATGGCAAACAGTCTCTTTAAATCTGCAGTCATTTGCATAATGTGATCCTCCACACCGAAAACATTCCACCCTTTTTTCGAAACTCTCATTTTTACCAGTCTCTTTATGGGTATGATCCCTCCTGACTTGGTGCACTGTCGCTGTCTGCGACAACCCACTCCCTCTCTGTATGTCTTTAGCATTGTTAGCAGCCATCTCCATACCTTGGGAAATCTCCAGGGCCTTTTTGAAAGTCAGTGGTGGGGCTTCCCCCAGCAGGCGGCGCTGTATGGGGTCATTACTAATGCCGCAAACTAACCTGTCACGGAGCATGTCATCCAACACTGCCCCAAATTCACAATGCTCCGACAGCTGCCGTAGCTCGGCTACAAAATTGGCTACAGACTGACCTGTCTTCCTGAACAGACTGTGAAATTTAAAACGTTGAACTATCACAGAAGGTCGTGGATTGTGGTGGTTCCCCACGAGCTTGACTAGGTCCACGTATGGAATTTCCACCGGTTTCTGTGGTGTGGCTAAATTCCTTACTATAAGTCTTTGCCCCACACACACTCAGGAGAATGGAGCGCTTCCTAGCCTCCTCATTAATTCCATTTGCAGAGAAAAAGTGTCCCAGCCTTTCCTCATACTCTGTCCAGTCTTCGTTTGCCTCCACAAACTCACTGATGGTCCCGAACGAAGCCATCTGAACGCGAGGCTCCTCTTCCTCACTCAGCTCTTCCTCCGATGCTTCCCCGTCCACGAGCGAATCCTCTGCAGTACCACTGCCGGCGTTGCTCATCCGTTAGCTGTCCAGCTAGCTACCGTTAGCCTAGCTCACACTAACAAAAACAAAACCGGGACGACTCGTCGAAAATCCAGTTTATCCTCGTCGCCAAAAATATGTGGTAACCTTTAAACGTAATAAAGCCACATGACGCTTGATGTCCTTTCGGTTTGTACTTTATATAGAACGGGAGCATGGAGTCATACATACATGTATGTGCGTCTTACACTGCGCACCTGTAAAGCTATCTCTGAATACCGGATACGGAAACAGATCCTGCCTACATATCTGTAGTCCTAGAAATACTATCCCTTTTACCCATAACTCCCCCTGGTGGGAAAACATAGATATTGCATCTCCATATCAGCAGATGACAAACTTCAGAGCCAGAGGACGACCCCCTGCTGGCGGGAAAGCTGAACACCTTCTACGCCCGGTTCGACGAGGGGCGAACGGAGGTAACCTCAACACAAACACCACTCTCTCCAGCTCTCAGCAGCCTCACCCTCACAGAGCATGAAGTGAGACGCGTACTGAAGGCGGTGGACCCCAGGAAAGCCTCGGGGCCGGATGGCGTCCTGGGACGGGTGCTGAGAGACTGCGCCGACCAGCTGGCCGGGGTTTTGAATGAATGAATGAATGAATGAATGAATGAATGAAAGCATTTATTTCGAACATGTGCAGAGAGAAATAGTTATAACAACAAAAGCAGAGAGAAATAGTTATAACAACAAAAGACAAAACAAAAACAAGAAAAAAAACAAAACAAAACTAAAACAAGAAAAAACTAAACAAAACAAAAAACAAAACAAAAAACACTATTTACTTCACATGTCCGAAAAGGAGTAGGAAGAAGCATAAGCTTATTTAATCCTACCCCTTCTCCAATAAACAGAGATTAATAATTATTAAACAGCAGTTGACTTCAATATAAATATAATATATATATTTTAAATTAAATCACATTTATTTACATATTTACATATTGACCAACAATAGAAAACAGATCATGTAAATAAACAAATAATCTGTGAAAACAACAACTATCAAAGCCCTTCTTCCTCCTCGTACCTGGTGAAAACCATTTTTTTATACCGCTTTTTGAACTGGGTCATGCTTGGACACCGCTTTAGCTCCACACTCAATCCGTTCCACAGCTTCACTCCACATATAGAAATACAAAAACGTTTTAACGTTGTACGTACATAAATATGTTTTAAATTTAACTCCCCCCTCAAATTATAACTCCCATCTCTATCAAAAAACAACTTTTGAATATTCCTAGGGAGTAGGTTGTTATTTGCTTTATACATTATTTGTGCTGTTAGAAGGTGGACCAGATCCGTGAATTTTAATGTTTTTGATTTGATTGAGTTTTCACCAACATCTTTAACCAGTCCCTGTCCCAGGCCACCGTCCCACCCTGCCTGAAAACCTCAACTATCATCCCATTCCCGAAGAAAAGGTGAGCTGCCTAAACGACTACCGCCCGGTGGCACTCACACCAATCATCATGAAGTGCTTCGAGAAACTAGTCCGGCCCCACATACTCACACGCCTCCCGCCCAACCTGGATCCATACCAGTTCGCCTACAGAGCCCACAGGTCCACAGAGGACGCCATAGCGACGACTCTCCACGCCACTCTATCCCACCTGGAGAGGGGAAACAGCTACGCGAGACTGCTCTTCGTGGACTTCAGCTCCGCCTTCAACACCATCCTTCCAGACAGGCTAGTGACCAAACTACTAGACCTGGGTCTATCACACTCTATATGTGCGTGGATCAAGGACTTCCTGACCGACCGCCCCCAGAGGGTGCGGGTGGGCCCCCACACCTCCACAGCCCTCAGCCTCAGCACTGGGTCCCCCCAGGGCTGCGTGCTAAGCCCCATCCTCTACAACCTCTACACCCACGACTTCACCCCCGTCCACCCCAGCAACTACATCGTAAAGTTTGCAGACGACACCACCGTGGTGGGATGTTTCTCGGGGGGGGGCGAGGCGGCGTACAGGGATGAGGTAGAGCAACTGAGCAAGCTGTGCAAGGTTAACAACCTGCTGCTAAACAAGTCAAAGACCCAGGAATTCATCGTAGACTTCAGGAGGAAAAAGTCCGAGATCCAGCCCCTGCTCATCGACGGAGAGAGCGTGGAGAGAGTCTCAACCCTCCGATTCCTGGGACATCACATGCGGGATGACCTGGCCTGGAAGGACAACACAAAAGGCACCATCAAGAGGGCACAACAGCGGCTATACACCCTGAGATGCCTCAGGAAAGAACACAACAAGCAGGAGATACTGGTGGCCTTCTACCGCGGCGCAGTGGAGAGCATCCTCACCTACGGCATCTGCAACTGGTTCTACAGCTGCACAACAGCGGAGAGAAACGCGCTACAGAGAGTCGTGAGAACAGCACAGAAGATCACCGGCGCCCCCCTCCCCTCTCTGGAAGAGCTGTACAACACACGCTGTCTCAGGAAGGCCTCCAAGATCTCCAGGGACCCGACCCACCCTGGGCACGTACACTTTATCAGGCTGCCCTCGAAAAGGAGGTACAGGACCCCGGCCGCTAAGACAAACAGACTGAAGAACTGCTTCTACCACAGGGCCGTCAAGGCCCTGAACACAGCAAAGGCCTAAGTTCTGGGCCCAGGACAGTCCGGACGGATTGTATGGCAGCTAGTGCTGAGGCACAAACATGTACATTTCAAGCCTGCAAACTGTGACACTTTAAATAACGTGAAAAAATACTTTTGTGCAATATGACAACCCTAGTTGACTATCTGTGCAGTATAGTACAGTGGATTGTGTACATAGCCTTTATTTATGTAAACCAGCTCCTTACCTTCTTGTGATTTTATTCTTTTTCTAAATCTGTTTTTTTCCCCTTTCCTAACACCAGGGGAGCCACCCCTCCTAAATTTCGTTGTTTGGTACCTGTACTGTAGCAATGACAAATAAAGTCCATTCCATTCCATTCCATTCATTCCATTCCATTCCATGTGAACCAGCTTCATAAAATAAACCAGAAACACTCATTCTGCAGTCTGCATGTTTTATTATGATAAAGCTTGTTAACATTCAATTTATCACATTGTATACCAGTGGCGGATACAGAAAGTGGCTGATGGGTAGGCCTGGAAAAATCTGGGTGGGCCTGAGTGAAACTCATCACCGCACGTTTTAGACCTATGTATGAGCAGCCAGATGGATGGAACACAACCGGGCTCGCGATCATAGGCGCCGATTTATGTTTCTGCCCGTGGGTGCTCGAAACATTTGGGTACGACCAACACGCATGCACACACGCAAAATATTCGCAGGGACTGGAGGAGATCACTATGCAGACCATGAAACGAACGGAAAATAAATAAAGTACTTGTCTACCCAATGCAACGGACAGCCAAACAAGTTATTATAATACACACACGCAAGGCATTCAAGCGCACGCAATTCAATGAATTAACCAATAACCATCAACTATGGAGGACCAAGTCTGACAGAATTAACAATAAATATATAGGTACATAAATGAATGTATGAACAAATAAATGAACGAATACACACTAGGATCCTATGTGATATTCCTTGAGCAGACAATTCCGCAGTTTCCACAAAGCCTACTGCTCGTTCTTTAATTACCCCTCCATGAATGAATCGAATACAGACAGCAACTAGCTCGCGCTTGGATAGATCTTTATACTCATCCGCAAGTATGGCATAATATGTGGATTGCTCATGCAGTTCAGACTTTATCTTTCGAATTAGCAGTGAGGCTGCAGCCTCAAGCAGCTCATCCTGAATGTGATGGCTTAGGAGCGTGGCATTTCGAGGCAGTTCCTTCAGTCTATTTTAAATTTCTGGATCATATTTTGACATGAACTTGAATAGCTCCAAGAAATTACCTTTATTGAGCGCCTCTTCCGTTTCTCTGTGACCTCTAAGTGGAATTTCCAACTTGGCACACAACATAGCAATGTCTAACACAACTTTAACGTGTTGCCGGTTTCGCTGTATGAATGAAACGGCATCACCGTGCATTTGATTTAACACTGTCCCACGGCTTTGGGGTCCATGGCTTTGCCCATCCAACTTGGTGAGGGCAACAGCATGCGGCTTGCTAGACTCGTGTTTGTCACAGGCCTGCCGGAGACGTTTCCAATTTTTGTATCCATCTCTTATAAAAGTGAACTCCGTGTGCGCCTCTGGGAAATGTCGACACACTTTACAAAAAATAGCGTCTCTTTCTTTACTATATTCCATCCACTTGAACTTCTCGTACCAATTTCTACTGAAGGAGCGCGATTTCCCATCTATTACAGTGGTAGTAGGGAATGTTACCAGCTTTGGTTGAGTGGCTGGTTCCTCCATGGCTGACAGATCCGACGGTGTAGTCCTACCAGTTCTTCACAAGCCGGTGGCAATGACGGTCGCAAGACAAAACTATTCACATTACAGTTAGTTAGTGAAAATTAAACTTTAAAAATATTTTATTATTAAAAAATATGTATTTTTATGAATCTGACTGGGTGGGCCAGCTGTCAATCTGGGTATACCCACAAACCATATTACTGCATAAGCAACCACACAGGGGAAATACAGTATCAAAGGAGCAGTAATGTCACAAAAATACATTTCAGAACTTTAGGAGTTGTTTAAACTTGAACTCTCTTAGATTATATTCAAGCCGATCTTCAGCTACTGGCAAACATCTCCACGTTCAGCTGCGTTAGCAGGTTCTGGCAATCTGAGGAAAAGTAATTCAATTACTAGGTCAGCTACAGTGTGTGTTGACGCAACTTCAGGGGAGTGTGTTCATTTTATGCACGTTTTATTCTAATATGAATTTCAGTAGCCATAAGTCATAAAGAAACATGTCACGCCGGATTCTTCTGAGTCAACTAACGTTCACGTTGCTGAGTGTTGATCTCATTTGCATACTCACGCTACGTTCATGTCTATAAATGTAAGAGCGCCAAATAAATCTTCCTCTTTCCGGAATGTTAACCGATGCGAGCAGTCATGTGTACGTTATCCTTTCTATCTATATATAATATATATATATTATTATCTATCTGTAAGCTCGCTACCAAGGAAGCTACGCTGGATGCTTGCTGAGGAACTTGGCTGAACTGTCAATGAAATCTGGACACAAGTGGACAGAGGTGGTCAGTGGAACACTTTTTTGGAGACGCATAATACAAGTTTAAACAGCAATGTTTCTTGCTGTCCACTTGCAATCTAATCTCAAAAACACATTCTAAGTGTAACAGGCTCATTGTTCCCCACCCTTCTAACATGTCTAACATTTTACATTTTGTATCAATTAAGGTAGACTACTGAAGGAGAAGTGAGAGAGGGAAAAGACGAGCGAGAGAGGGAAAAGAGGCAGCCATGAAAATTAAGTGGTGTCATATTTGTGGAAAGCAGGATGACTTGGGGATACCGGAGCATCTTGAGGTTAGGCTTAGTTTGGACGGTTAAGTTTAGGCACAGGTATCGAATGGTTAGGGTTAGGTGTCCGTTGTGTTGATCGGATCTAGCCTCTACCCATATCAACAGCCATTTTACAGTCCAAATACAGGTGTAACTGATCAAATGAACTATGGTCCAGACGGTTTATTTAGTGGGTGTATGTCTGTTCCAGCCATTTCAGTGAGCCAGCATGTGGGCCCTGCCCCACTCACATTTTAAAGGGGACCTATTATGCAAAATGCACTTTTACAGTTATGTACCTACATATTTGTCTTTGTTGGGCCTACTAACACACAAACTAGGAAATAAAACTATCCTTTGATTTTTTTGGTAATCTGAATATTTAGAAGACAAGCCTTCCAAACAATCACATTTTAAAGTGTGATATTGTGATGGTTGATTTACTAACCTTACATTTAATGGAACTCAGCCAGATGGAAGAAAGGCATGAGCAGATGAGAGCGACGATAAAGGAGGTAGAGAGGTTGGAGGAGGAGCTTAAGAGGACGACAGAAGCAATAATAAAGTATTCAAATGTGTGTGTTAGGACCCGGAAGGAGTCCCCGTCACCATGGGGGAACTCAGCCAAATGGTTAAAGAGGTGAATGACATCTCGGAGTTACGGATGATCGGGGGGAAGGAGGAGGAGGAGGGGTGGAGTGGAGCGAGGGATCAGAGGAGAGAGGAGGAGGAGAAGAAGAGGGAGAGGGAGAGGGAGAGGCTGGAGGGAGAGATAAAGCTGCAAAAGGAGGAGTGTGAACGCTTGAGGTGCCAGGTGGAGGTGATCAGAATACAGGAAGAAACATGGTTCTCTCCGACCTGGAGTGGGTAAAGGAGAAGATGGAAGAAAGGCATGAGCAGATGAGAGCGACGATAAAGGAGGTAGAGAGGTTGGAGGAGTAGCTTAAGAGGACGACAGAGGTGAGGCAGGCCAAGTGTGCCGTACTCCATGAGCGCCGCAGTGGAGGCAACCGCTGGTATAAGGCCAAGAACGACAAGCCCCCTACCTTTCTTGTAATGGGCCAACCCATCAGGGTGTATTCCCGCAATGAGACCTACCCATACCTTGGCCACAGGTTTAACATCGCTGGCGAGTGGGGCGAGCAGGTCGAGGAGCTCACTACAGAGTTTCTCCATCGTCTCCACCTGATTGACTTGTCCCCCCTCCCCCTCCCCATCCTCATGAAGCTCCAGGCTGTGAGAGAGGTGGCTCTGGCTAAAATCCAACACCTCTTCGCCAATGTGCACATCCCGCTCAAGGCACTGAGAGAGATGACGAACAGAACTGTCCAGCTGGTCAGAAAGTGGGTGGGCCTCAACACACACTCCACACGGGGCATGATCTTTCTCCCATGTGGAGAGGGAGGGCTGGGAGTCCCCAATGTCGAGTGGACCTACATAGCCACCAGGCTAGCCCACCTGCTCCACATGCTTAACAATGACGATGCCACCGTTAGAGAAATGGCCAGGGCCTCTCTCCTACTGGATCTACACAGAAGGAAGATCCCCCTGGCCAGCGCACACCAGAACGACTTCCTCGGCTTCAGGAGGAAAGACTCTGGGAAACTGGATTCCCAGGCCAAGGGCTTCGGGGTCTGGTCTGACTGGCCGGATCTCAATGACCTCTGCAACCAGTCTGGAGTTCAGCTAAGATGGACAGAACTTAACACACAGACTGAAGTCCCTGTCTCTGATGAGGTGATCACAGACCCCTGTGTGATTGTGAAGGCCGACATCACAACACCGCAGGAAGAGACTGTCGGACTGCACAGAGACTCTGCAAGGAGGGTTCTGCTCAGCCTGAAGCAGTCTGAGATCAGGCAGCACTGGTGTGGACTCAGACTACAGGGAAAGCTAGCTTGTTTGGAGTTCGCTGACCACTCAGTCTCAGACTCAGTGTTTAGGAACGCCGCTGTTGGTGAGGATGTTTTGAAATTCACCATCAAAGCAAGACTGCAGGTATTACCGACCAAGTACAATCTGTCCACCTGGTATCCCCACACTCAGTCCATTCTGTTTAAACCATCAGGATTCACAACACCTAGAGTCCATTGCACACATAACAAATGGATGTAATGCATACAAACACCTGTACATAGCTCGTCATGACCGTATTGTGGACATTGTGTCTGATACAGTACAAAACATCTTACCATCTAGCGCAGCTATGTACAAGCTTGCCAGAGTGTTACCAGAGTGGTTTGGTTTTACCAATGACGTTTTTGCCAACATCCCAAATACACCTGATGTTGTCTTTGTTGACACCAGCCACAAGGAGGTGCTGATTGTAGAAGTAGGCTGCCCCTTTGACCTGTACATGGACCAGACTTTCCAGCACAAGTATATCAAATACCAACCACTACTTAGTACGATAACCAGCTTTGGGTACAAGTGTAAATTCAGCATACTTGTATTTGGAAGTCTGGGCCATGTATATAAATGCACCATGAGGGGTCTGAGAATTGCTGCAATGACTAAAAGAAAGGCCAAACAGGTTGCCAAATTTTGCTCTGTCTCAGCTATTATTGGCAGCTTGGCCGTGTGGAGAAGGAGGTGTTATGTGTACCCTTGAGTGTTCAGTGCTGCTTAGCCCCGAAATATTTGATTCCCTGTTTGTGTAATATAATTTGTGGAACCAAATAAAGTATTCAAATGTGTGTGTTAGGACCCGGAAGGAGTCCCCGTCACCATGGGGGAACTCAGCCAAATGGTTAAAGAGGTGAATGACATCTCGGAGTTACGGATGATCAGGGGGAAGGAGGAGGAGGAGGGGTGGAGTGGAGCGAGGGATCAGAGGAGAGAGGAGGAGGAGAGGGAGAGGGAGAGGGAGAGGCTGGAGGGAGAGATAAAGCTGCAAAAGGAGGAGTGTGAACGCTTGAGGTGCCAGGTGGAGGTGATCAGAATACAGGAAGAAACATGGTTCTCCGACCTGGAGTGGGTAAAGGAGAAGATGGAAGAAAGGCATGAGCAGATGAGAGCGACAATAAAGGAGCTAGAGAGGTTGGAGGAGGAGCTTAAGAGGACGGCAGAAGCAATGGATGATTGCAATGGATGACTCCCTGGGCTTCTGGACGGGACGGCGCCAGTTCCAGGTGCTCCTCCATAAGGACGCTGGGGGCGGATAGGGGGACCCTCTTCTATGCCCGGCAAGCCCCCTTTTGCAGGCGGTGTCGGCAGGCCGGTCACGGGCAGGCAAACTGTGGCGGGCTGAAGTGCAGGATCTGCCAGTCAACAGGACACGCGACGAGAGACTGCACTCAGCCCAGACAATGCCACCAATGTGGTGGGACGGACCACCTCTACAGGGACTGCCCGGACCGGCAAAGGTCATATGCCGACGCCACAAGGGGGGGCGAGCCGGGAGATAGAGGGGCCCCGGGACGGGCTGGGGGAGCACCAGGGGACGGCGCCCACCGGGAGCCCAGGACGGAAGCAGCTTCGGGGGTGGCAGACCCGGAAGAAGCGGAGAAGGAGGCGGCGGGCCTGGGCCCTGCGGCAGAGGGCAGTGTAAAGGTCACCGTCATCCCTCGGCTGGAGGAGGGGGAGGGGACCCTGGAGGCGCTGTCCGAGGAGCTGAGGGGGTTCCTGGTGGCGCAGGAGGGAGAGCCTGGAGGACAGGATGTGCTGGCGCCAGGGTTTCCGTTAACCGGTAATTACCGGTCTTTGTCCGGTAAAATCTGTTGAAGTCCGACAAATGTAAAACTCGTCGGTTGTCCGGTGAAAATAATTCCCTCTAAGCACAATTTGAATACAATTCGCTAAAGTTCACATTCTGATTCCTTCTATTTTAAAAAAGACGAATATATAGGCTATGTATTTCTTTTATTATTATATGATTTGACGCCGGCATGATGATGACTCCTAATGTGTAGGCTAGCGGCTGCCTATGCGAAACAGCGGCGGCAGGGTTGCCAGATGGGATTGACATTAATACAGCCTAACCAGTCTATTACCGCTAAACCCAGTAGCCCATTCGGCGGTAACCCGGCCCATCTGGCAACCCTGCGCAGCGGGCCACTGCGCAAACGATATAATACGCAAACGTTGCAGCTCAAAGTGCACCATAGCGAGCGATTAAATTAATGTAAACATGGCAAAACAAAGTAAGCTTAGCAATTACTTCATGAAACCAAGCAACAATGAGTCTATTTGAACGACCACATCAACCATGAGGTGGACTCGGGCAAATACTGCGGCATGGTCATGCTGGACCTCCAGAAGGCCTTCGACACAGTAGATCACCACATATTGTTAGATAAACTGAAAGCAATTGGGTTCGATAGAACATCGGTGAGCTGGATGCAATCCTACTTAGAGGGGAGGGAACAGGTGGTTAGTGTGAACGGAACACTGTCCCCCCCCCTCCCAGTGACCTGCGGCGTTCCACAAGGAAGCATATTGGGACCTTTACTGTTCTTATATATGTGAATGACATGTCATCAGCATGTGATTGCAATTTGTTCCTGTTCGCGGATGACTCGGCTCTGCTGGTCTCTGACAGGGACATATTGCAGGTGGAAAAAGCGCTAAGCACTGAACTGAGTAGAATCTGCATCTGGCTAGCTGACAATAAACTATCAATACACCTAGGTAAAACTGAAACCATCCTATACGGATCCCCATCTAAACTCAGAAAGGCTGAACATTTTAAAATAAAAGTGGGTAACATTAATATCACAAGAAAAGAGGATATTACATACCTGGGCTCCATCTTAGAGGCAAATCTTTCCGGAGATAAAATGGCAGCAAAAGTAATCAAAAAAGTGAACCATAGAACTAGATTCTTGTACAGGATATCCTCACTTGTCAGTAAAAACACACTGAGGACCCTATCAGGAGCTCTCATTCAATGTCACTTCGACTATGCCGTAACATCATGGTACTATAGAACCACAAAGGCCCATAAAACAAGACTCCAGACAGCCCAAAATAAACTGGTTAGGCTTCTGCTAGCCCTCAACCCTAGGACACATCTAACCGCTGCTCATTTTTTGAGCCTTGATTGGCTACGAGTAGTTGACAGAGTGCAGCAGCTTGCACTGGGCCTGGTCTTCAAGATACGCTACACCACAAAGACACCCAAGTACCTGTCAACATACTTCCAAAAAGTGAACAACGTCCACACATACAACACCAGAGGAAGCTCCACGAACCACGTTCAACCGCGTTGCACCACAAACAAGGGGTTAAACTCGTTTGCAAACTACTGCAAATGTGGAACGCCCTTCCTATAATCTTAAAGGAGTGCAAAACACTGCCCACCTTCAAAACCACTCTCAAAAAACATTTACAGGAGGCTGCAATCCGTAACTGGACCCTCTAAATCAAAAATCAGATTAAAAGACCCGAACTACCCACTGTACATACTTTGTGTTTTGTCCCCCGCCCCCACCTGTGGTGTATGTCCCCACCTGTCCTACCCGCTGTACATACCTGATGTTTTGTTGTATTGTTCTTCCCATGATGGATGTATTTTTATCTTGTAAATAGTAATAGTTATTTGTCTGTATTATCTTGTAGATAGTACTAGTTTTTTTTTCTTTGTCTGTCTTACATGTAACGATGAATTGAGAATCAAGGACCCCAATTGAAATAAGCCAGTGGCTTTCTTGGGTTTTTATCCTGTTAGTTGACCTTGTATGTAATATGTACTGTCATGTACATACTTCTGCAAATCTTCTAATAAAGTTTTGAATCAATCAATCAAAGTCTCAGGCTCTGAAGAGATGGAGGCGGCTGACGCCGTCGCACCGGTTGCGCGAACAATTGCAGGCCCTCCGCCGGGAGTTCCTCCGGGACAACGCGTGCATGTCCGACGCCCGGCTGGAGGAGCTGCTGGCCCGGGCGCTGGAGGTAGGTAACCAGTAACTACGGCGTGTCCGTGCTGGGGAACTCCAGCGAACCCAACTGGGATTTCATCTCCTCCCTGTTTTTCACCAGCACCGTGCTGACCATCACGGGTGAGTGCGTGTGTGTGCGTGTGTGTGCGTGTGTGTGTGTGTGTGTGTGCGTGTGTGTGTGTGTGTGTGTGTGTGAGAGACAGCGAGTGAGAGAGAGAGAAAAAACCTAATTAAAATGTCATCGTATCCCAACCTGCCTGTCAATTGTTTATCAATAAACAGTTATGTTCTCCTCATTGTCATACTCCCGAGTCCGATTAAGTATGATTTGACAGGCAGCTAAACTAAATGCCTTCCCAACCAGCGAGACCTGGTTATAGAAATGACGTTGTTTTATTGATTAAAAAAGGGTAAAACTGGAAAGAGAAAATAGAAAACTCACATTAATCGCAAACAATTTAACAAACTTCAGTTAACGTAATGTGGAGTCCGTTCATTGATCGATGCAGTCTGTTCAGTTCCCAGTGTGGCGCGCGTTCAGCGCTGGACATATATGCATAGCGCGCATGCAAATCATGTTATATTATTATATATTATATAGCTCGCATCTAATCGTATCGGATGAGAAATAGACATTAAATGGCATATATAGGCCGCTACACAACAGTAATCACCGCGACAAACAGCTATATTATATATAAAAAATAAAAATAAAAAACTTTATTGCAGGGTTGTACATTACATTTCAAGTTCATTTCATACACTTTACAAGTTTTCTTCACTTGTCTAAGTTCATCCTGCATCATTTTTTTTTTTTTTTTTAATTTATATTTTTTATATTTTTATAATATTTTAATATGATGACCGGAATATCTGACGTTTGTCCGGTAAATCGAAATCTTCCCGGACACGTTGTCCGGCGGCAATTTTTTCTAATGGAAACCCTGGCTGGCGCATTAAGCACTTGTCATGGATGGATGTTTTCTCACTATAAATGTTAGGGGATTGAGGGATAGGGTTAAGAGGGCTGCTGTTTTTAGTTATCCCATATTAACAAGGTGACGAAAACATCATTCTTTCACCTTAGAAACATTGCTAAAGTAAGACCACTTATAAACCAAAAAGATGCTGAAAAACTGATTCATGCCTTTGTCTCAAGCCGGCTCGATTACTGTAACGCACTTTTTACTGGCCTTCCTAAAAAAACTACTGCAAGACTTCAGCTCATTCAAAACTCTGCAGCTCGACTTCTAACTAGAACCAAGAGGAGAGAGCACATTACTCCGGTCCTAGCTACTCTGCACTGGCTGCCAGTAACATGTAGGGTTGATTTTAACCCTCTATGGCACGCATTATGAATCCAGTTGGGAAAAAAATGTTTGGAGTGTTTTTTGTGTACCAAATAAACATAATCTAAAGACATTTTCAATAAATATTTTTTGGGGGGTACTTTTTGGGGTGCGTTGCCTTGAGGCAACACTGTGCCATAATGGTCAGTCAAAGTCAAAGTCAAAATCAGCTTTATTGTTAATCTAATATATGTACAGACATACAGAGGGCTGAAATTGCATTTCCCTCTCATGCACGGTGCATAGTAAACAAAAACAATAAATAACAATATAATACGACAAGATTAGACATAACTATCTATACAAAAATACTAGATAAAAGATTTTAAATGTGCGGTACAATGTACAGGGGTGGAATACAATAGACAATAGTGCAATAGTGGTAATTGGCTCAGTATAATAGAGTAAAGTGGCTAAAGTACATACATGTAAGTAGTGTTGTTCCGATACCATTTTTTGATCCCGATACCGATACCGATACCTGACCGTGCAGTACTTGCCGATACCGAGTACCGATCCGATACCACGGCGTTTGAAAAAAAAAAAAAAAAAAAAAGTTTTTTGAGCCGCATACTCACCTCGATGTAAAATTATTGCTAACACTTAGTCTGGCACTGCTCAAAACCTTTTTAAAACAGGAAAAAATACCAACAGAGAGTGAATGCTATAGAACTTTTTTTTATTGTCTACCTGGTATGGTGACAAGAAAATCAACCCCTTATAAAACCTGAAATGTGGCTCTCACAGATGCCAATCAGTGCAATATCCATTTAAGATATAAAACAGTCGTAGTAGTAGTGCAACAGCAAGTGAACATTTACAAACAAAATAACTTTAAGATATAAAACAGTCGTAGTAGTAGTGCAACAGCAAGTAAACATTTACCGCGTGAGTACCGCATTTACACATTTACCGCGTGAGTACCGCGTGAGCCATAAAAAGGCGGAATCCCACATTGTCAACAAAGGAGAGGAGCAGGTCACAGAGCACAATCATTTCAGACATTTTCTCAGTCATCTTTCTTGCCATTTCACTCGTCGCGTCCCACTGGTCCTTTTTATGGAATGCGCTACTCAGCATTTGTTGTTTTGGTCCATCCGTTCTCTTGCTCGCTGTCGCAGCAGTAGATGACAGAAACTCTTCGTGCTCTTTAATATGTTTTAGCTTTAAATGCTTAATTAAGTTGCTAGTATTGAAACTGGCAGCTTTAGTGCCACCCCTCGACACATTGAGACCGCAAATTGTGCATTTAGCCGTTGTACACACCGGACTATCCACCTTGAAATATCTCCAAACCGCCGACATGTTTTCCTCACTACACCTCTACAGCATGCGTGTTTGTTTTTCCGCGATAGTGAAAAGTGAAAACGAAAGCTGCCACGCCATTGGTTGAGAGCAGCTGCTCTGGGAGGAGCATGCCTGGGCATGTCTGCGCATGTCTGTGTTAGGAAGGCGGTGTCAGGTTACAGACAAGCTGAGAAAAACGCAACGTGGTATCGGGAGTTATTATTTGTTAGTACTCGCCGATACCGATACCAGCATTTTTGTAAGTATCGGTGGCCATGCCGATACTAGTATCGGTATCGGAACAACACTACATGTAAGTAATGGTAAGTAATGGCATGGAGAGTGCCCCCGAGAGGCCCCCGAGAGGTGCCCCAAGAGAGGCACGCCTGCCCCCTGACAGGTGCGCCTGACCAGTGTCATGGTGTCATGGTGAATCCATAATGGTACGGTGTTGCCTCAAGGCAACATTTGCAACTTACCATAATGGTACGGTGTTGCCTCAAGGCAACATTTGCATTTTAACAAGTTTCCATTACTTAATTAGCAAATAAAGTAAATTAAACTATTAGAAGGTAAGCTTTACTCAGCTATTATTATGAATATATTTTTTTCCAGATTGAAGAAGGCCAGGAAAATATGTTTTCAGACGATGTTTGTGGAGATAAATGTCTAAGCTAATTCTTGTGGGAAGGTCTGGAAGAAAGGGATGCTGCATGGCCTCCAGAGAGACATGTGACAAATTCAAACACTGCTATTGGTTCCTTATGACCCTGCCTCTTTTTCTAAGTATTGCATCATAACTGGGGATGCATTGTGTGAATGTAAAAGGCCAATAATGGGTATGTTGCCTAGAGGCAACAATGTGCCATAGAGGGTTAAGGTCCTCCTCCTTATATACAAAGCCCTTAATGGGCGAGGCCCAAAGTACATTGCTAATTCCTTTGCCAATTATGTGCCCTCAAGAACACTAAGATCATCTATCGCAGGTTTATTAGAGGTTCCCAGCAATAGTCAGAAGAAGATCGGGAGCGCAGCCTTTGCTAACTATGCCCCAAAGCTTTGGAACACATTACCTTTAGAGATCAGGGAAGCCAGCTCACTAAATATTTTTAAAAGAAAGCTAAAAACGCACTTCTTCAATATAGCCTTAAACTAGCTCATCTGCACCTGCCTACTGCTCATTTGCCAGCTACTGCACTTTAAATGCCCTTTTTTAAATAAATGTTTATTGTATTTTCTTTAGCCTACGTTTTCTTTTTACTGTTTTCCCCTGCTCTTATATTCACGTACACAGACTGACTAGTTGAAAGCAAAGGATTTAAACTGGTGTGGAAATAAAATAAAGCCCTGTCTTGCCATTAGGCAAGTGGTAGTAAATATTTTCATAGGCGAAAGACTTAAATTGGTGTGGAAATCAAATAAAGCCCAGTCTTGCCATTAGGCAAGTGGTAGTAAATATTTTCATAGGCAAAGGATTTACGTTGGTGTGGAAATAAAATAAAGCCCAGTCTTTCCATTAGGCAAGTGGTAGTAAATATTTTCATAGGCGAAATACTTAAATTGGTGTGGAAATAAAATAAAGCCCAGTCTTGCCATTAAGCAAGTGGTAGTAAATATTTTCAT
Source organism: Nansenia antarctica (assembly GCF_963989245.1). Classification (NCBI taxonomy): domain Eukaryota; kingdom Metazoa; phylum Chordata; class Actinopteri; order Argentiniformes; family Microstomatidae; genus Nansenia; species Nansenia antarctica. The sequence goes on along the minus strand of NC_137681.1, from coordinate 28,702,029 downwards.
AGGCAAATGATTTAAGTTGGTGTGAAGATGGGAAACAATCACAGTCTCTCTTTTTAGTGTTTCCCCCTGCTTTTATATTCATTCTATGCATGTATATTTTTTTATATATGTTTTTATATTCACTTTATGTTCTTATTCCTGTTGTAAAGCACTTTGAGCTGCATTTCTTGTATGAAAGGTGCTATATAAATAAAGTTTTACTTACTTACTTACTTACTTATTTAAGGTCAGTGGATTTCACGGTTTGTTTTTTACAGGAGGTGCACCTGAGGGATGAGGGGGATGTTATTTTGTTTAACAGGGAGTGGGGCAGGGGGGATTCCTATTGGAGTGTGGGGGGGGTTCATTCTACTGGGGTAGGGATTTTGTTAGGCAATAGAGGGGTGAGGGTGGAGGGCTCGTTTGTGGGGATGCAGGGAAGGGTTTTAGGGTTAGATATCACGGTGGGGGAGTGTAGATTTAGAGCTATAGGGGTGTATGGGCCACAGGAGGCACAAGGCAGGAGGGAGATGGTGGACTGCCTTGTGCCCCTGTGTGCAACGAATAGGCACTTGGTGGTGGGGGGTGATTTTAATATGGAATTAGGCAGTGGGGGGGAGGGGAGCGCTAGGGCCATGGGTTTATTGATGGCTTGCTGCGGGCTTGTGGATGTTGGGCTACACACAACTCCACCATTGGCGGTTCCCACCTGGCGTAACTCTCGGGGGGTCGCGAGTAGGGGTGTAACAGATCACCTAACTCACGGATCGGACCGTGTCACGGTTTTTGAGTCACGGATCGGATAATTTTTCGGATCAACACAAAACATATATTTTTTAAATAAAAACAACATTTTCCTTGAATTCTGTAAAAACACCACTTTTAATGTGTGAAACAAAAAAACAACATTCAAGATGTCAAAACTGATATATATATCATATACAGTATATATATCATATATATAACATATATATATAACAACATATATATAACTGTGTACATACATCTACTGATGCCTCTGGACACATCTTCAGTGATGTTCCTGGAATCATCGGGCGTTTCGGGTCTTTCAACATCATACACCCTCCTCCAGGTGACCCAGCCGGGGCTGATCAGACCCCAGCTTGTGTCCAGATGGCTACTAGCTACCATGACTCCATGGCTCTCCTCTTTTGAGCCACAGCCATCTAGAGGCTCTCTCTGCCGCATTGGTGGTACTGCGGATGGCTCTCCTCTTTCTCTCTCCATCGATTCCCAAACTGCTGAAGGCTCTGGCCAAGGAACGGGCTGCAAATCCTCTGCAACCAACCTCTACTGGGAAACACCTCGCTCTCCACCCAGCCTGCTGGCAATCACTGACCAGTCCCGCGTACTTGGAGAGCTTCCTCTCAAAGGCTTCTTCCAAGCGGTCTTCCCACGGGACTGTCAGTTCCAGCAGCACTGCTTGCCTGGTGGACTCAGAAAAGAGAACAATGTCTGGTCGCAGGGTGGTGACTGCAATGTGGCTGGGGAACTTCAGCTGATGTTCAAGGTCAACCAACAGCTGCCAGTCTCTTGCAGAGGTCAAGATGCCTGCAGATGTTTTCCTGACAGGGGTTGGCTGCTCCCCAGCTCTGACAAAGGCGATGGTTTTCTTGGAGGGTCGGAACTGCTTTGCCCACACAAGTCCTGCACTGATGGCTTCAGCAATGGTCTTCAGGACTTGGTCATGCCTCCACCTGTACCGTCCATCTCCAAGGGCCCTTGTACAGCAGCTGAGGATGTGTTCCAGGGTTCCTCGCTTGGAACACAGTTGGCATGCTGGTGTCTCTGCTATGCCCCATGTGTGCAGATTTGACGGGCTTGGAAGCACATCATAGACTGCCTGGATGAGGAATTTGATGCGGTGAGGCTCGGCTTTCCAAAGCTCAGCCCAGGTCACCTTCCTCTCAATCGCATTCTCCCATCTCGTCCAAGCTCCCTGTTGCTTCATTCCCACTGCCTTGCAGGTTCTTGTCTCCTCCACTGCTGCTCTCACCTCCTCCTGAACAAGGCGGCGCTTTTTCTTCCCCCTGGTGTTCATTTGGGGAGTTGGAAAGGATCCAAGCCCAGCTCGACCTCGTGTGACCACTCCCACCAAGCTCCTGTGACGCAGCCTCGCCTCTGCCTCTTGAACAGCTTCCTCTGCCCTCCACTTCCTGCCAGTCCTCACTTGGATCCCTGCATTAGCCACCTTCGGATCACTTGAGTCCCTGTACTGAACCACTTCTCTGGCTCTTGTCACCTTGAATTCCTCCTCCAAGGATTTGAAGGGCAGTTGCAGTTTGTTGGTGTTCCCATAGAGTGCGGTGCTGCTCAAACTCCTTGGTAATCCAAGCCATCTCCGGAGGTGGTTGCTGACCCTCCTCTCTAAGGTCTCCACTGTTGAGATAGGGACCGCATAGACAAGGAGGGGCCACAGGATCCTGGGAAGAATGCCATGTTGGTAAACCCAGGCTTTAAACTTCCCGGGTAGGCCTGACTTGTCCACGGATTTCAGCCAGCCATCCAACTCAGTGCAGGTCGACTTGATGGATATTGTGTCCCTCAGAGAGAAGTCAAAAACCTTGCCCAAGCTCTTGACTGGCTTCTCTGTGATAGTTGGGATGGCTGTGCCTGTGATGGTAAACCAGAACTTGTCCTCCACTTTCCCGTTCCTCAGCACCATAGATCTTGATTTGGCGGGTTTGAAACGCATCCGGGCCCACCCCACTAGCTTTTCGAGCCCCTTCAGAATCCACCGGCAGCCTGGGACTGATTCTGTCGTGACTGTGAGGTCATCCATGAATGCCCTGATGGGTGGTTGCCGTTGTCCGGAATTCGTTCGGGGCCCTCTGCACTCTGGCTCAGCAGACTTGGTGAGCATGTTCATGGCTAGGGAGAACAGTGTCACAGAGATAGTGCACCCTGTGATGATACCGATCTCCACCTTGTGCCAACTGGATGTTATTGCTCCTGAAGAGACCCTCATCCTGAAATTGCTGTAGTAATCAGCGATGAGGTCTCTGCACCTGCTGGGGACATGATGCTTCGTCAAGGTGAACTGAACCAGCTTGTGTGGAATGGAGCCGAATGCATTTGCCAGGTCAAGCCACAACACTGACAGGTTGCCTTTGTTCTCTCGGGCCTCCCGAATGAGCTGTGTCACCACGCCGGTATGCTTAAGACAACCTGGCATTCCTGACACACCGCCCTTCTGGACGGATGTATCGATGTAGGTGTTCTTTGCCAGGTAGGTACACAGCCGTCTGGAAACAGTGCTGAAGAAAACCTTTGCCTCAACACACAGCAGGGAGATGATGCGGAACTGGTCTAGCTGAGTGGAGTTTTCCTCCTTCGGGATCCAAACCCCTTCAGCCACTCTCCATTGTTCAGGTATCCTCCCCCTTCTCCAGAAGACTCGCAGGATTTTCCACAGACGCAGCAGGAGTTTGGGACAGTTCTTGTACACTTTGTATGCAGTGCCACTCGGTCCTGAAGCAGAGCTTGCCCTTGCTTTGCGGACAACCTCCCTGACTTCCTTCAGCTGCAGCTCCGACATGTCGAATTGCTCTTCCGGTTCAGGGGGGTCTATGAGGATGTTGCACTCTCCCAACTCCTGCTCTCTTGCGGGATCGCTGTACGTCTGCTTCAGATGATGGTCTATCTCTTCCTGCGAGGAGGCCAGTTTGCCACTGCGCTTCTGCCCGAGCAAATCCTTCATGAACTTGAAGGGGTTGGCTATGAATGCAGCACGTTTACGTGCCCTCTCACGCCGCCGCCTCCGATGCCACTCAGCCCGGCGGAGAATCCTGATGTTTTTCCGTAGGATGCACATTAGCTGGGCCAGGCCAGTGCGTTCCTCCTCTCCTGCCACCTTGTACTGGGACTTCAGCGCTTTCATCTCCTGCCTGATGTTATGGATCTTTGCAGCTCTTTGGTTCTTTACGTAAGATGTTCCGGAGCTTTTCTTCTCCTCCACGCCGAACCGTTCAGCTGCAATGCTGACAATGATTGTTGTCATCGCCTGTAGCTTCCTGTCAGCCTCGCCCTTCACCGTTACCTCCAGAATTTGGTCGACATCGTCATCGAACTGCTTCCACAGTGAAGTCATGCTAGCTGCTGGCCATTTGATCCGCCTCCGGTCGGACTTGATGCTCGAGGGGTTAGACTGCAACACTTGGAGGTTCTGGGCACTATGGGGTGACTCCGGGCCTGGCACCTCCTGCGTCTCACCAGGTTGAACACCTGTGCGTTGTGTTGCTTCTACTCCTAACGGGCATTTCATCCTCGCTCTGTGGATCTTTAAGCCATGGATGTTCTTGCAGATTTTACCGCATGTACACTGCTTGCTCATAGTCGTTTGTCCATTGCCTAAGTCTGTTACCATTGTGTCCGTCCGACTGGGGTGCTCATCCTCCCCCCCTCTCGGGCACCCCTGGGGGTATTTTTCCATTAAGTTCATCGTAGCTTTGTTAGGGTCCTCCTCTCAGAGGACACAGATTGGGTTGCCAGCCCGTTCTGCCCCCGGTCGCCGTCTCTCCGAGCTGTCACTGACTCTCCAGTAGTCACCACACTCTTCATGGTTGTCATCCAGTCTTTCCTGGCTGTCACTGATGACTCAGGGGGTTCGCTGTGTACATACATCTACTGATGCCTCTGGACACATCTTCAGTGATGTTCCTGGAATCATCGGGCGTTTCGGGTCTTTCAACATCATACACCCTCCTCCAGGTGACCCAGCCGGGGCTGATCAGACCCCAGCTTGTGTCCAGATGGCTAACTAGCTACCATGACTCCATGGCTCTCCTCTTTTGAGCCACAGCCATCTAGAGGCTCTCTCTGCCGCATTGGTGGTACTGCGGATGGCTCTCCTCTTTCTCTCTCCATCGATGCCCAAACTGCTGAAGGCTCTGGCCAAGGAACGGGCTGCAAATCCTCTGCAACCAACCTCTACTGGGAAACACCTCGCTCTCCACCCAGCCTGCTGGCAATCACTGACATCTATACAACATACAGTATATAATATATATATATATATAACAACATACTGTATATATAACATCACTGCTGCAATCTGGTTGCCAAGTGAAACCTAACTTAACCTAAATAATAAAGTGAAATCCTTTAAACATGGTAAGAAAAAAAAGTAAATAAAGCAAAGCAGCCTCAAGCTTATAACTTCATATTCATTTTCAAAAATATGAGGATGTCCACATTGTCTGGGGAGAGGGCAGACCTATTTGCAGTCACTATGTCTCCTGCTGTGGAGAACACCCTCTCGCTAGGAACTGAAGTAGCCGGCACAGCCAGGTAGCGTCTTGCCATCATGGCAACGTGAGGGTATTTATCCTCATTCCTTTTCCACCATGCCAGTGGATCACCATCCAGTGGAATGCTGCTTGCTACCTTGTAGGATGACACCTCCTCCTCAATGGTGTTGGCAAACGTCTGGACTATGTCCATGCTGCTCACAAAGGGCTCCCCAAAAAGCTCCTGCATGGCTGACTTCTTTTGTGGAGGAGATGCCTCTGGCTCTGCGTCTTCTCCTGGCAGCTCTGTGTCTTGACCCTGCAGAAAAAAGGAATCGATCTATTAATCTAACTAATCATTTATTTTCATATTTCATAGAACTATAATTGTAGCAATAACATACATTATTATCTAAATCCAAAATGGCATAGACTAAAATAATTGCAGTATTTATTATTTAAGTAATTAAATATTAGGTTAAAAAATATGTTTTATATAATATATATATATTTACCTTTTCTTCAGTGCCCACAATCTCAGTGATGAGATCGCTGTATGTCCTCTGACGTAGGGTAGGGTCTAGGTGAGACAGCGACTTGAACCTTGGGTCCAGTGCAGTAGATCGATGAAGGTAGTCCTGTAGAGGGGGGTCAGTGTATCTGGGGCTCAGGTCCCCTCTAATGGCAGCCTTGACATCTCCAGTGATGTTGCTGTCTTGCTCATCTGGGGCCATGGATTGTAGAATCCTTGTTTTCAGAGGTAGGATCATGGACACAGATGGTGCTGTTTCAGTGCTCATCAGAGTTGTTATCATCTTTAGGGGTTTGAGCACTTGGAGGACCTCTTCTGCCACTTTCACGTCACCATCAGACAAGGTGACAATGTCTTTGACATTTCTTTTCAGGGTCTTGTCTGTCAGTGCAGAGTATACAGCTGCCTGCTGCTCCAGATAGCGCTCCATCATGTCATAGGTGGAGTTCCATCTTGTTGTGACATCCTGTATGAGCTTGTGGGTTGGTAGCTGTAGCATTTCTTGCTTGGTCTTAAGCAAATGAGCGGCTGTTGTGCTCCTGTGGAAATAGGAAACAACCTTCCTGATCCTCCCAAGGAGGCGGTCCATCCGGTTGACAGAGATTCCCCTTTGGGATGCTAAATTAATGGAATGTGCAAAGCACCCTATCTGTGTCTGATAGGTTTGAATTATGTTTTCATAATGTTGAAGAGTACATTTTGAAGAGTACATGAACTCTGTGCATTTCTGTTCTATTCTGAGAATTCAACTGTGTGCTTCTTAAGCACAAACTTACAAGCTCATCATTCTACAAAACCTTATCTTCAGCCCCAGCTATGCCTCCCCTTCCTGACATTGTGTTGTCAGAGGGGCCCTGTCGTAAATGTCCATGAAACCCCCTCCTCCTGAACATGTGTGTTCCTGACATTGTGTTGTCTGAGTCGCCCTGCAAAGAAACTGCTAAATGATAACTTTCCCATGAAGCTGTTCGTGCTTACGCTGCACTTCCTCATGAAAAGTGCCTCCTCCTATCCATGTGTGTCTTCCTGTATGTGTGTCTTTCTGTTTGGTAATAAAATGACCTGCTCGAGGGAGAAAATAGGAGTCTGAATCCGAAGTCTCTAGGGGAGACTTCGCATTCATTCTCCTTGCAAGAAAATAATAATCATGATGAATTCCGTGTCTCTTTGTTGTTTAAAGTCTACTATGGTCTGTTTGAACTAGCGATGGGTTAGCATGGCTTGCTTTACAACCAGGCTGAACAGAATATAGCATTTAACCCAATCCAGAACCGAACACGTGGTCCTTCGGAGCCGGATTCCTACGTCGTCTGGGAGAAGACCAGGGGGAACGACACGAAGTCCTGGGACGCCAATTCGCTCCAGGCCGGTGACGTTAGATGTCAATTCCTCCTCTTCTTCTCCAAAAAGACGGCTGACGGAATCCAGACCAGACAGGCAACAAAAGACACCGGTAAATATAATAGAAAAAGAAAGATTGCAATCGAAATGAATAGTCTATCTATCCTAAATTGTACAAAATAGGAATTGTTTGACATGCAAAAAGAATCCATTTTGAAAGACAGATGTATATCTTTTTATGCTATGTAAACAGTAGACTAATGGAAATTAGACTGAGAGTTTGACATACGAAAATAATCCATTTTGAAAGATAAATGTATATCCTTTCGTGTTAGGTAAACAGCAGACTAAGAATGGAACTGAAACTATGACTGAAAGTGAATTTAAAAAAAAAATGTAGAATTAGGAGAGGAGACTAGGAGACAGAGACAGTGCGTTTGAGGCAGAAGAGAAGCGCACGGGTGGGGGCTATTTGAGAGAGTGTGACACAGAACAGGAAACAGGGAGCATGGAACAACAGACAGAGAGCAGAACAGAGGAGAGGAGACGAGTAGAGGAGACGAGGAGAGGAGACTAGGAGACGAGTAGAGAAGACGAGGAGAGGATACTAGGAGACGAGTAGAGGAGACGAGGAGAGGAGACTAGGAGACGAGTAGAGAAGACGAGGAGAGGAGACTAAAAGACGAGTAGAGAAGACGAGGAGAGGAGACTAGGAGACTAGTAGAGGAGTAGAGGAGACGAGGAGACTAGGAGACTAGTAGAGGAGTAGAGGAGACGAGGAGACTAGGAGACTAGTAGAGGAGTAGAGGAGACGAGGAGAGGAGACGAGGAGAGGAGACGAGACTAGGAGACTAGTAGAGGAGACGAGGAGACTAGGAGACTAGTAGAGGAGACTAGGAGACTAGTAGAGGAGACTAGGAGACAAGGAGAGGAGACTAGGAGAGGAGACTAGGAGACAGAGGGAGAGCGAGAGGGGCAGAGAGAGAGAGAGAGAGGGAGACAGATTTGAGAGTGAGTTATGGCACACAGGAAGAAGTCATGCAGAGGAGCTGAGACAGAGAGGCTGTGAATGAGAGAGAGAGAGAGAGAGAGAGAGAGAACAGGAAGGGAGAAGGGTGGGGGTTAGAGACAGAGGGCAAGAGAATTTAGTAGATTATATTATATAGTAAATTCATTACCACAAAGCCTCTACAAGCAGCAGCTCATTTGATACATGGTCCTTTTTTTGATGACATGTATCAAACAGCAGGGTGATTGACAGGGATTAATGCACATTTTCACGTATATAATTACACACAATTAAAAAATAAAATAATATATATATATATAGTGATAATGGCGCACATTTCGTGAACGAATTGATCAAACAAGTGGTCCAAACACCTGGACATTGAAGAGTGTGTTTCTCTAAAGGAAACACACATGAGAATAACACTGACACCTATGGGAATGAATGAATGAATGAATGAATGAAATGAATGAAATAAATGAAATTAATGAAATTAATGAAATTAATGAATTTGAAATAGTAAATGGGAGAAGGGGTTAGACTACCCATAGTAGACGACATTAGGGAAGTATTGATTGATTGATTGAAAACTTTATTAGAAGATTTGCAGAAGCAAGTGACATGAAAGTACATATTTCAATTGGGGTCCTTGATACTCAATTCATCGTTATATGTAAAGACAGCAGATTTGGCAGAAACGGAAAACACACTGGCCACGTGGATGGCTATTTAGGAAATAGGAAATAGCCAGAACAAATGTGACACAGCCCAATGAAAAGGGCTACCTGTAGGCGAAATCATTTTTCAGTTTTTTACATGTGCTTAAACTACAGATTGTAAGCTTTCAAATGATGCATCATACATTGAAATCGGAAACAAATTGAAGACGACATGAGTATTTGAAAGTTGCTACACCGGAAATCACTAAGCACAGAAAATCCCCATCAAAGATAATGAATCCCCATCAAACAACAAGAAACGAAGTCATTGTGTTATAGATTACACTTATTTAATGAACGTAAAACTGTTCGGAAAAATAACGAGTGGGTACTTCACATCTTCGAGTTGAATGTTAGCTAAAAAAACGAAAATTTGAAAAAAAAAAAAAAAAACTTTAAAGACGAATTTGACGTCTTTCTCATTTCCGAGAGGTGTCCAGAAACACCAGGAGCAGTCACAAATGATCTGCCAGACCCATCTGTTTCCTACAGGATTCAGAATACAACCTGGTGACCAGATCCTCATCGACGAGATGGAAGGAGGACACTGGCGCAGCCCGCGGTGGGTTGGGCCATTTGGGGTGCTGCTGAGCATCTCAACTGCTGTCAAGATCGCAGAACGAGATACGTGGAAACACCAAAGCCATTGAAAGAAAGTGACATTGTTTCCCTCGAACGACGGGTAGTGGTGGAAGTCCGGGTTCAAAGGGGGCTATTCAGTTAGTGAATGGTACGTCTCAAACCTGTGAAGAATTCTCCAGATCCACTACCTCTTAGAATGAGGGGACCAAATCCTCCCGACGACCCAAACGAGACGCCCGTCCAGGCACGACCCAGTCTGGGGCAGTAATGTCCCAGATGACAAGAAACCCTGAACTATCAATCAGAGACATTTGTAAATGCATCCCTTACGATAAACGAAGCCCAGAACCGCGAAATCGATCAGATCAGACTGATGACACTCCAGAACTGAATGACTCTTGACCTATTGACTGCAGTGGCAGGAGGAACATGTGTGATGCTTAACATCACATGCTGATTTTCTTTGTTGTAATGATTGTTTGTTGTGTCTTCCCCTGCTTCAGAGCTATGACTAACAAACTGATTTCAGAAATACTTGTACAAACAAATGTTGATTCGAGAAATTATGATGGAACCTAAGTACCTAACCCAATTTGAGAAACTCTAATCCAAGTTGAGATTCATGTCTGTGAGCTGTACGGCGATGTTGAATGACAGTTAAACTAGAAAATGTGAAAGAAAGATAGCTTTACCTGAATGGGGAGACGAATGTTTGTATCGTGATAAATTATGAAAAACAGCAGGGAATGATAGGTTTGAATTAAGTTTTCATAATGTTGAAGAGTACATTTTGAAGAGTACATGAACTCTGTGCATTTCTGTTCTATTCTGAGAATTCAACTGTGTGCTTCTTAAGCACAAACTTACAAGCTCATCATTCTACAAAACCTTATCTTCAGCCCCAGCTATGCCTCCCCTTCCTGACATTGTGTTGTCAGAGGGGCCCTGTCGTAAATGTCCATGAAACCCCCTCCTCCTGAACATGTGTGTTCCTGACATTGTGTTGTCTGAGTCGCCCTGCAAAGAAACTGCTAAATGATAACTTTCCCATGAAGCTGTTCGTGCTTACGCTGAACTTCCTCATGAAAAGTGCCTCCTCCTATCCATGTGTGTCTTCCTGTATGTGTGTCTTTCTGTTTGGTAATAAAATGACCTGCTCGAGGGAGAAAATAGGAGTCTGAATCCGAAGTCTCTAGGGGAGACTTCGCATTCATTCTCCTTGCAAGAAAATAATAATCATGATGAATTCCGTGTCTCTTTGTTGTTTAAAGTCTACTATGGTCTGTTTGAACTAGCGATGGGTTAGCATGGCTTGCTTTACAACCAGGCTGAACAGAATATAGCATTTAACCCAATCCAGAACCGAACAGTGTCCCCAGTCCAGCTTCTATCACTGCATTTGCTTGGTTCTTGGCATTATCTGTGGTAACTGGGATATTTATATTGGGTCTCTCTAGCTTCCACTCTGCTACTGCTCCTGTCAGGATCTGCGCCAGATTGGTACCTGTGTGACTCTCATAGAGTGCGCGCGTCTGCAGCACGGGACTGCGCATCTCCCACTCTGCTGTGATGTGGTGAGCCGTCACGGTCACGTAGCTTTGCGTTGCACGGGAGGTCCACCCGTCTGTGGTGAGGGCAACAGAGGATGCATTTGCTAATTCGCCGACAATTAGGATCCTGTTCTTTTCATAGAGGTCGGGCACAACCTGGGGCGCGAGGGGATTCTGTAACGTGGCTCAAGGACATTGATCATATTTTGAAACCCTCTGTTCTCCACAACGGAGTATGGCCTCATGTCTGCCGCGATAAACTTCCCAATTGAATTCGTAATGGCTTTAGCCCGGTCTGAGTCTGCAGGAATCGGTTGTTTAAATGACGTTTGGAGAAGTTGTTGTTGAGCTACTTTTTTCTTGCCCCCCGTCATCAACACACCAGGGTGATGTCGGGTTAAATGTTTGGCCATGCTTGACGTATTGCCTGCCTCATAAGATTTCCGCGTGGCACAATGCCTACACACGGTAACTTTCTTATCGACCTCCCTCCTTCCATCATTATTATAAGTGACAGGGAAGCCAAAGTGCTCCCATACGTGTGATTTACATGACGAGGGAGGCCTTTCCAGTTCGCCAACGTTGCTAGCACTCGCCATGATACTTGTTGCTGTGGATTCCCAGCTTCACGTGGAGTGAGTACGTAACAGAGTACTTTTTTTGTGTGTTTACTCAATCACCCAGGCTGCTTAGCGGGTGATATGTCAGTACGCATGTGCAGAGAGTGAGAATAAAGCGCACATGATTGTTTTTCTACCGGCAAAACGACTACATCGTCCTGTTATTGCCGTCACTCCTACAAAGTAATATTATTACATTTTGCTACATTTTGCTATTGATCCGCGGTACACATGCGTTCCGAACCATGGAGGGCGACCCATACGGATCACGGATTATCCGTGATCCGTTACACCCCTAGTCGCAAGGAGGCTTGACTATATGTTCATACCTAGGTCCTTGGGCCCTTTGGCCGGGCAGCAGTTGCCTGTGTTTTTCTCAGATCACGACGGGGTGCTCCTACGGGTAGGTGCACCAGCTTGTGTCGTCGGAAGGGGGTATTGGAAGCTCGACAGGGAGATCCTTGGTGAGCGGGTTTTTGTCGAGGCACTCACCACTTTCATTCATGGGCTTAAGGGCCTCAGGCCCATGTTCGTGGGGGTGGTTGAGTGGTGGGAGGAGGCGAAGGTGAGGATGGCTAAGTATAGCAGGGATTATTGTAAGAGGAGGGAAAGAGAAGGTAGGAGGGAAGTGGAGCGGCTGCAGCGGTTGCTCGAGCTCGAATACGAGGCTCCGCTGAACTCAAGAGCCGCCTCAGAGAGGCCTATGAGCGTAGGGCTAGAGCTCATTTAGAGCGCGCGCGCCAGGACTTCCTTGAGCAGGACGAGACCTGCTCAGCGGCGTTCTTTGCCTCTGTGAGGGCACGGCGCGCGCGCCAGACCCATCACGGGGTGAGAGACACTGGGGGGTCGGTGGTCAGGGAGCAGGGTCAGATGGTGCAGGCGGCCACCGAGTTTTATAGGGACTTCTTTAGGGAGAGAGAGGTAGATGAGGCTTGGGGGGAGTTTTTTTTAGCGCACCTGTCCCGGGGAGTGCCGGAGGACATCATGCAGGCGATGGAAGCCCCGATCACACTAGTGGAGGTCGAGCGGGCCCTCAAATGGATGGGGAAGGGGAAGGTGCCTGGGATGGACGGCCTGCCGGCCGAGTTTTAACTACAGTTATGGGGTATACTCGACCCGGTGGTCGTCGAGGTTTTGACGGCCGTTCTCGAGACTGGGGTCTTGGGCAAGTCAATGGCCGAAGGCGTGCTCTCCCTCCTGTATAAGAAGGGGGACGCCGCCGACCTTAACAACTGGAGGCCGTTGACAATGCTGTGTGTGGACTATAAGCTGTTGGCCAAGGTCATGGCTGACCGTCTGCGCGCAGCCCTTCCCTAAGTCGTCCATGAGGACCAGACGTGTGGGGTTGAGGGCCGCTCGATTAGGTGGAACCTTCAGCTGGTCAGGGACTCCATCGCCTGGGCTGAGGATAGGGACCTGCCTTTAATGGTGGCTGCACTCGATCAGGCCAAGGCTTTTGATCGGGTGCATAGGGGCTTTTTATTTAAAGTGATGGAGCAGATGAGTTTTGGGCCTAGATATAGGGGGTGGCTCAGCACACTCTACAGGGGGGCGGGGTGCCGGATGAGGGTGAACGGCCACCTGGGGGAGGTGTTTGGCCTCCTTTCGGGGGTCAGGCAAGGCTGTCCTCTCTCGGCGCTCCTGTATGTGCTGTACATTGAGCCTCTGGCGGCTGCCATTAGGGCTGACGCAGAGGTGGAGGGCTTGCTGGTGCCCGGCAGCGGTGGGCTGAGGGTCAAACTGACCCAATATGCAGACGACACCACTCTGCTACTGTGCAGAGACTCATGCCTGCTCAGATGTCTCAAAATCTTCGACGATTTTACCCACGCGTCGGGAGCGGTCCTTAACCTGGGTAAGTCATCGGTCAAGTATTTTGGCCGGTGGAAGGGTAGGACGGATGCGCCTGGGGGAGTATCTCTCTGCACCGGGCCCCTGAGGGTGCTCGGGGTCAGCTTTGAGTCCCCCGGCTCTGCGACGCTGAACTGGAACGCGAGAATCGCGGAGGTACAAGGGAGGTTGGTGCGGTGGAAGGCCAGGTCTTTGTCCTTTGTGGGCAAGGTCTTGGTTTTGAAAGTAGACATATTGCCTTCTCTCTTGTACCTGGCATATGTCTACCCGCTGCCCGCGAGCATGAGGAGGCCCCTCATGCGGCTTGTGTTTCAGTTCATGTGGGGGGGTAGGTACAAGTACGTTGCCAGGGCCCGCATGCTCTCGGCCACCAGGGAGGGAGGTAGGGATGTCCCCCACCTACCCCTCAAGCTAGACTCGCTGTTTGTCTCCTCTCTGCTGACGGAGCTCGCTCACCCAGTAATCCATCCTTCCGGGTTCTTCCTGCGGCTTTTCTTTGCCTACCAGGGACGACACATTATGGAGTGGTCCAATGCGGGTCCTCGGGCGGAACAGCTGCCGTGGCACTTCCGCCATGCGGCGAAGTGGCTGCGTGCGCACCCCGAGGTTGAAGTTGCCCGTGTAGGTTTGGACCACAAGCGTATGTACGCTGTAGTGAGGCAGGGTGCCTGCACGCCCCCTGTGGTGGGCATCCCGGCGGCGGTCTGGGATGCAGTGCAGCTGTGGGGCCTGGACAATAGGCTCAAGGACCTGAACTGGTTGAGCCTCCACAAGGGTCTGCCGGTGCGGTCCACCATGCACCGGCATGGCCTGGCGCGATCCCCCTTATGCCCTCGGCTGGGCTGTAGCGGGGAGGAGAGTGTGCGTCATGTTTTTTGGGACTGCGCCTTTGCTGGAGTGGTGTGGGCCTGGGCGGGAGGGCTTTTAGAGAAGGTTAGAGGGGTTTTTATTTTGTCATTGGCCAGAGTAGAGAGGGGGGTAGGGAGAGTGGGGGGTGGGAATAGGGAGAGATTCCTACTCTGGCTCATAGTGAGTTTGTTTAAGAGGGAGATATGGAGGTCGAGGCAGGAGGTGGTGGGGGCAGGGACAGCAACAGGGGTGGAAGGGATAGTGAGGAGGGTGGAAGGAGATTTGAGGGGGAGGATGAAGAGGGAGGAGAGGAAGTGGGGTCACCATGCGGCCCGGGAGCGGTGGAAAGGGGGGCTGGGACTATTTTGAGTTTGGAAATGATATGTTTTGGTTTTGCACCCTGACCCCCCCAAAAGAATGGGGGGCAACAGGGGTTTTCTTAGTTTTTTGTTTTGCAATCATGGTCAAAGGATTGAGGAGAAATCAAAGAGTATGTAATGAAATGACATGACAAATTAATGGAAGGTATTTTGTTTTACGCCTTAACCCCCCACAAAAGAACGGGGGGTGGACGTTTTTGTTTATTTTTGTACAGTTTTGATGAAAAGGGGCAACAAGGTTCCCCATGTAAGACAATAAAATAATTACAAATTATGTGTTAAATGATGTGCATCTGAACATCTGAAATAGAACAGACATTCTCTAACCATTTTCTGGGGATGCCAAGCTAAACATGCTGCACCTAACGTTCATTTCAAATCACTGACTGGTGTTTTGCCTAACATCCAAACTCTGGCAATATTGACTCCCCAGAACATGATTGAGAACTAGAGCTAGCTGTAAAAGCTAGATAACTGTGCATCCCCCTACTCTCAAATTGTGCTGTTTCTCATGCTTCCTCATGGACCTATAGCAGCTCGCCCTGACGCTGACCTCTCCTGTACTTGTATCTTTGTTTGATACTGAAAAAGAGACAGATAATAACGTTAATGTTAATCAAGAATGTAACGTTACTGATATTGTGTTTTGAATGTAGCTGGCTAGTACAAAGTAGCAAGGTAGTTGCAACACAGCCAGCTAAAAAGCTAACGTTAGTGCTAGCTAGCTAGTATTCTAACTAATGATGCCGTTACTCACCCTCATAGTTGTGGAGGTAGCTCGAAATATACATCTTGAATCCCTTTTCTTTTTTGCTAGAATGGGCTACCACGTCATCGACCGTGATTTTTGGGAGATCCTGTAAACAGCGAGTGTAAAAAGCCATCTCTTTCTGTAACAACAAACCAGACCGGAAGTTCTTACACCAGTAGTCGTACGCCGGAAGTCAAACGACGCCATCTTGTGCACCTAGGCTATCCGCTTGTTAAGTCTGACGTCAAAAGTGACGTTTAGCCATTTCCGAGGCCAAATCAGAAATTCCCCGCACTACAGTGACTGTGAACTACAGCGGTAGAATGACAGTTTAATCGTTTTTTAGACTCGGATCTATTCATACAACAAGGGACACAGCACTTTCCCGTTTTCTCCATATTGTCAGGGTATTTGAGCCTCGGAAAAGCGCTATATAAATATAATTAATTATTATTATTATTTCGCCATTTCGAAGACAGCGCCTCAGCCAACGTTGGCCCCGGAAATACGTCACGACTTAACAAGCGGATAGTAAGTCAAACTAAATTCGTCGCGTCCTCTCCCCCATCTTCTTCTCGCTTCCTATCCAGAAAGACAGAACTTCTGTGTCTTGGTTCAGTGGCGCCCTCAAGTGGACACAAAATACATCGCATCACGGTGTTCTATTGCATTCTCAAGAGTCACCACTTGTTGTAATCAAATTATGTCATTATGTATTATACACACGCTGCTGGTTAGCAGTGATTGGGGACTGGGAGTGACACTGTTCCCATTTGCTCTCTATTTAAGGCACCAGCAAACAGTAGGAGGGGAGAGTGGTTTGGGAACGAGGGTTACGACGAGGGAGTACAACGAGACAGAGAGCGACAACGAGACAGAGAGCGACAACAAGACAGAGAGCGACAACTAGACGACCACCAGACGAAAACCTGCCGAGTACCAGAGGGACCTGCGACGTTGGAACGAGAGAACACCTGATACACGCCACAATGCAAAAAGTAAATCTTAAATATCTTACATCAAGGCAATATAAGCTTGTTTTCTGTCTGACTGCACCAGTTTTAAGATATCTCTTACTTGTTTTAAGACAATCTTGGCAAGTGAAATTTTCCTGTTCTGTTGGCAGATAATTTTGCTTATTCTAAGTAATATTTCCCCTATTTTTATTGCTTTTTTTCTTGTTTTTGAGTGCTGACTTTTTGCAGGCGCCGAGCTGTGGTCCCGAGCAGAGGGACGACTGGCCACCAACGGAGCTGTCCGTGTCTGACCACTGGGGGTTGGACACAACACTGAACACTACACTACACTGGACACTGAACATCTGTCATTACGTGAAGCGCATTGAGTCGCATCTTGTAAGAAATGCGCTATACAAATAAAACTTGAATTGATTTGATCCCTTGTACACTTTTTTGGGCATTTGTGTTGCAACACACCTGTACATTGTGCACTCTACCCTAGGCCCTTATTTTACTCTAGACAGAAGGGTCGTAACACTTGTTATTAATTCCATTTGGTATACCTCAAACTTTCTTGCATTTCTGGTGTTTGCATTTTACATATTCTAAATATATGCTATCTACATGTCACACTGGATGGGGTTAGTGCTGTTGACTCATCAGAAAGTAAAGACTAATTCACAGAGTGTATGAAGATTCCAGTAAGGGTTTTGTGAAGGAGCCCTAGTGCTGTTGACTCATCAGAAATAGAATGTTTTATTTAGCTCATCAGTGGGCACTCAGCACCATGGACACCTCCAGCCCAGCACCTTGCACCACGGTTCCTGCCCTGCTCCATGGATTACAACGATGATCGCCTGACCCTTGCCTGACTCCACCAAGTCCTTTGCCTGACCCCTCAAACCTGTTTGACCTAATAAAGTCCCACACCTGGGGTCATTGACATTCTTTTATTTATATACAGTTAGGTCTGGAAGTATTTGGACAGTGACACAATTTCCATAATTTGGGCTCTGTATGCCACCACAAAGGATTTGAAATGAAACAATCAAGATGTAATTGAAGTGCATACTTTCAGCTTTAATTCAAGGGGTTGAACAAAAATATTGTATGAAACATTTAGGAATTGCAACCATTTTTATACACAGTCTCAAAAGTAATTGGACAAATTAACAATCATACAGTACAGGCCAAAAGTTTGGACACACCTTCTCATTCAATGCGTTTCCTTTATTTTCATGACTATTTGGTACATTGTAGATTCTCACTGAAGGCATCAAAACTATGAATGAACACATAGGAATGATGTATTTAACAATAAAGTGTGAAATAACTCTAAATATGTCTTATATAGTAGCCACCCTTTGCTTTTTTGTTGTTAAGCATGCTTGATTGGGTTGAGATCAGGTGATAGACTCTGGCCATTGCAGAATATTCCACTTCTTTGCCTTAAAAAAGTCCTGGGTTGCTTACACACTATATTTTGGGTCATTGTCCATCTGTATTGTGAAGCACCATCCAATCAACTTTGCTGAATTTGTCTGAATCTGAGCAGACAGAATATCCCTAAACACTTCAGAATTCATCTGTCTGCTTCTGTCTTCTGTCACATCATCAATAAACACTAGTGACCCAGTGCCATTGGAAGCCATGCATGTCCATGTCATCACACTGCCTCCACGTTTTTTCACAGATGATGTGGTATGCGTCGGATCATGAGCCGTTCCAAGCCTTCTCCATACTTTGGAGCTTTTTCTTCCCATCATTCTGGTACAGGTTGATCTTAGTTCCATCGGTCCAAAGAATGCTGTTCCAGAACAGGGCTGGCTTTTTTTTAGATGTTTTTTGTCAAAGTCTAATCTGGCCTTTCTATTCTTGAGGCTTATGAATGGCTTGCACCTTGTGGTGAACCCTCTGTATTTGCTTGTGTGAAGTCTTTCTTTTATGGTACACATTGATAATGATATGCCTACCTCCTGGAGACTGTTCTTCACTTGGCTGGATGTTTTGATGGGGTTTTTCTTTACCATGTAAAGGATCCTGTGATCATCCACCACTCTTGTCTTCCATGGACGTCCAGACCTTTTTGTGGTGCCGAGCTCACCAGTGCATTCTTTTTTTCTCAGAATGTACCAAACAGTTAATTTGGTCACTATTAATGTTCCCACTATCTCTCTAATGGATTTTTGTTTTGTTTTTACAGCCTAAGGATGTAAAATGTAAGGATGTACTTTTGGTTATTATATATAAAAGAGCTATAATTCATAAACCCTTCCTTCAATTTGGATGTGAATACCCTTAACCTAAAGCTGAGAGTCTGCACTTTAAGCCCAGTAAATTCTGTTGGAAATCTCATATAAGATATGTTAGATCCAAAGTATCAAGGAGTATTGCAGTATTGTGTAGGGCAAAACATATTCTGGAACAGAGGATGTTGTATACTCTCTATATTGTTGTCTTGTCTTACCCTATTTGAGTTACTGTGTGGAGATATGGGGAAATGCATATAAAAGCACTTTAAACCCATTGATTACACTACAGAAAAAAGCTATGAGGATTGTACATAAGGTCGGATATCGTGATCACACAAATAACTTATTTTGTTAAATACCAAAATGAGGAAAGGGAAGGTTGTTAATCTTCTGGAAACTAAGGTGTGGTTTTCTGTGTCTTTTTCTTCTGTATTACATTGTGGATACTGATGTTTGTTATTTATTTATTTTGTGTTGTTTCAGTATTAAGAATGGAAAAATGATGTTTATTTATTTATTTTGTGTCAATATTAAGAATGAAAAAGTATTAGAACGGATGATACTGAAATATATGTATTAATTAATTGGATTATATAATGTAAGCATAATTGTTAAGTATAAACAGGGGTAGGACAGGCTTCTTCCTACTCCTTTTCGAACAATTGATAGGACTGTACTCTACATATTAGTTATTTGTTATTTATTATTTTTATTTTTAAATAATGTTCGAAATAAAGATTCATTCATTCATTCATATTCATTATATGACTGTAACTTGTGTATGACTGTAACTAAGATGTTTGCCACCGTAGTAAGGCGATGACGTAGTCCGAACCAAATATGCAAATATGCAGGCGCAATATGCAAATATGCAGGCGCGGTATGATGACGCGCTCCAACCAAATATGGTCCATCAAGCGTCCGGGTGATGCGCGTGATGCCTGCAGCTGGATATACTTGGATTTTTGTGGTGCGCGTATCGAGGCATGTGTTGATGACGTATGGTAAGAGCGAAGCTTCGCCTGCCGGCCGTACCACGTGACCGATTCGGGAAATGTGTATAAACTTGCCGTTGTTTTTCTATGTACCCCAGCTTCATCTGTGCCCTGGGAAAGGATCTTTTCAAAAGCAGGTGAAATCGTCTCACAAAAAAGAAACCGCCTGAAGCCCAGCACTGTGGAGAAGTTGTTATTTTTAAATAAAATGAATAACATATTGTTGTTCCTAGTAACACAAGCACATTTATTCAATTCAAAGCTTCACACACCAAAGCCACTGTGTCATTATCACTCTGCCTGCTATACATTTATTGTCCACTTGATGGCGCAGTAGAGCAAATGAAGCAACACGAAGCTTCGGCCTATGTGTGACGCAATGGATGGAAAGCTTCAACAGTTCATGAAGCTTCATCTCGCCATCACTAGAAGTACCCACTCAGAACATATACTTTCCACCCATGTTCCTCAAAGAAACAATTGACAATCATCAATGGTGGAAAAAAAAAGAACAGTCATTTCTATTCACCTGATTCATGCTCTGAAAAGAATATCTTACATAATCATCATGGATAGCGAGACCAGACACTTTAGAAACACATTTCCCAAGTATAAAGGTGTTTTTATTGGTTTTTATAAAAACGCAACACCGTGTATACAATCAATTAATCAAACAATCAGACATTTAAGACATTTCATTCAACAACAACCAACATTAAACTAACTAAAGTGCTCAGTGTTCAGTGTATTGTCCAGTGTAGTGTAATGTTCAGTGTTCAGTGTTCAGTGTCCAGGTTCCAGTGTCGGTAGGAGGCAGGGGTAAAAAACCTGTTCGCTGTGCATCCGGGAAAAAAATTCCCCTGCAGCCCTCTAGTTGTAGAGCGACTACTATCCAGTTTGCCCACCAGTGCAAAGCCGTGGCTCCCCCACCTCCCTCCCCCGAGGGACCCCACACACCCGACTCACCCGACCCGCCCCACCACCGGCGCATCCGGCCCAGCCCACCAGGCTCAGACTCCTGTAGCCCTTCACGAGGCTAGCCGGACCAGGCGCCCCAGCGGCGGAGCAGATCGAGCACGCAGGCCGACCGGAAGCCCCCGAGGAGAGGCCCAGAGAGCTCGGCGCATGGCAGGCAAGCAGAGGCGAAAAACCTGTACACAGCTTATCCAGGGAAAAAGCTCCCTGGCTCTTCTCAGCTTGTTCCGGGCTGGGGGTTGGGGGTTGGCGGGTAGGGGACTGGGCCTGTAGCTGGGGGCCTGGAGTTGGGGGGGGGGGGCCCGGAACAGGGGGTTTGGGGTCGCTGAGTTGGAACCTGGGGTTGGTGCTGGGGTGACGTGGTGGTTCCCGCCGGTCTCTGCTCCTGGGTCTGGAAGCCTGGGTAGGTGTCAGAGCTGGATATGACATGTGCCTGAAAAGATACAGGAGTGAGAGAAGGGAGGTGTGCATGGTTTGTGTAGTGTGCATTTTGGTGTCAGGCGGGTGATCAGTACTTCCCTGTGACCCAGTGGTGTTGGTCATCCTGGTGCTGGTGGTGCTGGCAGAGACGGCTGGTTCGGCTGTGGGTTGTGTGTGGTGATATTCTGGTGAGGGTAGGAAGTGGGTCAGTGCTGTGTACATGTGTAGGTGGTGGAAGGTGCAGTAAACTTCCCTGTTGGTGTTGTGCGCTGCTCCTCTCCTGGTCCTTGTGATGGTGATACTGCTGACCAGGGCTTGTGCTGGAACGGTGGTGAAGGTGATAGTGCAGGAACTGGTGGTGTAGTGAGGTAGGCCCGGGGTGGGGGGGGGTTGGGCGATGCGGCGCGGCATGGGGGGCGGTTTAGAGGATGACGTCCTTCCATCTCTCCACCCCCCACACCGCTCTTGCTTGATCCGGGTTATTTTTAAAGTCAACAATAGCATGGTCCCTGAGGAAGAGGGTGATTCTCCTCCTCAGGTTTGTCAGGTGGACGCTCTGTTTCTGATAGACCCTGATGTTCCTCGTCTCCCAGAGTACCTGCTTGACGGCGCTGATGATCCTCCACTGTTGTTGTAGTTGGGGGGTTGTGCACCCCCCGGGAGGACCATACAGGATGTTCTCGCCCGTCAAGCGGGGCAGGGTCAGCAGGCTGTTTAGGGAGACAGAGGGAACAAACAGGGCCCAGACCCGCCTGGCCACGGAGCACTCACAGAACAGGTGGTTAATGTGTTCTGTGTCCGTGCATCCGTGGGGGCATTTCTCAGTCTTTGCGATGTGCCGCCTATGCAAGAATTCCCTAGTGGGGAGGCAACCATGAGCAGCCATCCAGGCAATGTCTTTTTGTTTATTGTTAGTACATTTATGATTAATGTTTTTCCATACCTGTTTGGAGTCCACGGCTGTGCTGGCCTTGGGGTGAGTAATGGTTTCCTTCGACCTTATGAAGGTCATAATGTCTTTGTATTTCCATGAGGCCAGCCCAGCCGCGGACAATCCTGTCTTGAAGGCAAAGTTCCTCCATATCTTGTAGACTGGAGGGGGGTCCCAGCTGTAGGGCACAGTGTGATTTATTGATGCGGTCACCCTGAGTGTCCGGAGGATGGGTGTGGCATAGTATATTTCAAAGAACCTGGCTTTCCTATCTTTGTTGTTGATGTTGTTGATGAGGTTGGAGAGTCCCTGTGCCCTAATGATGTTTAGGATGTCTGGGACCCCATTCTCCACTGTTTTGTACAGGGTGGTGCGTTTTAGTTTTTCCATCTGGCTCCCCCAGACAAAGGTAAACATGATCCTTTCGATGGTTTTGGATACTGCTCTGTCTGGGGGAAACACCCTGCCCAGGTAAAGGAGAATGGGAAGAACAATAGCCTTCAGGACCAGGATCTTGCCTGTCATTGTGAGAGGCCGTGCACTCCACTCACAGATCTTCTTTTGGACCTGGCGGATGGTCTCCTTCCAGCTGCCGGAGGCTCCTCCATCTTTCTGGTAGGTGATCCCCAGCAGCTTAATGTTTTCCGTCTTTACAGGGAAGGAGGTTGCCAGGTTCTCCTGCCAGTGCTGCGACAGAAACAGCTCACACTTACCCCTATTGATCAGGGCGCCAGTGGCTGCACAGTAGTCCTCCACCACTTTCGTTGCTGTGGAAATGGAGCGACTATCTGTGCCGACGATGGTGATGTCGTCCATGTACGCCACCACCTTGAGCCTCTCCCCCCGGGCCCCTGGTAGAGGGTAGCCCATGATGTTGGGGGAGCTCCTGATCTTCCGTAGGAACGGCTCCAGGTAGATGACGTACAGTAGAGGGGCCAAGGGGCATCCCTGCCGTACTCCAGCTTTGATGGGGAAGGGGTCTGTCAACTGGTTGTTGATCCGAACTCTGCTCGTGATGTTGTTGTAGCAGAGTTCGGTCCAGTTGAGCAGGTGCTGGGGGAAGTTCATGCCTCTCAGCACCCTCTGCAGGAAACCATGGCTAACCCTGTCAAAGGCCTTCTCCTGATCCAGGCTGAGAAGGCCTAAAGGGGACCTCCGCTCCTGGGAGTGCAGGATGAGGTCTCTCACCAGGAGCAGGTTGTCGTTGATGGACCTACCGGGGACGCTACAGGTTTGGTCAGGGGCTATAACTGAGGGGAGGAGGGTTTGAAACCGTTGGGTGAGGGCTTTTGTCATGATTTTATAGTCCACTGGGAGGAGATTAATGGGGCGCCAGTTCCGGAGGTCCTTGAGGTCCCCTTTCTTGGGGATCAGTGTGACCGTACTCTGTCTCATTGACTCTCCAAGCCTCCCTTCCCTGTAGACGGCTTTGAAGACCTCCGCCAAGTCCTCCTTGAGGAGATCCCAGAGAGTCTTGTAGAACTCTGCTGGGATCCCATCCGGTCCAGGGGCCTTGTGTGTATTCAAGGAGTGCACGGGCCGGGTGAGCTCCTCCGTGGTCAGCTCTGGGTTCTCACTCTCACCACCCTCGGGGACCCGGTCCAGACCATCCAGGAAGGTGGCCATGAGAGTCTCGTCGGTTGTCTTGATGTTGTAGAGACTCTCGTAGAAATCTCTTGCCACCCCCGGGATGTTGCCTCTGTCTGACACGGTGTCCCCATTGGTGTCGTATAGGGACAGGATAGGCTTGTGTTTTGACCGTGCCTTGCGGAAGAAGTGGCGTGTGCATTTCTCCTCCTCCTCCAGGCCCTGGAGTTTTTCCCTGAACTGTTTCTTTTGTTGTTGCTCCCGGTAGAGGGTGGCAAGGTGTTGTTTGGTCTCAGCCAGTTCTCGGGCCACATCCAGACCACCCAGCTGTAGGAGACTTAGGCGTTGGAGGGCCGCGTTGTGGTGTTGAAACCTGGCCCTCTGTTCTGCCGCTTTCCTCCTTCCGACTGACCCGAAGTAGCCCTTTGTCCTGGCCTTAACCATCTCCCACCACTCTATCGGGGAGTCGAACAGTTCTTTTAGGGTCCTCCACTCCAGGTAGCGCCTGGAGAAGGAATGCACCACTGTTGGGTCCTGAAGGATCGATGTATTCATCCTCCAGGTACCCCTACCCGCTCTTGTTTGGCCATCCCATTCCAGGGACACTGTCAACATCCTGTGGTCCGAGAAGTGGGCCGCCTGGCTGGTCAGGGTTCCCATCCTCAGACCTGGCGAGAGCAAGAACATGTCTATCCTGGAGGAAGAATTCCCGGAGGAACTCACCCTTGTGTGTGTCGGCGGGGAGGTGCCACCGGCGTCTACCAGTTGGAAGTCGTCTATGATGGACTGAAGTTCTGTAGTGGATCGGTCTCTCCTGGGCCTGCTGCGGTCCTCATCCCGGAGGGCACAGTTGAAATCTCCCCCCACTAGGACTGGTGTGGGGATGAGGAGGAGAGACCGAAGTTTCTTGAAGAGGGAGACTCTCTTGGCCACGTTGGTTGGGCCGTACACATTGATGACCCTCAGCGGCGAACCCTGGATCTCTAGGTCCAGAACCAGGATTCGCCCGCTCTCTACAACCTCCCCCTTTTTGGTCTGCAGAAAAGGGTTGGCCACCAAAATGCCGACCCCATCAGCTCTATCGATGTTTGAGCCTGACCAGAGAGAGTCCCCCCGTGTCCATTCCTCCTCCAGGGTGGCGTCCATCTCCTTGAATGGGATGGCGCACTCCTGGAGGATATACATGTCTGACTGATGTTGGGTGATGTACTGGTAGACGACCTCCCGTTTGTCTGGTTGCCGGAGGCTTCTGGTGTTGAGAGATGAGATTGTTATCCTCATGGTTCTTGGATTGGGTTTGTTCCAATTTTTACTAAGCTATTGCACATGAGGTTGAGGCCCTCCAATGGGTCGTTGGGGGCCAGATAGTGTGGCACCTCCCCTTGGCTGCTCATGGTGTGGGGGTTGTCTCCCCTCTGACTGCCTGGTGGCCCCCTCATCTGTGTTGTTGATGAGGTGATTTTCGGTGGCCCGTACAGTCCGGTGAGCATGGACTGGGGGTGGCTGGTGGGCTGTGCAGGGTGAGGAGCATGTGATGACTGGAGAGAGGAAGAGGGTGGGGAGGAGGGTTTGGGGGGGGGAGCCGGCTTACCTGTATGGCGTTGGGGTTTGGGTTCTGGAGTAGTCTTTTTGTCTGTTTTTTTCCGGATTGCCTTTTTTTGTGGTCTTTTGTGTTTTGGTTGAGCCAAGCTCCAGTCATTTTCACTGTCTGATTGGGAGGGGAGGTGGATCTGCGGTGTGCTGCTGGTGGCTATCTCAATAGAGGCCGGCTCCCCCTTCATGGTGTTTTTGCAGGGGGTGGAGGTGGCAATGGGGTTTAGGAGGGGGTGGGTGTTGAGGTTGTCTGTAGGGGGTGCTGGGACGGTTGGTTCCTCTCCTTCTCCTTCTCCGTCGCTCGAGCTCTGATCGTCCCCTCCATCGCTCGAGCGCCGGTCCTCCTCCGTCTCTCCCTTCTCTTCCTCCATGTTGGGTGTGGGTTGGGGTGTGGGTTGGGGTGGGGGTGGGGGTGTGGGTTGGTTGGATTTATAGCCCCGGGCTCTACTTGCATAGGAACTTGGGCAGTCACGGTAAAGATGCCCCTGTCCCCCGCACAGGTTGCAAGGTCTGGTCGTGGTGCACTCCGACGTCGGGTGGTCTTGGCGGCAGATTTTACATACCACGGCCTTGCAGGCCGCTGCCAGATGGCCCAATTGGCCGCAGTTCCTGCAGAGCTTCGGCATACCGTAGTAGTAGACGGAGCCCCTGTTGTTCCCCAGGTTGATGGTGCTGGGGATATGTTGGACTCCGCCTATCCCCTCCGGGTCCGGACGGAGTTGCACCAGCCATTTCTTGGCCCCCGTCCACACTCCGTCTTCATCCAGGACCATCCGGGCCCCCGATTTAAGGGTGGCATGACGGTGTAGCCACACCTCAATATCATATTCCTGAATCACCTCATTGTGGAATTGAATTGTGACCACTTTTGATTCTAAATCCGATAGTGGGTGGGCTGTAAAACGGTTAAGTGGGGGTTTGTGTTCATTAATCCTATGAAAGGTCCAGAATTCCTCTAACAGTTGGGGGGTTTTAAAGCTCACTTCAAAACATTCCTTCGGCCCAGGGGGCTTCACCAGGCAGTTTAGATCAGACGGCACAAAGCCCATACCTCTCTGTAGAACCGCCCTGCTGAATTCCAGGCGGGTCATCGTTGTTACTGGTCTGGCAGTCTTCTGTTGGGGGGCTCCATCCATGGCAGCCTCCTCAGTTGGGTTGAGCGTCAACCTGACGGCGTTGTAGCGCCGCATCGCTCCGGGGTTCATCGTTGGAGTGGGGTGGGGGATCAGGGAGGAAGGAGGGAGAGGAATAGGGTTAGGGGGAGGTTGTAGATAAAAATGTTTGGGGGGGGAATAGGGTACTTGCCGTTAGGTTAGGGGTGTTGTTCCTCTCAGGTCCTCACGGCAGATTTTGGACTCTGGCTTGGGTCTGGAACTGGGTTCCCGTCTGGGGACAAAAGAGGGACACCTGAGAGCGAGTGGGGACACCAGGTGGCCAAAGACCTACGGTCTTCAAAGCACTCCCCTGTGTCCCTCTCGCTCCTAGCTTAGATGTTATAGTTGTCCTCCCTCCTGGTCTGGTTGGGGTCCACTGGCTCAGCTGGGTCGGCTGGTGGGTGTTGGGCCCTCTCTCACCTCTGGCGTGCTTGGGAGAGTCGAGGTCTTCGGAAGCTCCTCTCGGGGTCCGGCCTTTCCGCTCTTTTGAGGGGGGCTGCCCAGGGGCCGAACTCGTGCTCCAGTGGCGGGCAGGCCACCTACTGAAAGAGTCGCGGTCTTTGGAAGCTCCTCTCGGGGTCCGGCCTGTCCGCTCTTTGGAGGGGGGCTGCCCAGGGGCCGAACTCGTGCTCCAGTGGCTCCAGTGGCGGGCAGGCCACCTACTGGTCACCTACTGGAAGAGTCGCGGTCTTTGGAAGCTCCTCTCGGGGTCCGGCCTTTCCGCTCTTTGGAGGGGGGCTGCCCAGCGGCCGAACCGCCCCAGTGGTGGGCAGTTGCGGGTCTCCGGCAGCTCCTCTCGGATCCCGGCCTGTTCCGCTCAAAGAGGGGGGGTGGGTCGGGGGAGCCACCTCCCAGCAGCGGTCAAGCCACCTACTGAGAAGACGTGCTCCCCGACCAAGAATAGAAAAAAAGGAGGGGCATAGAGCCTAGTGAGGAAAAAGGAAAAACCCTAGATTTCTCAAAAAAAACACAAAAACCCACACCCCACCGAAGACTAGCTTTAATAGAAGTCTCTAGTAAGGGCGAAAGGCCTGTGCGTTTCTTGAAGAGAAACCAGAGTTTGCTCTTAGCCAAAAGGCCGAGAAGCAATTTCCCAAGCATAAAACTATAGCAATGATCCCTGAAAGTATAGTCTTGGTATGTCATTTAATGTACAAAGTGTGGAACGTCTTGAGAACAGCATTTGCATAGCGGTGTTCTATTGCATTCTCAAGAGTCACCACTTATTACTTATTTCTGTGGCAGAAGTACCCACTCAGAACATATTCTTTCCACCCATGTTCCTTTGAGGAACAATGGACAATCATCAATGGTGGAAAAAAAATGAACAGTCATTTCTATTCACCTGATTCATGCTCTGAAAAGAATATCTTACATAATCATCATGGATTGCGAGACCAGACACTTTAGAAACACATTTCCCAAGCATAAAACTATAGAAATGATCCCTGAAAGTATAGTCTTGGTGTGTCATTTAATGTACAAAGTGTGGAACGTCTTGAGAACAGCATTTGCATAGCGGTGTTCTATTGCATTCTCAAGAGTCACCACTTGTTGTAATCAAATTATGTAAGTCATAGATCAACAATTTTCCAATTACCCTTCCCTCCATACTTGGAGAATATAATGGTACTGATTCCAAAAAGGAAATTGAACAGCATGCTATGACGGTTCTGCTAAACATAAATCATGAGAATTGTTCAAAACTGTCTTGATCAAATTTCCCCTAATTAATTTAACTTGCTTTTTATTTTTTATTTTTTAACAAATTACTAATTTCTGTGGCAGAAGTACCCACTCAGAACATATTCTTTCCACCCATGTTCCTTTGAGGAACAATGGACAATCATCAATGGTGGAAAAAAAATGAACAGTCATTTCTATTCACCTGATTCATGCTCTGAAAAGAATATCTTACATAATCATCATGGATTGCGAGACCAGACACTTTAGAAACACATTTCCCAAGCATAAAACTATAGAAATGATCCCTGAAAGTATAGTCTTGGTGTGTCATTTAATGTACAAAGTGTGGAACGTCTTGAGAACAGCATTTGCATAGCGGTGTTCTATTGCATTCTCAAGAGTCACCACTTGTTGTAATCAAATTATGTAAGTCATAGATCAACAATTTTCCAATTACCCTACCCTCCATACTTGGAGAATATAATGGTACTGATTCCAAAAAGGAAATTGAACAGCATGCTATGACGGTTCTGCTAAACATAAATCATGAGAATTGTTCAAAACTGTCTTGATCAAATTCCCCCTAATTAATTGAACTTGCTTTTTATTTTTTATTTTTTAACAAATTACTTATTTCTGTGGCAGAAGTACCCACTCAGAACATATTCTTTCCACCCATGTTCCTTTGAGGAACAATGGACAATTATCAATGCTGGAAAAAAAATGAACAGTCATTTCTATTCACCTGATTCATGCTCTGAAAAGAATATCTTACATAATCATCATGGATTGCGAGACCAGACACTTTAGAAACACATTTCCCAAGCATAA
Source organism: Nansenia antarctica (assembly GCF_963989245.1). NCBI lineage: Eukaryota > Metazoa > Chordata > Actinopteri > Argentiniformes > Microstomatidae > Nansenia > Nansenia antarctica. The sequence continues at coordinate 28,673,234 of NC_137681.1, read as the reverse complement.
AACTATAGAAATGATCCCTGAAAGTATAGTCTTGGTGTGTCATTTAATGTACAAAGTGTGGAACGTCTTGAGAACAGCATTTGCATAGCGGTGTTCTATTGCATTCTCAAGAGTCACCACTTGTAATCAAATTATGTAAGTCATAGATCAACAATTTTCCAATTACCCTTCCCTCCATACTTGGAGAATATAATGGTACTGATTCCAAAAAGGAAATTGAACAGCATGCTATGACGGTTCTGCTAAACATAAATCATGAGAATTGTTCAAAACTGTCTTGATCAAATTCCCCCTAATTAATTGAACTTGCTTTTTATTTTTTAACAAATTACTTATTTCTGTGGCAGAAGTACCCACTCAGAACATATTCTTTCCACCCATGTTCCTTTGAGGAACAATGGACAATCATCAATGGTGGAAAAAAAATGAACAGTCATTTCTATTCACCTGATTCATGCTCTGAAAAGAATATCTTACATAATCATCATGGATTGCGAGACCAAACACTTTAGAAACACATTTCCCAAGCATAAAACTATAGAAATGATCTCTGAAAGTATAGTCTTGGTGTGCCATTTAATGTACAAAGTGTGGAACGTCTTGAGAACAGCATTTGCATCGCGGTGTTCTATTGCATTCTCAAGAGTCACCACTTGTTGTAATCAAATTATGTAAGTCATAGATCAACAATTTTCCAATTACCCTTCCCTCCATACTTGGAGAATATAATGGTACTGATTCCAAAAAGGAAATTGAACAGCATGCTATGACGGTTCTGCTAAACATAAATCATGAGAATTGTTCAAAACTGTCTTGATCAAATTCCCCCTAATTAATTGAACTTGCTTTTTATTTTTTATTTTTTTTAACAAATTACTTATTTCTGTGGCAGAAGTACCCACTCAGAACATATTCTTTCCACCCATGTTCCTTTGAGGAACAATGGACAATCATCAATGGTGGAAAAAAAATTAACAGTCATTTCTATTCACCTGATTCATGCTCTGAAAAGAATATCTTACATAATCATCATGGATTGCGAGACCAGACACTTTAGAAACACATTTCCCAAGCATAAAACTATAGAAATGATCCCTGAAAGTATAGTCTTGGTGTGTCATTTAATGTACAAAGTGTGGAACGTCTTGAGAACAGCATTTGCATAGCGGTGTTCTATTGCATTCTCAAGAGTCACCACTTGTTGTAATCAAATTATGTAAGTCATAGATCAACAATTTTCCAATTACCCTTCCCTCCATACTTGGAGAATATAATGGTACTGATTCCAAAAAGGAAATTGAACAGCATGCTATGACGGTTCTGCTAAACATAAATCATGAGAATTGTTCAAAACTGTCTTGATCAAATTTCCCCTAATTAATTGAACTTGCTTTTTTTTTTTTTTTTTTTTTTTTTTTTACAAATTACTTATTTCTGTGGCAGAAGTACCCACTCAGAACATATTCTTTCCACCCATGTTCCTTTGAGGAACAATGGACAATCATCAATGGTGTAAAAAAAATTAACAGTCATTTCTATTCACCTGATTCATGCTCTGAAAAGATTATCTTACATAATCATCATGGATTGCGAGACCAGACACTTTAGAAACACATTTCCCAAGCATAAAACTATAGAAATGATCCCTGAAAATATAGTCTTGGTGTGCCATTTAATGTACAAAGTGTGGAACGTCTTGAGAACAGCATTTGCATCGCGGTGTTCTATTGCATTCTCAAGAGTCACCACTTGTTGTAATCAAATTATGTAAGTCATAGATCAACAATTTTCCAATTACCCTTCCCTCCATACTTGGAGAATATAATGGTACTGATTCCAAAAAGGAAATTGAACAGCATGCTATGACGGTTCTGCTAAACATAAATCATGAGAATTGTTCAAAACTGTCTTGATCAAATTCCCCCTAATTAATTGAACTTGCTTTTTATTTTTTAACAAATTACTTATTTCTGTGGCAGAAGTACCCACTCAGAACATATTCTTTCCACCCATGTTCCTTTAAGGAACAATGGACAATCATCAATGGTGGAAAAAAAATGAACAGTCATTTCTAGTCACCTGATTCATGCTCTGAAAAGAATATCTTACATAATCATCATGGATAGCGAGACCAGACACTTTAGAAACACATTTCCCAAACATAAAACTATAGAAATGATCCCTGAAAGTATAGTCTTGGTGTGGCATTTAATGTACAAAGTGTGGAACGTCTTGAGAACAGCATTAGCATCGCGGTGTTCTATTGCATTCTCAAGAGTCACCACTTGTTGTAATCAAATTATGTAAGTCATAGATCAACAATTTTCCAATTACCCTTCCCTCCATACTTGGAGAATATAATGGTACTGATTCCAAAAAGGAAATTGAACAGCATGCTATGACGGTTCTGCTAAACATAAATCATGAGAATTGTTCAAAACTGTCTTGATCAAATTCCCCCTAATTCATTGAACTTGCTTTTTATTTTTTATTTTTTTAACAAATTACTTATTTCTGTGGCAGAAGTACCCACTCAGAACATATTCTTTCCACCCATGTTCCTTTGAGGAACAATGGACAATCATCAATGGTGGAAAAAAAATGAACAGTCATTTCTATTCACCTGATTCATGCTCTGAAAAGAATATCTTACATAATCATCATGGATTGCGAGACCAGACACGTTAGAAACACATTTCCCAAGCATAAAACTATAGAAATGATCCCTGAAAGTATAGTATTGGTGTGTCATTTAATGTACAAAGTGTGGAACGTCTTGAGAACAGCATTTGCATCACGGTGTTCTATTGCATTCTCAAGAGTCACCACTTGTTGTAATCAAATTATGTAAGTCATAGATCAACAATTTTCCAATTACCCTTCCCTCCATACTTGGAGAATATAATGGTACTGATTCCAAAAAGGAAATTGAACAGCATGCTATGACGGTTCTGCTAAACATAAATCATGAGAATTGTTCAAAACTGTCTTGATCAAATTCCCCCTAATTAATTGAACTTGCTTTTTATTTTTTAACAAATTACTTATTTCTGTGGCAGAAGTACCCACTCAGAACATATTCTTTCCACCCATGTTCCTTTGAGGAACAATGGACAATCATCAATGGTGGAAAAAAAATGAACAGTCATTTCTATTCACCTGATTCATGCTCTGAAAAGAATATCTTACATAATCATCATGGATTGCGAGACCAGACACTTTAGAAACACATTTCCCAAGCATAAAGGTGTTTTTTATTGGTTTTTATAAAAACGCAACACCGTGTATACAATCAATTAATCAAACAATCAGACATTTAAGACATTTCATTCAACAACAACCAACATTAAACTAACTAAAGTGCTCAGTGTTCAGTGTATTGTCCAGTGTAGTGTAATGTTCAGTGTTCAGTGTTCAGTGTCCAGGTTCCAGTGTCGGTAGGAGGCAGGGGTAAAAAACCTGTTCGCTGTGCATCCGGGAAAAAATTTCCCTGCAGCCCTCTAATTGTAGAGCGACTACTATCCAGTTTGCCCACCAGTGCAAAGCCGTGGCTCCCCCACCTCCCTCCCCCGAGGGACCCCACACACCCGACTCACCCGACCCGCCCCACCACCGGCGCATCCGGCCCAGCCCACCAGGCTCAGACTCCTGTAGCCCTTCACGAGGCTAGCCGGACCAGGCGCCCCAGCGGCGGAGCAGATCGAGCACGCAGGCCGACCGGAGGCCCCCGAGGAGAGGCCCAGAGGGCTCGGCGCATGGCAGGCAAGCAGAGGCGAAAAACCTGTACACAGCTTATCCAGGGAAAAAGCTCCCTGGCTCTTCTCAGCTTGTTCCGGGCTGGGGATAGGGGGTTGGCGGGTAGGGGACTGGGCCTGTAGCTGGGGGCCTGGAGTTGGGGGGGGGGGGCCCGGAACAGGGGGTTTGGGGTCGCTGAGTTGGAACCTGGGGTTGGTGCTGGGGTGACGTGGTGGTTCCCGCCGGTCTCTGCTCCTGGGTCTGGAAGCCTGGGTAGGTGTCAGAGCTGGATATGACATGTGCCTGAAAAGATACAGGAGTGAGAGAAGGGAGGTGTGCATGGTTTGTGTAGTGTGCATTTTGGTGTCAGGCGGGTGATCAGTACTTCCCTGTGACCCAGTGGTGTTGGTCATCCTGGTGCTGGTGGTGCTGGCAGAGACGGCTGGTTCGGCTGTGGGTTGTGTGTGGTGATATTCTGGTGAGGGTAGGAAGTGGGTCAGTGCTGTGTACATGTGTAGGTGGTGGAAGGTGCAGTAAACTTCCCTGTTGGTGTTGTGCGCTGCTCCTCTCCTGGTCCTTGTGATGGTGATACTGCTGACCAGGGCTTGTGCTGGAACGGTGGTGAAGGTGATAGTGCAGGAACTGGTGGTGTAGTGAGGTAGGCCCGGGGTGGGGGGGGGGTTGGGCGATGCGGCGCGGCATGGGGGGCGGTTTAGAGGATGACGTCCTTCCATCTCTCCACCCCCCACACCGCTCTTGCTTGATCCGGGTTATTTTTAAAGTCAACAATAGCATGGTCCCTGAGGAAGAGGGTGATTCTCCTCCTCAGGGTTGTCAGGTCGACGCTCTGTTTCTGATAGACCCTGATGTTCCTCGTCTCCCAGAGTACCTGCTTGACGGCGCTGATGATCCTCCACTGTTGTTGTAGTTGGGGGGTTGTGCACCCCCCGGGAGGACCATACAGGATGTTCTCGCCCGTCAAGCGGGGCAGGGTCAGCAGGCTGTTTAGGGAGACAGAGGGAACAAACAGGGCCCAGACCCGCCTGGCCACGGAGCACTCACAGAACAGGTGGTTAATGTGTTCTGTGTCCGTGCATCCGTGGGGGCATTTCTCAGTCTTTGCGATGTGCCGCCTATGCAAGAATTCCCTAGTGGGGAGACAACCATGAGCAGCCATCCAGTCAATGTCTTTTTGTTTATTGTTAGTACATTTATGATTAATGTACTTCCATACCTGTTTGGAGTCCACGGCTGTGCTGGCCTTGGGGTGAGTAATGGTTTCCTTCGACCTTATGAAGGTCATAATGTCTTTGTATTTCCATGAGGCCAGCCCAGCCGCGGACAATCCTGTCTTGAAGGCAAAGTCCCTCCATATCTTGTAGACTGGAGGGGGGTCCCAGCTGTAGGGCACAGTGTGATTTATTAATGCGGTCACCCTGAGTGTCCGGAGGATGGGTGTGGCATAGAATATTTCAAAGAACCTGGCTTTCCTATCTTTGTTGTTGATGTTGTTGATGAGGTTGGAGAGTCCCTGAGTCCATCTTTCTGGTAGGTGATCCCCAGCAGCTTAATGTTTTCCGTCTTTACAGGGAAGGAGGTTGCCAGGTTCTCCTGCCAGTGCTGCGACAGAAACAGCTCACACTTACCCCTATTGATCAGGGCGCCAGTGGCTGCAAAGTAGTCCTCCACCACTTTCGTTGCTGTGGAAATGGAGCGACTATCTGTGCTGACGATGGTAATGTCGTCCATGTACGCCACCACCTTGAGCCTCTCCCCCCGGGCCCCTGGTAGAGGGTAGCCCATGATGTTGGGGGAGCTCCTGATCTTCCGTAGGAACGGCTCCAGGTAGATGACGTACAGTAGAGGGGCCAAGGGGCATCCCTGCCGTACTCCAGCTTTGATGGGGAAGGGGTCTGTCAACTGGTTGTTGATCCGAACTCTGCTCGTGATGTTGTTGTAGCAGAGTTCGGTCCAGTTGAGCAGGTGCTGGGGGAAGTTCATGCCTCTCAGCACCCTCTGCAGGAAACCATGGCTAACCCTGTCAAAGGCCTTCTCCTGATCCAGGCTGAGAAGGCCTAAAGGGGACCTCCGCTCCTGGGAGTGCAGAATGAGGTCTCTCACCAGGAGCAGGTTGTCGTTGATGGACCTACCGGGGACGCTGCAGGTTTGGTCAGGGGCTATAACTGAGGGGAGGAGGGTTTGAAACCGTTGGGTGAGGGCTTTTGTCATGATTTTATAGTCCACTGGGAGGAGATTGATGGGGCGCCAGTTCCGGAGGTCCTTGAGGTCCCCTTTCTTGGGGATCAGTGTGACCGTACTCTGTCTCATTGACTCTCCAAGCCTCCCTTCCCTGTAGACGGCTTTGAAGACCTCCGCCAAGTCCTCCTTGAGGAGATCCCAGAGAGTCTTGTAGAACTCTGCTGGGATCCCATCCGGTCCAGGGGCCTTGTGTGTATTCAAGGAGTGCACGGCCCGGGTGAGCTCCTCCGTGGTCAGCTCTGGGTTCTCACTCTCACCACCCTCGGGGACCCGGTCCAGACCATCCAGGAAGGTGGCCATGAGAGTCTCGTCGGTTGTCTTGATGTTGTAGAGACTCTCGTAGAACTCTCTTGCCACCCCCGGGATGTTGCCTCTGTCTGACACGGTGTCCCCATTGGTGTCGTATAGGGACAGGATAGGCTTGTGTTTTGACCGTGCCTTGCGGAAGAAGTGGCGTGTGCATTTCTCCTCCTCCTCCAGGCCCTGGAGTTTTTCCCTGAACTGTTTCTTTTGTTGTTGCTCCCGGTAGAGGGTGGCAAGGTGTTGTTTGGTCTCGGCCAGTTCTCGGGCCACATCCAGACCACCCAGCTGTAGGAGACTCAGGCGTTGGAGGGCCGCGTTGTGGTGTTGAAACCTGGCCCTCTGTTCTGCCGCTTTCCTCCTTCCGACTGACCCGAAGTAGCCCTTTGTCCTGGCCTTAACCATCTCCCACCACTCTATCGGGGAGTCGAACAGTTCTTTTAGGGTCCTCCACTCCAGGTAGCGCCTGGAGAAGGAATGCACCACTGTTGGGTCCTGAAGGATCGATGTATTCATCCTCCAGGTTCCCCTACCCGCTCTTGTTTGGCCGTCCCATTCCAGGGACACTGTCAACATCCTGTGGTCCGAGAAGTGGGCCGCCTGGCTGGTCAGGGTTCCCATCCTCAGACCTGGCGAGAGCAAGAACATGTCTATCCTGGAGGAAGAATTCCCGGAGGAACTCAATCTTGTGTGTGTCGGCGGGGAGGTGCCACCGGCGTCTACCAGTTGGAAGTCGTCTATGATGGACTGAAGTTCTGTAGTGGATCGGTCTCTCCTGGGCCTGCTGCGGTCCTCATCCCGGAGGGCACAGTTGAAATCTCCCCCCACTAGGACTGGTGTGGGAATGAGGAGGAGAGACCGAAGTTTCTTGAAAAGGGAGACTCTCTTGGCCACGTTGGTTGGGCCGTACACATTGATGACCCTCAGCGGCGAACCCTGGATCTCTAGGTCCAGAACCAGGATTCGCCCGCTCTCTACAACCTCCCCCTTTTTGGTCTGCAGAAAAGGGTTGGCCACCAAAATGCCGACCCCATCAGCTCTATCGATGTTTGAGCCTGACCAGAGAGAGTCCCCCCGTGTCCATTCCTCCTCCAGGGTGGCGTCCATCTCCTTGAATGGGATGGCGCACTCCTGGAGGATATACATGTCTGACTGATGTTGGGTGATGTACTGGTAGACGACCTCCCGTTTGTCTGGTTGCCGGAGGCTTCTGGTGTTGAGAGATGAGATTGTTATCTTCATGGTTCTTGGATTTGGTTTGTTCCAATTTTTGCTAGGCTATTGCAAATGAGGATGAGGCCCTCCAATGGGTCGTTGGGGGCCAGATAGTGTGGCACCTCCCCTTGGCTGCTCATGGTGTGGGGGTTGTCTCCCCACTGACTGCCTGGTGGCCCCCTCATCTGTGTTGTTGATGAGGTGATTTTCGGTGGCCCGTACGGTCCGGTGAGCATGGACTGGGGGTGGCTGGTGGGCTGTGCAGGGTGAGGAGCATGTGATGACTGGAGAGAGGAAGAGGGTGGGGAGGAGGGTTTGGGGGGGGGGAGCCGGCTTACCTGTATGGCGTTGGGGTTTGGGTTCTGGAGTAGTCTTTTTGTCTGTTTTTTTCCGGATTGCCTTTTTTTGTGGTCTTTTGCGTTTTGGTTGATCCAAGCTCCAGTCATTTTCACTGTCTGATTGGGAGGGGAGGTGGATCTGCAGTGTGCTGCTGGTGGCTATCTCAATAGAGGCCGGCTCCCCCTTCATGGTGTTTTTGCACGGGGTGGAGGTGGTAATGGGGTTTAGGAGGGGGGGGGGGTGTTGAGGTTGTCTGTAGGGGGTGCTGGGACGGTTGGTTCCTCTCCTTCTCCTTCTCCGTCGCTCGAGCTCTGATCGTCCCCCCCATCGCTCGAGCGCCGGTCCTCCTCCGTCTCTCCCTTCTCTTCCTCCATGTTGGGTGTGGGTTGGGGTGTGGGTTGGGGTGGGGGTTGGGGTGTGGGTTGGGGTGGGGGGGGGGGGTTGGGGTGGTGGTTGGTTGGATTTATAGCCCCGGGCTCTACTTGCATAGGAACTTGGGCAGTCACGGTAAAGATGCCCCTGTCCCCCGCACAGGTTGCAAGGTCTGGTCGTGGTGCACTCCGACGTCGGGTGGTCTTGGCAGATTTGACATACCACGGCCTTGCAGGCCGCTGCCAGATGGCCCAATTGGCCGCAGTTCCTGCAGAGCTTCGGCATACCGTAGTAGTAGACGGAGCCCCTGTTGTTCCCCAGGTTGATGGTGCTGGGGATATGTTGGACTCCGCCTATCCCCTCCGGGTCCGGACGGAGTTGCACCAGCCATTTCTTGGCCCCCGTCCACACTCCGTCTTCATCCAGGACCATCCGGGCCCCCGATTTAAGGGTGGCATGACGGTGTAGCCACACCTCAATATCATATTCCTGAATCACCTCATTGTGGAACTGAATTGTGACTACTTTTGATTCTAAATCCGTTAGTGGGTGGGCTGTAAAACGGTTAAGTGGGGGTTTGTGTTCATTAATCCTATGAAAGGTCCAGAATTCCGCTAACAGTTGGGGGGTTTTAAAGCTCACTTCAAAACATTCATTGGGCCCAGGGGGCTTCACCAGGCAGTTTAGATCAGACGGCACAAAGCCCATACCTCTCTGTAGAACCGCCCTGCTGAATTCCAGGCGGGTCATCGTTGTTACTGGTCTGGCAGTCTTCTGTTGGGGGGCTCCATCCATGGCAGCCTCCTCAGTTGGGTTGAGCGTCAACCTGACGGCGTTGTAGCGCCGCATCGCTCCGGGGTTCATCGTTGGAGTGGGGTGGGGGGGGTGGGGGATCAGGGAGGAAGGAGGGAGAGGAATAGGGTTAGGGGGAGGTTGTAGATAATTTTTTGGGGGGGGGAATAGGGTACTTGCCGTAAGGTTAGGGGTGTTGTTCCTCTCAGGTCCTCACGGCAGATTTTGGACTCTGGCTTGGGTCTGGAACTGGGTTCCCGTCTGGGGACAAAAGAGGGACACCTGAGAGCGAGTGGGGACACCAGGTGGCCAAAGACCTACGGTCTTCAAAGCACTCCCCTGTGTCCCTCTCGCTCCTAGCTTAGATGTTATAGTTGTCCTCCCTCCTGGTCTGGTTGGGGTCCACTGGCTCAGCTGGGTCGGCTGGTGGGTGTTGGGCCCTCTCTCACCTCTGGCGTGCTTGGGAGAGTCGAGCATTTCCCAAGCATAAAACTATATAAATGATCCCTGAAAGTATAGTCTTGGTGTGTCATTTAATGTACAAAGTGTGGAACGTCTTGAGAACAGCATTTGCATAGCGGTGTTCTATTGCATTCTCAAGAGTCACCACTTGTTGTAATCAAATTATGTAAGTCATAGATCAACAATTTTCCAATTACCCTTCCCTCCATACTTGGAGAATATAATGGTACTGATTCCAAAAAGGAAATTGAACAGCATGCTATGACGGTTCTGCTAAACATAAATCATGAGAATTGTTCAAAACTGTCTTGATCAAATTCCCCCTAATTAATTGAACTTGCTTTTTTTTTTTTTTTTTTTTTTTTACAAATTACTTATTTCTGTGGCAGAAGTACCCACTCAGAACATATTCTTTCCACCCATGTTCCTTTGAGGAACAATGGACAATCATCAATGGTGGGAAAAAAATGAACAGTCATTTCTATTCACCTGATTCATGCTCTGAAAAGAATATCTTACATAATCATCATGGATAGCGAGACCAGACACTTTAGAAACACATTTCCCAAGCATAAAACTATAGAAATGATCCCTGAAAGTATAGTCTTGGTGTGTCATTTAATGTACAAAGTGTGGAACGTCTTGAGAACAGCATTTGCATCGCAGTGTTCTATTGCATTCTCAAGAGTCACCACTTGTTGTAATCAAATTATGTAAGTCATAGATCAACAATTTTCCAATTACCCTTCCCTCCATACTTGGAGAATATAATGGTACTGATTCCAAAAAGGAAATTGAACAGCATGCTATGACGGTTCTGCTAAACATAAATCATGAGAATTGTTCAAAACTGTCTTGATCAAATTCCCCCTAATTAATTGAACTTCCTTTTAATTTTTATTTTTTAACAAATTACTTATTTCTGTGGCAGAAGTACCCACTCAGAACATATTCTTTCCACCCATGTTCCTTTGAGGAACAATGGACAATCATCAATGGTGGAAAAAAATGAACAGTCATTTCTATTCACCTGATTCATGCTCTGAAAATAATATCTTACATAATCATCATGGATAGCGAGACCAGACACTTTAGAAACACATTTCCCAAGCATAAAACTATAGAAATGATCCCTGAAAGTATAGTCTTGGTGTGTCATTTAATGTACAAAGTGTGGAATGTCTTGAGAACAGCATTTGCATCGCGGTGTTCTATTGCATTCTCAAGAGTCACCACTTGTTGTAATCAAATTATGTAAGTCATAGATCAACAATTTTCCAATTACCCTTCCCTCCATACTTGGAGAATATAATGGTACTGATTCCAAAAAGGAAATTGAACAGCATGCTATTGTAACGATGGTCAAACAGCCAAACTTCTTTCAATCAATTCTTTTATTTGACCTGCAGAGAAGACATATAAAACACAATTCTTCTCTGTTCTGCAACTCTTGTGAATCCATGAAGATGGCGGCCATGTTCTCGTACCACCGTAAGTACGGCAACAAGAGAAGGACAAAAGAACGCGCAGACCTGCAGTACACCCAAACTCCAATGGGGGGCTCCAACAACAACCAGGGCTGCTCAAGCACGGCGAAACTCATCTACATTCACCACAACTAAACATACATTCCCAACTCTGTTACACCCACCTCCCCTGAATTTCGCCAACCTTGAGCAGCAACTATACATTTAAATACTACTTTTTACTTTTTACACTATTACATAGGGCCGCCAAAGGACAGGACAGCCAACTTGAAAAGTATCCTATAAGGATGAAGTGGAAAGAGAGGTAAACTACCTCTCCAACCAACTACTGGCGGTAGGATGCGTTCTACACCCCACAAGACCCTATTTTTTTTTTCCCTGTGTATTACTAGCCTTCAAGAGGCCACAACCTCTTATGAAACAATCAGAATACCGAACAAACCTATATGTCATAGGATGTCAGTGTGCACAGTGTATACATGCACTGAACTGAGCTTCGGCTTATCTAACTGTGGAAAGCCTGGAACACTGACCTACAAACAGCTCGAATGTTTGACTTAGTGTCTTGGATAATGTCTTGTCCTGACATAGTATAAATCAATCTGTCAACTGGTTTGATAAGGCGACCAAACTTGGACTTGACCTGTGTGACTGTACTAGGATGTTCACACTGTGTAACAGAAGCTAGAGTGTCAGTACGCTGTGTGTCACTAGCATCATCTGTCTGATTTGTGTTACCAGACACATCAGTACAATCATCAGCGCTAACCACAAATCTAGAATCAGAGTTAATGGACTGATCTACCATTTGCTCCTCAGCCATCTGCTCGGGGACCCTCTGAGGGGCAAACGAGACTGAAGACACTACAGTGTTAGTAGCCTCTGTCCGTGAGTGGTCAGGGAATGGTAACTGGGTGACCCACTCTAGGGTTCTTCCCTTGGGATCCTTGGGCTCTGGAACAGTCAAGGGAACATCCCTCTCCCGAACAGCTCTTCCCCCATACTCCATGTCTTCAACCTCCCCTCCCTCACTCCCAGGACAGGAATCCACTCTCTCCGACTCGAACGCGGTTCCTCTACTCACTTCCCCAGGCAAGGAATCCTGTTCCACTTCCGACACGGACATGTCACTTGGCTCATTTGATGTATGAACAGCAGACAGGGATGAAACTGGGTCAGAGATCACACTCGTATCATACACCGGCAGAAAGTTCACCAACAACAATAGATTACGGTGGACTACCTTCTCTCGTCCAGTGACAGTGTCTTGTATCCTATATGTGTGAGTCTCAGAGTTCCTATCCACCACAGTATATACAGTAGACTCCCAACGGTCAGCCACCTTTCTCTTTCCTCTCTCTCTCTTGTTCGCCAACAGCACACGGTCTCCGACGTCAATGGTGGGCCCTTTCACTCGTCTGTTGTAGAGCTCTGTGTGACGGTGCTGTTCTTTTATGACATGTTCCTGGGCTATGACCATAGCTTCTCTCAGATCCTTCGTGAGAGACATCACATACTTGTCGTAGCTGACCACAGCTGGATCATTCAGGACTGTCCGGAAGAGTATATCGACAGGGAGACGAGGAGTACGCCCAAACATCAGATAGAAAGGTGCATAGCCAGTTGACTCATGCGCTGTGCTATTGTACATGAACGTCAGAGTTTGCAAACGCCTCGGCCAGTTGATTTTTGCCTCTGGTTCAAGCGCTCGGATCATGTTACCGAGAGTTCTATTGAAACGTTCCACACTACCGTTACCCATCGGGTGATACGGGGTTGTGTGCGACTTTCTGACACCGGAGACTTTGAGCAGCTCACTCACTAGTTGACTCTCGAAGCTAGCTCCCTGGTCGCTGTGGATACGTTCTGGGAACCCAAAGACGCAGAAGAACTTGTCCCATAGAACTCTCGCCACCTGTTTGGCTGACTGATCTTTGCAGGGGAATGCCTGGGCCATTCTTGTAAAATGGTCAGTAACAACTAACACATCAACTGACTTGTTCCTTGAGTCCTCCGCTGACCAGAAATCAATGCAAACCAGCTGAAGTGGCCTGGTTGATGTGATACTCTGCAAAGGCGCCCTCGCAGCAGGTTCAACAGTCTTACTGACAATACACCGCTGGCAGTTACGGACGTAGTCTCTTACGTCTCTGTCGAGGTTGAGCCAGAAGAACCTCTGTCTGGCCAAGCCAAGACTCCTGAACTGACCTTGATGGCCGGCATGGTCATGAACACCTCTCAGAACTTCAACTTTCTTAGACTCAGGAACCACATACTGGCGGCGTTTTGACTTCACGACTTGATCCCTCGAGACTCTGTAGAGTATCCCATTGCTCACAACAAGTTTCTCCCAGTGCTTCAGGTACCTCATGACTGTGACTGATTCCTTATCTCTCTCTCTCCTGGAGGGTCTCCGATGTCTCTCCACATAGTACAAGACTCGAGAGAGAGTTCTGTCTCTGAGCTGTTCATCCCGGAGTTCCTTCTCACTGTAAGCAGGAAGTGAGTCCTGACCACCTGGGACTAACTGAGGCAAATGGTGCAAGACTGCTACAGCACGCGTTCTTGCTCCGACCTCCCACAGATCGTCATATGACTGTAGAACAACAGACACTTCATCCATCTCCATAGACTGAGCGTGGACATGCAGAGGTGATGGGACACTTTGAGCGTAACTCTCTGCCTGGCGTGGAGTGTCACCACTATCATTGGACGACCGGAAGGCGTCCTGTACAGAAGCACTCGACACATCCTGGACTTCGGAGAGGAGATTCTTGTAGGGCTCTTCAAGTAATCTGTGACTGACTCTCTGCTTGACGAAAGGCACACGACTCAAGGCATCAGCGACAACATTCTGTGGGCCTGGCACGTACTTGATGTCGAAGTTATAGCTCGCTAACTTAGCCACCCATCGTTGCTCGCAGCAGTCCAGCTTGGGCTTCGTCATGATATGAGTCAATGGATTATTGTCCGTCCAAACAGTGAAATCATGCCCCTTCAACCAATGGCTAAACTTGTCACAGACACTCCACTTCAAGGCTAGGAATTCCAACCGATGGGCTGGGTAGTTTCTCTGAGACTGAGAGAGGGACTTGCTGGCGAATGCGATTGGCCTCGCTCGGTCTTCACCCTCTTGGATCTGCGACAGGACAGCACCGATGCCATCAAGGGACGCGTCCGTTGACAGCATGAAGGGACGGCTGAAATCAGGGTGAGCCAGGACAGCCGTCTCAACCAGCGCCGTTTTCAGCTTCTGGAAAGCCTGCTCCGTTTCGGGGGTCCAGTCAGTAACCTTCAACTTCCTGCTTTGTGACCTTTGTTTGGACTGTTTCACCTTCCCTTTTCTCTTCTGGCCCGTCAACAGAGAGAAGAGAGGCTTTGCAATAGCGGAGAAGCTAGGCACAAAGTGCTGGTAATAATTGATCATCCCCAAGAAAGATCTGATTCGTTTCTGTGAGGGGGTTACACCGTCCGCTTCCATCAGGTCAGCACTTGTCATCTTTGCGATGCTCTCAACTTTGCTGGGATCAGTCAACACACCGTTGTCATTAATTATGTGGCCGAGGAATTTGATGGATTTCCGGAGAAAAAAACACTTCTTGGGGGCCAATTTCAGGTTATGACCACGCAGTCTACTGAACACCATCTCCAAGCGTTCCAGAGCTGTCCTCTCATCAGGGGCGTACACCAATAAATCATCCAGATAAACCAGTAAGCTCAGATAGTTCTGGTCTCCGAAAATGCTAGTCATCATACGCATGAAGCTCCCAGGACTATTACAGAGGCCCTGCGGGAGGCGATTATACTCATACAAGCCCATAGGTGTTGTAAAGGCAGAGTACTTTCTGTCATCCTCGTGTAGTGGCATGTTATAAAACCCTGAGGTTAGATCCATAGTACTAAACAAGGAGTTACCTCCAAGTGCAGCTAAGCAGTCGGCCTGGTGAGGGAGAGGGTGAGCATCCTTCAGGGTCCTCTTGTTCAGCCAGCGAAAGTCTGTACAGATACGGAGATCTCCGTTCTTTTTCCATACAAGAACCAACGGAGATGCATATTCACTGGTTGACTTCCTGATTATATCTTTCTCCTCCATCTCACTCAGTACTTGGCGCAACTTCTGATACTGACTGGGGGGCACTCGTCTGAATGGGAGCCGGAATGGCCTGTGATCTGAGAGGTGAATGCGATGTATGAAGCCCTTTGCCTCTCCACAATCCAGGTGATGGCGTGAGAAGATGTCCTTGTAGCGCACAACCAGGTCAGCCATCTTGCTTCTACACTGTTCAGACACGTCACAGGAGTGTATGTCGAGCCCACTCAATCCCATGTACTTCAGTTCCTCATCAACAGTGCGGGCCGCATTTTCACTGGACGGGGTTACTTGACAGCAACTGAGTAGTGGGACCTCAGCAGGTCCGGTCTCATCCATGTCCTCGAGCGCAATGCAGGAGAAGACGTCGGCCAATTTAGCATTGCGTCTTACCAAGACGGGCCTGTCGGACGAGTTGATCAGCTTCAATGGAACCCATCCGTCTCCCCACAAAGGAGTAACAACTCTGGCCACCAGAACCCCTCTTGGAGCTGAGCGACACGATGTGGGCTCTGTCATCACAGCGCTACCAGGAGACACAATAGTGGACTTGGGTAGCTTGCCCCACATCAGGTACTCCCGACCAGGCTCAAGACACACGGCTGAGTTGCACCTGACTGTGCCTATCTTGTCAGGTATGACGTCACCTCGCCAACGGTTCAGACCAGCGAGCATCGAGAGAAACTGTTCAGATTCTGGATCGCCAGCAGGACAGGGCGTAGACACAGCCTTCCAGTAGCCATCACATTGCTTATACTGCCGGAGGATATATTTAATAACATTGGTGCCTAGTATCAACTCATCATGCTGGCCTTCAACTACCAGAGTGGGAACCATAATCCTACAGCCATACACCTCCATTTCCACGTTGAAAGCTGACTCAGGCTTGACACGGCGACCACCACAGCCAACAAGCACCACATTTGAACTGAACTGGTTATGCTCTGTAGCAACTCCAACCTCTCTAAGCTTTCCCTCTGCCGTCTTACTCATTGTACAAGCCATAGACCCACTGTCTAGCATAGCATTTAGAGTCACTGTATTACCAACTGTCACAGGTGTGTAGAAAAGGCTGTCACTACCACTAATTGTATGCGTATTCTGATAAACAATATCTTCAGAGTTATCACTTGAGCTTTTGAGAGCTATATACACTGTCTCAGCACTAGATTCGTCCTCACAATGGGAGTTTACTTGGCGACCTATACTTTCTCCCTCTGAATACAGGCCACCTAGTTTCCCTGAGGCTGAGGTGCTCGGGACGACCTGGTGGAACACTCAACTTTTGTGTGACCTGGGGCTAAACAGACAAAGCACAGCCTCTCTGACATGCAGTGTGAGATGGTAGTGTGTCTACTGTCATCACAGACTCGGCAGGCCTTCTCACGGGCGCCACCCTGGTATCTTCCGCCACGAGGAGCACTGTCACGCTGCTGCACTTTCCCCATCATCTGCTCCAGCCTCTCCATAATGCGAGCAAGAATCCTGTCTTCAGATTGCTGAGTGTTCTGGGCCACAGCAGTCGCTGAGGAGGGGCACGGAAGCTGGCCTAAAGCATGGTCCTGGGAAGGAATGAGGGTAGAAGGCAGACACTGTGTGTGGTACACTGGACTATGGGCAGGAGCAGGGGGGTACTGGGTGGAACACTGCTCAGACACAGACTGAATCGAAGGCTCTGGATGAGACTGCACAGTGTGGAGGGCGGTGGCATGGCTCTTCAATGGCACAGAACTACCGGTCCTGCCAGAGGCTCTCAGCTCTCTCTGGTAATTATCAATCTTCAACTGTATGTCTCGTGAGCTCCACTCCTCAATAGCCTTGCATTCCAGAATACGGGATAGTCCAGAGTCCGGGCAATGCCTGACAAACATCCGTGCTACCTCTTCACCTATGTTCTCCATCCTCCTACCTTGTCTGCGAAGGCCCTCACCAGCTACATCAGCTGCTTTGTTGATCCTCAACCAGTAGTCTACAGGGTTCTCATTGGGTCTGGGTAGAGTGGCATAGAAATCTGACAACGGGAGGCATGATGACACATCACTGAAGTACTTGAGAAGGATATCATAGATGAGATCAGGGTTCTGCTTCACATCAAGTGTCTGATCGCTACGCAAACCAACCCTCACGACATCCTTTGCCTTACCCATCAGCCTTGCCAGTATCTCCTCAGCCTGTTCATGCATTGGACATTTCTGCTTTCTCAGATAAGCTTTAGACATGTCAATCCAGTCCTGGACTGAACACTTATCAGAACTATCACCTCGGAACATTGGTGGTTCCCTGTCTGATTTTACATTCACAGTAACGCGCGGAACCTCCTGTCTAACAACATTAGGATCAGTTACAGGATCTGGAGGCGATGTGCAGTTGAGGTGTGCACTGCTCATACTACTTGAGTGAACTACACCAGCTGAAATTAACTTGGTTACAATGGACTCGCCAATCTGAGCACCTAGCTGACCCATCATGTCTGAAAGGTGATGAAGAGCTTCAGTGTCATTAACACTGGGTGTGGATGTGGGAGGAGCCTCCCCTGTAAACTGTCCGACAGCAGCACAACCTGGGTCCTGACCTGACCCTGTGCCTCTACCACTGTCAGTAAACAACTGGGAACACCCCACCTCCCTACTATTGACAGCACTGTCAATGTCTATGACAGCACTGTCTGCTCTGCTCTGACATGCCCCCCATGCACCCCTCCCCATAGGCAACACTGGACTGGCAAAAATCTCATCATTAAAACCTGGCCTCTGAGCCATAGTGGTACAGACTTGCGTTGTGTAATATTACTGAATGAAAAAAAAAATAATAATAATAATAATGTTTAAAAAATATATAAAGTTACAGCAGGACATAAAAACCAAAACAATCAAAGCACTTTTTAAACTGATATAATCACAGACCTCAGACTGAATGACCATTTACTATAATACTCTGACCACACTTGATCTATCACACTAAGACCTGGCATCCACGCAGCATCCACGGAGATCGGCGTTCAGCTGATCTTGAGATCGACGTGTCACGGCACCAGTGTAACGATGGTCAAACAGCCAAACTTCTTTCAATCAATTCTTTTATTTGACCTGCAGAGAAGACATATAAAACACAATTCTTCTCTGTTCTGCAACTCTTGTGAATCCATGAAGATGGCGGCCATGTTCTCGTACCACCGTAAGTACGGCAACAAGAGAAGGACAAAAGAACGCGCAGACCTGCAGTACACCCAAACTCCAATGGGGGGCTCCAACAACAACCAGGGCTGCTCAAGCACGGCGAAACTCATCTACATTCACCACAACTAAACATACATTCCCAACTCTGTTACACTATGACGGTTCTGCTAAACATAAATCATGAGAATTGTTCAAAACTGTCTTGATCAAATTCCCCCTAATTAATTGAACTTGCTTTTTATTTTTTAACAAATTACTTATTTCTGTGGCAGAAGTACCCACTCAGAACATATTCTTTCCACCCATGTTCCTTTGAGGAACAATGGACAATCATCAATGGTGGAAAAAAAATGAACAGTTATTTCTATTCACCTGATTCATGCTCTGAAAAGAATATCTTACATAATCATCATGGATAGCGAGACCAGACACTTTAGAAACACATTTCCCAAGCATAAAACTATAGAAATGATCCCTGAAAGTATAGTCTTGGTGTGTCATTTAATGTACAAAGTGTGGAACGTCTTGAGAACAGCATTTGCATCGCGGTGTTCTATTGCATTCTCAAGAGTCACCACTTGTTGTAATCAAATTATGTAAGTCATAGATCAACAATTTTCCAATTACCCTTCCCTCCATACTTGGAGAATATAATGGTACTGATTCCAAAAAGGAAATTGAACAGCATTCTATGACGGTTCTGCTAAACATAAATCATGAGAATTGTTCAAAACTGTCTTGATCAAATTCCCCCTAATTAATTGAACTTGCTTTTTATTTTTTATTTTTTAACAAATTACTTATTTCTGTGGCAGAAGTACCCACTCAGAACATATTCTTTCCACCCATGTTCCTTTGAGGAACAATGGACAATCATCAATGGTGGAAAAAAAAATGAACAGTCATTTCTATTCACCTGATTCATGCTCTGAAAAGAATATCTTACATAATCATCATGGATAGCGAGACCAGACACTTTAGAAACACATTTCCCAAGCATAAAACTATAGAAATGATCCCTGAAAGTATAGTCTTGGTGTGTCATTTAATGTACAAAGTGTGGAACGTCTTGAGAACAGCATTTGCATCGCGGAGTTCTATTGCATTCTCAAGAGTCACCACTTGTTGTAATCAAATTATGTAAGTCATAGATCAACAATTTTCCAATTACCCTTCCCTCCATACTTGGAGAATATAATGGTACTGATTCCAAAAAGGAAATTGAACAGCATGCTATGACGGTTCTGCTAAACATAAATCATGAGAATTGTTCAAAACTGTCTTCATCAAATTCCCCCTAATTAATTGAACTTGCTTTTTATTTTTTATTTTATAACAAATTACTTATTTCTGTGGCAGAAGTACCCACTCAGAACATATTCTTTCCACCCATGTTCCTTTGAGGAACAATGGACAATCATCAATGGTGAAAAAAAAGGAACAGTCATTTCTATTCACCTGATTCATCCTCTGAAAAGAATATCTTACATAATCATCATGGATAGCGAGACCAGACACTTTAGAAACACATTACCCAAGCATAAAACTATAGAAATGATCCCTGAAAGTATAGTCTTGGTGTGTCATTTAATGTACAAAGTGTGGAACGTCTTGAGAACAGCATTTGCATCGCGGTGTTCTATTGCATTCTCAAGAGTCACCACCAGTGGCGGCTGGCCGATAGAGGGCGCTGGGGCGCCGCCCCCACCTTCACTTCCTGGTTGCGATTTGTAAAAGTTTTTTTTTTAAATAAACATTGTTTATTCACAAAATGCGGCTGATATTCTGTCGGCGCCTATCAGCATTCATTAAAAATCCTCCAATACAATAAACATTTTTATCTGTGTGTGTGCGTGTGTGTGTGTGTGTGTGTGTGTGTGTGTGTGTGTAAAACTCACTGTTAAAATACATAGGGAGAGAACGCGGGGCGCCGTGTCAATGCAAGTCTATGCCAGGACGAATACTTTTGGCTTACACGTGAGCTGTAGCAGCGCTCCAATTGGCTGTCTCTATTTCTTGGCCAGGGCGCACAAATGTGCGCCCTGGCCAAGAAATCTCTGGTTGTATTGCAGACAATGCATTATGCTGAGGACTCCCGACTTCCGGTTTTCCGGACTTCGGGCTTCCGGAGTATTTTAAATGAACATTCGTAATGTCTGTCTCTGATGTTCATGGTCAATTAAATCAGCCTATTTTGTGCAACTAATAATGTTCCCGCTAATGGGTTAACCAAGCAGCCTTGCACCTAACGTGCAAGCACCTATCTTCGAACTATTCATAGCAATATGCGCGGGGCAAGGCGGAGGTACGGGTAAACACGGCTCATGTTCTGTCATCAAAGGTAAGAGTTGGTTTTCTTTAACTCAGCTGATGCATTGTTGTGTTTCTGACATGGTCTGGTTGTGATACAGACATGGTCTGGTTGTGTTTCTGACATGGTCTGGTTGTGTTTCTGACATGGTCTGGTTGTGTTTCTGACATGGTCTGGTTGTGATACATCATTGAATGTGTTGACCTGCTGTGATGTGTTGACCACCATCACTCTCCATCATCATCCATCATGTGTCTATGAAATAGATAGTTACTGTACTACTGACTGCAGCATTCATCTCTGCTCATTGATGTAGCCATGTCACACAGACACAGTACACATATTCATCTGCTACCTTTATTAACCTGAGTGTAGCTGTGAGGCCTGTACTAGCCTTGTTGACTAGACTTCCTCCTTGTCTGACACTGGGTATTGGACCGTACCGACGTCCATAGACCGGTCACTCTTCCACCTCAGTGTCTGTAGTTGACAGGGTAACTTCTCCATGGCCCACACGGTCATTTTAAGGGTGAAAGTTGAAATTATACAGTGGTTGTAATGCCAGTGCGTGTTTTATGCGCGTGCACGCGAAAAAATCGTGCACGCGAAAAAAAAGCGCGCGCGCGAAAGAAGACCCCCCCGCCACACTGCTGTGCCCCACCCAATTTTTTTTGCACCAGCCGCCACTGGTCACCACTTGTTGTAATCAAATTATGTAAGTCATAGATCAACAATTTTCCAATTACCCTTCCCTCAATACTTGGAGAATATAATGGTACTGATTCCAAAAAGGAAATTGAACAGCATGCTATGACGGTTCTGCTAAACATAAATCATGAGAATTGTTCAAAACTGTCTTGATCAAATTCCCCCTAATTAATTGAACTTGCTTTTTATTTTTTATTTTTTAACAAATTACTTATTTCTGTGGCAGAAGTACCCACTCAGAACATATTCTTTCCACCCATGTTCCTTTGAGGAACAATGGACAATCATCAATGGTGGGAAAAAAATGAACAGTCATTTCTATTCACCTGATTCATGCTCTGAAAATAATATCTTACATAATCATCATGGATAGCGAGACCAGACACTTTAGAAACACATTTCCCAAGCATAAAGGTGTTTTTTATTGGTTTTTATAAAAACGCAACACCGTGTATACAATCAATTAATCAAACAATCAGACATTTAAGACATTACATTCAACAACAACCAACATTAAACTAACTAAAGTGCTCAGTGTTCAGTGTATTGTCCAGTGTAGTGTAATGTTCAGTGTTCAGTGTTCAGTGTCCAGGTTCCAGTGTCGGTAGGAGGCAGGGGTAAAAAACCTGTTCGCTGTGCATCCGGGAAAAAAATTCCCCTGCAGCCCTCTAGTTGTAGAGCGACTACTATCCAGTTTGCCCACCAGTGCAAAGCCGTGGCTCCCCCACCTCCCTCCCCCGAGGGACCCCACACACCCGACTCACCCGCCCCGCCCCACCACCGGCGCATCCGGCCCAGCCCACCAGGCTCATACTCCTGTAGCCCTTCACGAGGCTAGCCGGACCAGGCGCCCCAGCGGCGGAGCAGATCGAGCACGCAGGCCGACCGGAGGCCCCTGAGGAGAGGCCCAGAGAGCTCGGCGCATGGCAGGCAAGCAGAGGCGAAAAACCTGTACACAGCTTATCCAGGGAAAAAGCTCCCTGGCTCTTCTCAGCTTGTTCCGGGCTGGGGGTTGGGGGTTGGCGGGTAGGGGACTGGGCCTGTAGCTGGGGGCCTGGAGTTGGGGGGGGGGGCCCGGAACAGGGGGTTTGGGGTCGCTGAGTTGGAACCTGGGGTTGGTGCTGGGGTGACGTGGTGGTTCCCGCCGGTCTCTGCTCCTGGGTCTGGAAGCCTGGGTAGGTGTCAGAGCTGGATATGACATGTGCCTGAAAAGATACAGGAGTGAGAGAAGGGTGGTGTGCATGGTTTGTGTAGTGTGTATTTTGGTGTCAGGCGGGTGATCAGTACTTCCCTGTGACCCAGTGATGTTGGTCATCCTGGTGCTGGTGGTGCTGGCAGAGACGGCTGATTCGGCTGTGGGTTGTGTGTGGTGATATTCTGGTGAGGGTAGGAAGTGGGTCAGTGCTGTGTACATGTGTAGGTGGTGGAAGGTGCAGTAAACTTCCCTGTTGGTGTTGTGCGCTGCTCCTCTCCTGGTCCTTGTGATGGTGATACTGCTGACCAGGGCTTGTGCTGGAACGGTGGTGAAGGTGATAGTGCAGGAACTGGTGGTGTAATGAGGTAGGCCCGGGGTGGGGGGGGGTTGGGCGATGCGGCGCGGCATGGGGGGCGGTTTAGAGGATGACGTCCTTCCATCTCTCCACCCCCCACACCGCTCTTGCTTGATCCGGGTTATTTTTAAAGTCAATAATAGCATGGTCCCTGAGGAAGAGGGTGATTCTCCTCCTCAGGGTTGTCAGGTCGACGCTCTGTTTCTGATAGACCCTGATGTTCCTCGTCTCCCAGAGTACCTGCTTGACGGCGCTGATGATCCTCCACTGTTGTTGTAGTTGGGGGGTTGTGCACCCCCCGGGAGGACCATACAGGATGTTCTCGGCCGTCAAGCGGGGCAGGGTCAGCAGGCTGTTTAGGGAGACAGAGGGAACAAACAGGGCCCAGACCCGCCTGGCCACGGAGCACTCACAGAACAGGTGGTTAATGTGTTCTGTGTCCGTGCATGCGTGGGGGCATTTCTCAGTCTTTGCGATGTGCCGCCTATGCAAGAATTCCCTAGTGGGGAGACAACCATGAGCAGCCATCCAGGCAATGTCTTTTTGTTTATTGTTAGTACATTTATGATTAATGTTTTTCCATACCTGTTTGGAGTCCACGGCTGTGCTGGCCTTGGGGTGAGTAATGGTTTCCTTCGACCTTATGAAGGTCATAATGTCTTTGTATTTCCATGAGGCCAGCCCAGCCGCGGACAATCCTGTCCTGAAGGCAAAGTCCCTCCATATCTTGTAGACTGGAGGGGGGTCCCAGCTGTAGGGCACAGTGTGATTTATTAATGCGGTCACCCTGAGTGTCCGGAGGATGGGTGTGGCATAGAATATTTCAAAGAACCTGGCTTTCCTATCTTTGTTGTTGATGTTGTTGATGAGGTTGGAGAGTCCCTGTGCCCTAATGATGTTTAGGATGTCTGGGACCCCTTTCCCCCCATTCTCCACTGTTTTGTACAGGGTGGTGCGTTTTAGTTTTTCCATCTGGCTCCCCCAGACAAAGGTAAACATGATCCTTTCGATGGTTTTGGATACTGCTCTGTCTGGGGGAAACACCCTGCCCAGGTAAAGGAGAATTGGAAGAACAATAGCCTTCAGGACCAGATCTTGCCTGTCATTGTGAGGGGCCGTGCACTCCACTCACAGATCTTCTTTTGGACCTGGCGGATGGTCTCCTTCCAGCTGCCGGAGGCCCTTCCATCTTTCTGGTAGGTGATCCCCAGCAGCTTATTGTTTTCCGTCTTTACAGGGAAGGAGGTTGCCAGGTTCTCCTGCCAGTGCTGCAACAGAAACAGCTCACACTTACCCCTATTGATCAGGGCGCCAGTGGCTGCACAGTAGTCCTCCACCACTTTCGTTGCTGTGGAAATGGAGCGACTATCTGTGCCGACGATGGTGATGTCGTCCATGTACGCCACCACCTTGAGCCTCTCCCCACGGGCCCCTGGTAGAGGGTAGCCTATGATGTTGGGGGAGCTCCTGATCTTCCGTAGGAACGGCTCCAGGTAGATGACGTACAGCAGAGGGGCCAAGGGGCATCCCTGCCGTACTCCCGCTTTGATGGTGGAGGGGTCTGTCAACTGGTTGTTGATCCGAACTCTGCTCGTGATGTTGTTGTAGCAGAGTTCGGTCCAGTTGAGCAGGTGCTGGGGGAAGTTCATGCCCTTCAGCACCCTCTGCAGGAAACCATGGCTAACCCTGTCAAAGGCCTTCTCCTGATCCAGGCTGAGAAGGCCTAAAGGGGACCTCCGCTCCTGGGAGTGCAGGATGAGGTCTCTCACCAGGAGCAGGTTGTCGTTGATGGACCTACCGGGGACGCTACAGGTTTGGTCAGGGGCTATAACTGAGGGGAGGAGGGTTTGAAACCGTTGAGTGAGGGCTTTTGTCATTATTTTATAGTCCACTGGGAGGAGATTGATTGGGCGCCAGTTCCGGAGGTCCTTGAGGTCCCCTTTCTTGGGGATCAGTGTGACCGTACTCTGTCGCATTGACTCTCCAAGCCTCCCTTCCCTGTAGACGGCTTTGAAGACCTCCGCCAAGTCCTCCTCCAGGAGATCCCAGAGAGTCTTGTAAAACTCTGCTGGGATCCCGTCCGGTCCAGGAGCCTTGTGTGTATTTAAGGAGTGCACGGCCCGGGTGAGCTCCTCCGTGGTCAGCTCTGGGTTCTCACTCTCACCACCCTCGGGGACCCGGTCCAGACCATCCAGGAAGGTGGCCATGAGAGTCTCGTCGGTTGTCTTGATGTTGTAGAGACTCTCGTAGAACTCTCTTGCCACCCCCGGGATGTTGCCTCTGTCTGACACGGTGTCCCCATTGGTGTCGTATAGGGACAGGATAGGCTTGTGTCATGGTTTCTTAGGTTTTCATTTTAGAGACATCTAGTGGACATTTTATGACATTACATTTGTTACTGCCTTTATTCAGTTTCGGTTTTGATTAGTCACATGACGAACATTAGTCACATGACGTGAGCACACTGTTCAGACGTGATAGCTTGTGCAACAGCTAGTTGAGAGAAAAAGCTCCGGAGAATCTCTTTGTTTACATTCTTGCCCTGGAAAAGGCTTTGCTTGTAAGTTGCCTTTTCTTTTCTTGTTTAACTACAATGTATAATGTATATGTTTATAAATACATAGCTTATATTATTTAAGTATAACTATTTGTATTGCTATATTGATATTATATGTTGGCTACATACTGTTGATGTTGAAAGTGTAACAGTATAGTTTTGAGCATTACAGTAATTGTACTCTTATGTTTATTTACAGTTTTACAAAATAACCAAACGACCACTCATGTTTCTGAGGATTGAGTAAAAAACTAAACTTTACTCCAGCGTCTGAGGATTCATTTATGTGTCAGTGTGTGTTCGCTATCTGTGGAAGTTGCGCCCTGGTTACGCGCAGTGGGAACAGAATAGTAAAAAAGCAAAGCCTCAGCGGGCGGATCGACTCAAGGAGAGAGATCTTCAGCGCAAGCACTGCTCCCCATCATCCTTGCTCACGCCAAGCACACAGCCACATCTAGGTCTTTTAAATCAACAGCCAGTAGGGCAGCTGTCAATGCACGTGTCAAAGTGGAAGTAGCACGCACACGTGCTAGCTATGCAAAAATGGAATCAGAGATTATGATCGAAAAAGCCCAAATGGAAGCAAAATTAAAGAACTTGCTGCATGAGAAAGAAGTGGCAGAAGCCATCGCTGAAGCTAATGTTCTTGAAGCAGCAGCGGAGGAAGAAAACAACGGTATCGAAGCTGTCATTCATGCCACTGTTGACCGCACACGCCAGTACGTAGAACAACAGTCACAGCTACCACTATCTGCCGAAGATGTTATGGACTCTATAGCCAATCTGGAACCGATAGTCCATAGGCTGAGATCCTCCTCACCACCCAGACAGCGTCTGACTGTTTCATACGAGAGACAGCACTCCTCCACTGTGAAGCATGAGCACAGCTCTCCATCACTGCGACCTAGTAGGCCAAAGACATCAGGGCAGCCCTCATCAGAGCAGCCCACACCCAGCAGGCCCAAGGGTTCACCATACAAACCAACAGGAAGCGGTGACACAAGCGACATCAGTGATGTGGCTCGGTACCTAGCACGCAGAGACCTCGTAACCTCCGGTCTCACCAAGTTCGATGATCACCCAGAAGATTACTGGGCATGGAAGTCGTCCTTCAAGAACGCCATTGACGGACTACTACTCAGTGCTAATGAAGAGATGGACCTCATGATTAAGTGGTTAGGGAGTGAATCTGCAAAGCACGTGAAACGAATAAGAGCAGTACATGTAGGTCATTCATCTCAAGGTCTATGCAAAGCTTGGGAACGCTTAGAAGAGTGCTTCGGGTCTCCAGAGGTAATTGAAAAGTCCCTCTTCGACAGGCTGGAGAACTTCCCAAAGATCAGCAATAAAGATCCTGTGAAGCTGAGAGAGCTAAGTGACCTTCTCCAAGAGTTGGAAGCAGCCATGTTCGAAGGTTACCTGCCTGGTTTGAGCTATCTGGACACTTCACGCGGCATTTTGCCCATCGTAGACAAGTTGCCCTACAACATCCAAGAGAAATGGATATCACAGGGTTCCAGATACAAAGCTGAGCGACAGGTAGTTTTTCCCCCATTCACATTCTTCTGCGAGTTCATCACCAAAGAGGCACGAGCTCGCAATGACCCAAGCTTCAGGCTATCGATGAGTAACACAGCCCAGATTAAGTCAGAGCAGCCATTCAAGAGACAAAGTAAGAGCATGGTCTCTGCACATAAGACAGATGTCTCTCACGAGAAAGACACACGAGACGGTTCAGGCCGAACAGCAGTGGACATAAAAAAACTATGCCCTCTCCATAAGAAGCCACTCCCCCTAACACGCTGCAGAGGTTTCAGAAGCAAGCCCCTCGAGGAGCGCAAGGCCTTCCTCAAAGACAACGGTGTCTGCTTCAGATGTTGTTCCACAACTACTCATCTAGCCAAGAACTGCACCACAGCCATCAAGTGCATGGAATGTGAGAGTAACAGCCACACCACGGCTCTTCATCCAGGACCTCCGCCTCCAGCCCCATCTGAGGATGGCGGGGAGGGAGAAGGAGGATCAGACCAATCTGCAGTCACCTCAAATTGCACAGAAGTCTGTGGAGAGGGTCAAAGCGGCAGATCCTGCTCGAAGATTTGCCTGGTGAATATATTCCCAGAAGCACACCCAGAGAGAGCAACCAGAGCATATGTTGTGCTGGATGACCAAAGCAACAGGTCGCTTGCAAGGTCTGAATTCTTTGATATGTTCCACATCAAGGGGTCAGATTCAGCATTCACACTTCGTACATGTGCAGGTACAACTCAGATGACAGGAAGGAGAGCCACAGGCTTTGTGGTGGAATCTGTGGATGGAGCTACAACAGTGACACTACCTACACTAATAGAGTGTAACAACATTCCCACCGAAAGAGCTGAGATCCCTACGCCAGAAGCAGCGTTGCATCATTCCCACCTCAAGCCCATAGCATATGGTATACCACCTTTGGATTCTAAAGCACAGATCCTTCTCTTGCTAGGCCGAGACATCCTTAGAGTTCATAAAGTGCGGGAGCAACGGAACGGTCCACATGACGCCCCCTACGCACAACGACTCGACCTGGGATGGGTCATCATAGGAGAAGTCTGCCTAGAGGCAACCCACAAGCCTTCAGACATCCAAAGCTACCGCACCAATGTGCTTGAGAACCAACGCCCTTCATTCTTCAGCCCATGTCCAAACAGGATCCAGGTGAAGGAGCAATATGTTCCGAAGCCAGCACATCAGATTGCCCCAGCGCAAGGCACCCACAGTATCCGGGAATGCAACTTAGGGAGCACCATCTTCAACACGTCCGAGGATGACAACAAGATTGGACTCTCTATTGAAGACAGACTGTTCTTAAAGGTCATGGACAAAGAAATGTATATGGATGACTGCAACAGCTGGGTGGCACCATTACCATTCAGAACACCACGTCAGCAACTCCCTCATAGCCGAGGCCAGGCCCTCACACGACTTACCTCTCTTCAAAACACACTGGAGAAAAGGCCCAAGATGAAGAGGCACTTCATCGCGTTCATGCAGAACATCTTCGACCGTGATCATGCTGAGCTGGCTCCTACATTGGAGAACGGACAAGAATGTTGGTACTTACCTATCTTCGGGGTTTATCACCCTCAGAAGCCAGGCCAGATTCGAGTCGTCTTCGATTCCAGTGCAAAATGGAAAGGCGTGTCACTGAACGATGTTCTCCTTTCTGGTCCGGACTTAAATAACAGCCTCTTAGGAGTACTGGTGCGATTCAGACGAGAACCGATCGCTGTCACTGTGGACATAGAACAAACGTTTCACAGCTTCGTTGTGAAAGAAGACCACAGGAACTTTCTCCGCTTTCTGTGGTACGAGGACAACGATCCTAGGAACGACATATGTGAGTACCGCATGAAGGTTCACGTATTCGGGAACAGTCCCTCTCCTGCGGTGGCAATCTATGGTCTCAGACGTGCTGCAGCTCATGGTGAAGAAGAATTTGGGTCTGACGCCAAACAGTTCATCGAAAGAGAGTTCTACGTTGACGACGGACTCCTGTCAAGGCCCACAGCACGTGAAGCCATCGACCTACTGAAGCGGACACAGGAGATGCTTGCTGTGTCGAACCTGCGACTTCACAAAGTTGCTTCCAACAGCCAGGAGGTTATGGAAGCATTCTCTGCTGAGGACCGAGCAAAGGGACTCAAAGACCTAAACTTGGATGTCGATCCCACTCCTATTCAATGGAGCCTTGGAGTGAGTTGGGATCTGAAGAAAGATGTCTTCACGTTTCAAGTAGCAGAATCCACAAAGCCTTTCACACGTAGGGGTGTTCTAGCTACTGTCAACGGCCTCTTCGATCCACTTGGATTCGTTGCACCAGTTACGATACAGGGAAAGATCCTGTTACGAGAGCTCACAAACGAAGCCTCCGATTGGGACTCTCCTCTTCCTCCAGAAAGGGAAGATGAGTGGAACGCTTGGAGAAGCTCTCTTCAAGACCTCAGGCAGTTGGAGATCCCAAGAACCTATTCTGCTTCTAGAATCTCAACAGCCATAAGAAAGGAGCTACACGTGTTCTCAGACGCTTCAGTGAAGGCTATTGCAGCAGTCGCTTATCTCCAAGTAATTGATGTTGAGCAAAAATGTCAAGTAGGATTTGTCCTTGGAAAAGCTAAGTTAACTCCACAGTCGGCTCACACTATCCCAAGATTGGAGTTGGGAGCTGCCGTGTTGGGTGTGGAAGTCGCTGAGCTAGTCACAAGCGAGCTAGATATAGCTCTGGATGCTGTCAAGTTCTATACAGATAGCCGAGTTGTCCTAGGATACATTAGCAACCAGACAAGAAGGTTCTATGTATATGTGAGCAACAGAGTGCAGCGTATACGGCGGTCTTCTGAACCAACCCAGTGGCACTACATCTCCACAAGCCATAACCCAGCTGACCTTGGCACACGTTCTGTGCCTGCAGCTATGCTAGGTGAGACAACCTGGCTTAGAGGACCAACGTTTCTGCTACAAGTAGAGGAACCATCATCACCTGAAGTCTTTGACCTCATCAACCCGGACTCAGACATAGAGGTGCGGGCACACATCACCAACCTGCCCAACGACAGAACACACCTTGGATCTCACAGATTCGAGCGTTTTTCCTCATGGAAGCGACTTGTGAGAGCAACAAGTTCACTCATCCACATCGTGGAATCCTGTAAGGCTACCAGCAAAGATCAGGATCAAACTTGCAGTTCATGGCATCACTGCAAGCAGCCTCGCACAGCTGAAGAACTGACAAAAGCTGAACTCATCATCATCAAATGCGTGCAAGGAGAGGCTTACAAGGACGAACTTGCGTGCATAGCAAGTGGAAAGGACATCTCAAGAAGTAGTCCTCTGAAGAAACTCAATCCCTATTGCGACGAAGAAGGCCTCCTGAGAATAGGGGGACGGCTCAGACATTCAGATCTCGCCTACAAGGAAAAACACCCTCTTGTTATTCCGGGACGGAAACACATCGCAAAGCTACTTGTGGAACACCATCACCAAAGGGTGATGCACCAAGGCCGAGTCTTTACCGAAGGCGCTGTCCGCACTGCAGGGTACTGGATCATGGGAGCAAGACGACTGATCAAAGGCATCCTTCACGACTGTGTAACCTGCAAGAAGCTCAGAGGCAGAGTGACGGAACAGATGATGGCCGACCTACCTGTTGATCGCCTGAGTACTGAACCCCCATTCACCTACGTGGGACTGGACGTCTTCGGCCCCTGGCATGTAAGCACAAGACGCACAAGAGGAGGACAGGCAAACAGTAAAAGATGGGCTGTTCTTTTCACATGTCTAAGTACGCGCGCTGTCCACATCGAATTGATTGAGTCAATGGACACATCATGCTTTATCAATGCGCTACGCAGGTTCTTTAGTCTAAGAGGACCTGCCAAACAGATTAGATCAGATTGTGGAACAAATTTCACAGGCGCATGCAGAGAGCTGAACATTCTGCTGACCGACCCCAACATGCCTAGCATTCGAAAGTACCTGGGAGAAGAGGGCTGCTCATGGGTCTTTAACCCACCTCATTCATCCCACATGGGAGGCTCCTGGGAAAGGATGATAGGGATATCAAGGCGCATACTTGACTCCATGCTGCTCAAGGCTTGCCCTTCTCGCCTGACTCATGAAGTTCTCTCCACCCTGATGGCAGAGGTTACAGCCATAATCAACGCCAGACCTCTCACCCCCATCTCAATGGATCCAGACTCTCCTTTTCTTCTAACACCAGCTATGCTTCTTACGCAGAAGATGTGCACTCCACTTCCTCCTCCGGGAAATTTTAGTGATATGGACCTCCACAGACAGCAGTGGAAACAGGTTCAGCACCTTGCAAATACTTTCTGGAGCCGATGGAGACATGAATACCTCACGACACTACAGAGTCGCATTAAGTGGCAAGAGGAACGTCCGAACCTTAAAGTAGGGGATTTGGTCCTTCTCAAAGATGCTCAAGCTAAGCGCAACGACTGGCCCTTAGGACTAGTCAGCCAGACATTCCCTGACAAGGACGGGAAGATCAGAAGAATCGAAGTGAAGATCACCAAACATGGGACGGCTAAAACGTTCTTGAGACCAATATCTGAGACAGTGCTTCTCATGTCGCCAAAGGACTGCGTATCCCTGAGTTAGTTCATAGTGGTATTTCCTCCATACCAGACGGGGAGTGTCATGGTTTCTTAGGTTTTCATTTTAGAGACATCTAGTGGACATTTTATGACATTACATTTGTTACTGCCTTTATTCAGTTTCGGTTTTGATTAGTCACATGACGAACATTAGTCACATGACGTGAGCACACTGTTCAGACGTGATAGCTCGTGCAACAGCTAGTTGAGAGAAAAAGCTCCGGAGAATCTCTTTGTTTACATTCTTGCCCTGGAAAAGGCTTTGCTTGTAAGTTGCCTTTTCTTTTCTTGTTTAACTACAATGTATAATGTATATGTTTATAAATACATAGCTTATATTATTTAAGTATAACTATTTGTATTGCTATATTGATATTATATGTTGGCTACATACTGTTGATGTTGAAAGTGTAACAGTATAGTTTTGAGCATTACAGTAATTGTACTCTTATGTTTATTTACAGTTTTACAAAATAACCAAACGACCACTCATGTTTCTGAGGATTGAGTAAAAAACTAAACTTTACTCCAGCGTCTGAGGATTCATTTATGTGTCAGTGTGTGTTCGCTATCTGTGGAAGTTGCGCCCTGGTTACGCGCAGTGGGAACAGAATAGCTTGTGTTTTGACCGTGCCTTGCGGAAGAAGTGGCGTGTGCATTTCTCCTCCTCCTCCAGGCCCTGGAGTTTTTCCCTGAACTGTTTCTTTTGTTGTTGCTCCCGGTAGAGGGTGGCAAGGTGTTGTTTGGTCTCGGCCAGTTCTCGGGCCACATCCAGACCACCCAGCTGTAGGAGACTCAGGCGTTGGAGGGCCGCGTTGTGGTGTTGAAACCTGGCCCTCTGTTCTGCCGCTTTCCTCCTTCCGACTGACCCGAAGTAGCCCTTTGTCCTGGCCTTAACCATCTCCCACCACTCTATCGGGGAGTCGAACAGTTCTTTTAGGGTCCTCCACTCCAGGTAGCGCCTGGAGAAGGAATGCACCACTGTTGGGTCCTGAAGGATCGATGTATTCATCCTCCAGGTTCCCCTACCCGCTCTTGTTTGGCCGTCCCATTCCAGGGACACTGTCAACATCCTGTGGTCCGAGAAGTGGGCCGCCTGGCTGGTCAGGGTTCCCATCCTCAGACCTGGCGAGAGCAAGAACATGTCTATCCTGGAGGAAGAATTCCCGGAGGAACTCACCCTTGTGTGTGTCGGCGGGGAGGTGCCACCGGCGTCTACCAGTTGGAAGTCGTCTATGATGGACTGAAGTTCTGTAGTGGATCGGTCTATCCTGGGCCTGCTGCGGTCCTCATCCCGGAGGGCACAGTTGAAATCTCCCCCCACTAGGACTGGTGTGGGAATGAGGAGGAGAGACCGAAGTTTCTTGAAAAGGGAGACTCTCTTGGCCACGTTGGTTGGGCCGTACACATTGATGACCCTCAGCGGCGAACCCTGGATCTCTAGGTCCAGAACCAGGATTCGCCCGCTCTCTACAACCTCCCCCTTTTTGGTCTGCAGAAAAGGGTTGGCCACCAATATGCCGACCCCATCAGCTCTATCGATGTTTGAGCCTGACCAGAGAGAGTCCCCCCGTGTCCATTCCTCCTCCAGGGTGGCGTCCATCTCCTTGAATGGGATGGCGCACTCCTGGAGGATATACATGTCTGACTGATGTTGGGTGATGTACTGGTAGACGACCTCCCGTTTGTCTGGTTGCCGGAGGCTTCTGGTGTTGAGAGATGAGATTGTTATCTTCATGGTTCTTGGATTTGGTTTGTTCCAATTTTTGCTAAGTTATTGCAAATGAGGATGAGGCCCTCCAATGGGTCGTTGGGGGCCAGATAGTGTGGCACCTCCCCTTGGCTGCTCATGGTGTGGCGGTTGTCTCCCCACTGACTGCCTCGTGGCCCCCTCATCTGTGTTGTTGATGAGGTGATTTTCGGTGGCCCGTACGGTCCGGTGAGCATGGACTGGGGGTGGCTGGTGGGCTGTGCAGGGTCAGGAGCATGTGATGACTGGAGAGAGGAAGAGGGTGGGGAGGAGGGTTTGGGGGGGGGGGGAGCCGGCTTACCTGTATGGCGTTGGGGTTTGGGTTCTGGAGTAGTCTTTTTGTCTGTTTTTTTTCGGATTGCCTTTTTTTGTGGTCTTTTGCGTTTTGGTTGAGCCAAGCTCCAGTCATTTTCACTGTCTGATTGGGAGGGGAGGTGGATCTGCAGTGTGCTGCTGGTGGCTATCTCAATAGAGGCCGGCTCCCCCTTCATGGTGTTTTTGCAGGGGGTGGAGGTGGTAATGGGGTTTAGGAGGGGGGGGGGTGTTGAGGTTGTCTGTAGGGGGTGCTGGGACGGTTGGTTCCTCTCCTTCTCCTTCTCCGTCGCTCGAGCTCTGATCGTCCCCCCCATCGCTCGAGCGCCGGTCCTCCTCCGTCTCTCCCTTCTCTTCCTCCATGTTGGGTGTGGGTTGGGGTGTGGGTTGGGGTGGGGGTGGGGGTTGGTTGGATTTATCGTATTCCCTATAGCCCCGGGCTCTACTTGCATAGGAACTTGGGCAGTCACGGTAAAGATGCCCCTGTCCCCCGCACAGGTTGCAAGGTCTGGTCGTGGTGCACTCCGACGTCGGGTGGTCTTGGCGGCAGATTTTACATACCACGGCCTTGCAGGCCGCTGCCAGATGGCCCAATTGGCCGCAGTTCCTGCAGAGCTTCGGCATACCGTAGTAGTAGACGGAGCCCCTGTTGTTCCCCAGGTTGATGGTGCTGGGGATATGTTGGACTCCGCCTATCCCCTCCGGGTCCGGACGGAGTTGCACCAGCCATTTCTTGGCCCCCGTCCACACTCCGTCTTCATCCAGGACCATCCGGGCCCCCGATTTAAGGGTGGCATGACGGTGTAGCCACACCTCAATATCATATTCCTGAATCACCTCATTGTGGAATTGAATTGTGACCACTTTTGATTCTAAATCCGTTAGTGGGTGGGCTGTAAAACGGTTAAGTGGGGGTTTGTGTTCATTAATCCTATGAAAGGTCCAGAATTCCTCTAACAGTTGGGGGGTTTTAAAGCTCACTTCAAAACATTCATTGGGCCCAGGGGGCTTCACCAGGCAGTTTAGATCAGACGGCACAAAGCCCATACCTCTCTGTAGAACCGCCCTGCTGAATTCCAGGCGGGTCATCGTTGTTACTGGTCTGGCAGTCTTCTGTTGGGGGGCTCCATCCATGGCAGCCTCCTCAGTTGGGTTGAGCGTCAACCTGACGGCGTTGTAGCGCCGCATCGCTCCGGGGTTCATCGTTGGAGTGGGGTGGGGGGGGTGGGGGATCAGGGAGGAAGGAGGGAGAGGAATAGGGTTAGGGGGAGGTTGTAGATAATTTGGGGGGGGGGGGAATAGGGTACTTGCCGTTAGGTTAGGGGTGTTGTTCCTCTCAGGTCCTCACGGCAGTTTTTGGACTCTGGCTTGGGTCTGGAACTGGGTTCCCGTCTGGGGACAAAAGAGGGACACCTGAGAGCGAGTGGGGACACCAAGTGGCCAAAGACCTACGGTCTTCAAAGCACTCCCCTGTGTCCCTCTCGCTCCTAGCTTAGATGTTATAGTTGTCCTCCCTCCTGGTCTGGTTGGGGTCCACTGGTTCAGCTGGGTCGGCTGGTGGGTGTTGGGCCCTCTCTCACCTCTGGCGTGCTTGGGAGAGTCGAGGTCTTCGGAAGCTCCTCTCGGGGTCCGGCCTTTCCGCTCTTTTGAGGGGGGCTGCCCAGGGGCCGAACTCGTGCTCCAGTGGCGGGCAGGCCACCTACTGAAAGAGTCGCGGTCTTTGGAAGCTCCTCTCGGGGTCCGGCCTGTCCGCTCTTTGGAGGGGGGCTGCCCAGGGGCCGAACTCGTGCTCCAGTGGCTCCAGTGGCGGGCAGGCCACCTACTGGAAGAGTCGCGGTCTTTGGAAGCTCCTCTCGGGGTCCGGCCTTTCCGCTCTTTGGAGGGGGGCTGCCCAGGGGCCGAACTCGTGCTCCAGTGGCTCCAGTGGCGGGCAGGCCACCTACTGGACCCCCACCCCACCGAAGACTAAAAGTCTTTAGTAAAAGGTGTTTTTTATTGGTTTTTATAAAAACGCAACACCGTGTATACAATCAATTAATCAAACAATCAGACATTTAAGACATTTCATTCAACAACAACCAACATTAAACTAACTAAAGTGCTCAGTGTTCAGTGTATTGTCCAGTGTAGTGTAATGTTCAGTGTTCAGTGTCCAGGTTCCAGTGTCGGTAGGAGGCAGGGGTAAAAAACCTGTTCGCTGTGCATCCGGGAAAAAAATTCCCCTGCAGCCCTCTAGTTGTAGAGCGACTACTATCCAGTTTGCCCACCAGTGCAAAGCCGTGGCTCCCCCACCTCCCTCCCCCGAGGGACCCCACACACCCGACTCACCCGACCCGCCCCACCACCGGCGCATCCGGCCCAGCCCACCAGGCTCAGACTCCTGTAGCCCTTCACGAGGCTAGCCGGACCAGGCGCCCCAGCGGCGGAGCAGATCGAGCACGCAGGCCGACCGGAGGCCCCCGAGGAGAGGCCCAGAGAGCTCGGCGCATGGCAGGCAAGCAGAGGCGAAAAACCTGTACACAGCTTATCCAGGGAAAAAGCTCCCTGGCTCTTCTCAGCTTGTTCCGGGCTGGGGGTTGGGGGTTGGCGGGTAGGGGACTGGGCCTGTAGCTGGGGGCCTGGAGTTGGGGGGGGGGGGCCCGGAACAGGGGGTTTGGGGTCGCTGAGTTGGAACCTGGGGTTAGTGCTGGGGTGACGTGGTGGTTCCCGCCGGTCTCTGCTCCTGGGTCTGGAAGCCTGGGTAGGTGTCAGAGCTGGATATGACATGTGCCTGAAAAGATACAGGAGTGAGAGAAGGGAGGTGTGCATGGTTTGTGTAGTGTGCATTTTGGTGTCAGGCGGGTGATCAGTACTTCCCTGTGACCCAGTGGTGTTGGTCATCCTGGTGCTGGTGGTGCTGGCAGAGACGGCTGGTTCGGCTGTGGGTTGTGTGTGGTGATATTCTGGTGAGGGTAGGAAGTGGGTCAGTGCTGTGTACATGTGTAGGTGGTGGAAGGTGCAGTAGACTTCCCTGTTGGTGTTGTGCGCTGCTCCTCTCCTGGTCCTTGTGATGGTGATACTGCTGACCATGGCCTGTGCTGGAACGGTGGTGAAGGTGATAGTGCAGGAACTGGTGGTGTAGTGAGGTAGGCCCGGGGTGGGGGGGGGTTGGGCGATGCGGCGCGGCATGGGGGGCGGTTTAGAGGATGACGTCCTTCCATCTCTCCACCCCCCACACCGCTCTTGCTTGATCCGGGTTATTTTTAAAGTCAACAATAGCATGGTCCCTGAGGAAGAGGGTGATTCGAGGGTGATTCTCCTCCTCAGGGTTGTCAGGTCGACGCTCTGTTTCTGATAGACCCTGATGTTCCTCGTCTCCCAGAGTACCTGCTTGACGGCGCTGATGATCCTCCACTGTTGTTGTAGTTGGGGGGTTGTGCACCCCCCGGGAGGACCATACAGGATGTTCTCGCCCGTCAAGCGGGGCAGGGTCAGCAGGCTGTTTAGGGAGACAGAGGGAACAAACAGGGCCCAGACCCGCCTGGCCACGGAGCACTCACAGAACAGGTGGTTAATGTGTTCTGTGTCCGTGCATCCGTGGGGGCATTTCTCAGTCTTTGCGATGTGCCGCCTATGCAAGAATTCCCTAGTGGGGAGACAACCATGAGCAGCCATCCAGGCAATGTCTTTTTGTTTATTGTTAGTACATTTATGATTAATGTTTTTCCATACCTGTTTGGAGTCCACGGCTGTGCTGGCCTTGGGGTGAGTAATGGTTTCCTTCGACCTTATGAAGGTCATAATGTCTTTGTATTTCCATGAGGCCAGCCCAGCCGCGGACAATCCTGTCCTGAAGGCAAAGTCCCTCCATATCTTGTAGACTGGAGGGGGGTCCCAGCTGTAGGGCACAGTGTGATTTATTAATGCGGTCACCCTGAGTGTCCGGAGGATGGGTGTGGCATAGAATATTTCAAAGAACCTGGCTTTCCTATCTTTGTTGTTGATGTTGTTGATGAGGTTGGAGAGTCCCTGTGCCCTAATGATGTTTAGGATGTCTGGGACCCCTTTCCCCCCATTCTCCACTGTTTTGTACAGGGTGGTGCGTTTTAGTTTTTCCATCTGGCTCCCCCAGACAAAGGTAAACATGATCCTTTCGATGGTTTTGGATACTGCTCTGTCTGGGGGAAACACCCTGCCCAGGTAAAGGAGAATGGGAAGAACAATAGCCTTCAGGACCAGGATCTTGCCTGTCATTGTGAGGGGCCGTGCACTCCACTCACAGATCTTCTTTTGGACCTGGCGGATGGTCTCCTTCCAGCTGCCGGAGGCCCTTCCATCTTTCTGGTAGGTGATCCCCAGCAGCTTAATGTTTTCCGTCTTTACAGGGAAGGAGGTTGCCAGGTTCTCCTGCCAGTGCTGCGACAGAAACAGCTCACACTTACCCGTATTGATCAGGGCGCCAGTGGCTGCACAGTAGTCCTCCACCACTTTCGTTGCTGTGGAAATGGAGCGACTATCTGTGCCGACGATGGTGATGTCGTCCATGTACGCCACCACCTTGAGCCTCTCCCCACGGGCCCCTGGTAGAGGGTAGCCCATGATGTTGGGGGAGCTCCTGATCTTCCGTAGGAACGGCTCCAGGTAGATTACGTACAGCAGAGGGGCCAAGGGGCATCCCTGCCGTACTCCCGCTTTGATGGGGAAGGGGTCTGTCAACTGGTTGTTGATCCGAACTCTGCTCGTGATGTTGTTGTAGCAGAGTTCGGTCCAGTTGAGCAGGTGCTGGGGGAAGTTCATGCCCTTCAGCACCCTCTGCAGGAAACCATGGCTAACCCTGTCAAAGGC
This sequence comes from Nansenia antarctica, assembly GCF_963989245.1. Taxonomy (NCBI): domain Eukaryota; kingdom Metazoa; phylum Chordata; class Actinopteri; order Argentiniformes; family Microstomatidae; genus Nansenia; species Nansenia antarctica. The sequence goes on along the minus strand of NC_137681.1, from coordinate 28,634,843 downwards.
CTTCTCCTGATCCAGGCTGAGAAGGCCTAAAGGGGACCTCCGCTCCTGGGAGTGCAGGATGAGGTCTCTCACCAGGAGCAGGTTGTCGTTGATGGACCTACCGGGGACGCTACAGGTTTGGTCAGGGGCTATAACTGAGGGGAGGAGGGTTTGAAACCGTTGAGTGAGGGCTTTTGTCATTATTTTATAGTCCACTGGGAGGAGATTGATTGGGCGCCAGTTCCGGAGGTCCTTGAGGTCCCCTTTCTTGGGGATCAGTGTGACCGTACTCTGTCGCATTGACTCTCCAAGCCTCCCTTCCCTGTAGACGGCTTTGAAGACCTCCGCCAAGTCCTCCTCCAGGAGATCCCAGAGAGTCTTGGAAAACTCTGCTGGGATCCCGTCCGGTCCAGGAGCCTTGTGTGTATTCAAGGAGTGCACGGCCCGGGTGAGCTCCTCCGTGGTCAGCTCTGGGTTCTCACTCTCACCACCCTCTGGGACCCGGTCCAGACCATCCAGGAAGGTGGCCATGAGAGTCTCGTCGGTTGTCTTGATGTTGTAGAGACTCTCGTAGAACTCTCTTGCCACCCCCGGGATGTTGCCTCTGTCTGACACGGTGTCCCCATTGGTGTCGTATAGGGACAGGATAGGCTTGTGTTTTGACCGTGCCTTGCGGAAGAAGTGGCGTGTGCATTTCTCCTCCTCCTCCAGGCCCTGGAGTTTTTCCCTGAACTGTTTCTTTTGTTGTTGCTCCCGGTAGAGGGTGGCAAGGTGTTGTTTGGTCTCGGCCAGTTCTCGGGCCACATCCAGACCACCCAGCTGTAGGAGACTCAGGCGTTGGAGGGCCGCGTTGTGGTGTTGAAACCTGGCCCTCTGTTCTGCCGCTTTCCTCCTTCCGACTGGCCCGAAGTAGCCCTTTGTCCTGGCCTTAACCATCTCCCACCACTCTATCGGGGAGTCGAACAGTTCTTTTAGGGTCCTCCACTCCAGGTAGCGCCTGGAGAAGGAATGCACCACTGTTGGGTCCTGAAGGATCGATGTATTCATCCTCCAGGTTCCCCTACCCGCTCTTGTTTGGCCGTCCCATTCCAGGGACACTGTCAACATCCTGTGGTCCGAGAAGTGGGCCGCCTGGCTGGTCAGGGTTCCCATCCTCAGACCTGGCGAGAGCAAGAACATGTCTATCCTGGAGGAAGAATTCCCGGAGGAACTCACCCTTGTGTGTGTCGGCGGGGAGGTGCCACCGGCGTCTACCAGTTGGAAGTCGTCTATGATGGACTGAAGTTCTGTAGTGGATCGGTCTCTCCTGGGCCTACTGCGGTCCTCATCCTGGAGGGCACAGTTGAAATCTCCCCCCACTAGGACTGGTGTGGGAATGAGGAGGAGAGACCGAAGTTTCTTGAAAAGGGAGACTCTCTTGGCCACGTTGTTTGGGCCGTACACATTGATGACCCTCAGCGGCGAACCCTGGATCTCTAGGTCCAGAACCAGGATTCGCCCGCTCTCTACAACCTCCCCCTTTTTGGTCTGCAGAAAAGGGTTGGCCACCAATATGCCGACCCCATCAGCTCTATCGATGTTTGAGCCTGACCAGAAAGAGTCCCCCCGTGTCCATTCCTCCTCCAGGGTGGCGTCCATCTCCTTGAATGGGATGGCGCACTCCTGGAGGATATACATGTCTGACTGATGTTGGGTGATGTACTGGTAGACGACCTCCCGTTTGTCTGGTTGCCGGAGGCTTCTGGTGTTGAGAGATGAGATTGTTATCTTCATGGTTCTTGGATTTGGTTTGTTCCAATTTTTGCTAAGTTATTGCAAATGAGGATGAGGCCCTCCAATGGGTCGTTGGGGGCCAGATAGTGTGGCACCTCCCCTTGGCTGCTCATGGTGTGGGGGTTGTCTCCCCACTGACTGCCTGGTGGCCCCCTCATCTGTGTTGTTGATGAGGTGATTTTCGGTGGCCCGTACGGTCCGGTGAGCATGGACTGGGGGTGGCTGGTGGGCTGTGCAGGGTGAGGAGCATGTGATGACTGGAGAGAGGAAGAGGGTGGGGAGGAGGGTTTGGGGGGGGGGAGCCGGCTTACCTGTATGGGGTTTGGGTTCTGGAGTAGTCTTTTTGTCTGTTTTTTTTCGGTTTGCCTTTTTTTGTGGTCTTTTGCGTTTTGGTTGAGCCAAGCTCCAGTCATTTTCACTGTCTGATTGGGAGGGGAGGTGGATCTGCAGTGTGCTGCTGGTGGCTATCTCAATAGAGGCCGGCTCCCCCTTCATGGTGTTTTTGCGGTGGGTGGAGGTGGTAATGGGGTTTAGGAGGGGGGGGGGTGTTGAGGTTGTCTGTAGGGGGTGCTGGAACGGTTGGTTCCTCTCCTTCTCCTTCTCCGTCGCTCGAGCTCTGATCGTCCCCCCAATCGCTCGAGCGCCGGTCCTCCTCCGTCTCTCCCTTCTCTTCCTCCATGTTGGGTGTGGGTTGGGGTGTGGGTTGGGGTGGGGGTGGGGGTGTGGGTGGGGGTGGGGGTTGGGGTGGTGGTTGGTTGGATTTATAGCCCCAGGCTCTACTTGCATAGGAACTTGGGCAGTCACGGTAAAGATGCCCCTGTCCCCCGCACAGGTTGCAAGGTCTGGTCGTGGTGCACTCCGACGTCGGGTGGTCTTGGCGGCAGATTTTACATACCACGGCCTTGCAAGCATAAAACTATAGAAATGATCCCTGAAAGTATAGTCTTGGTGTGTCATTTAATGTACAAAGTGTGGAACGTCTTGAGAACAGCATTTGCATCGCGGTGTTCTATTGCATTCTCAAGAGTCACCACTTTTTGTAATCAAATTATGTAAGTCATAGATCAACAATCTTTCAATTACCCTTCCCTCCATACTTGGAGAATATAATGGTACTGATTCCAAAAAGGAAATTGAACAGCATGCTATGACGGTTCTGCTAAACATAAATCATGAGAATTGTTCAAAACTGTCTTGATCAAATTCCCCCTAATTAATTGAACTTGCTTTTTATTTTTTATTTTATAACAAATTACTTATTTCTGTGGCAGAAGTACCCACTCAGAACATATTCTTTCCACCCATGTTCCTTTGAGGAACAATGGACAATCATCAATGGTGAAAAAAAAGGAACAGTCATTTCTATTCACCTGATTCATCCTCTGAAAAGAATATCTTACATAATCATCATGGATAGCGAGACCAGACACTTTAGAAACACATTACCCAAGCATAAAACTATAGAAATGATCCCTGAAAGTATAGTCTTGGTGTGTCATTTAATGTACAAAGTGTGGAACGTCTTGAGAACAGCATTTGCATCGCGGTGTTCTATTGCATTCTCAAGAGTCACCACTTGTTGTAATCAAATTATGTAAGTCATAGATCAACAATTTTCCAATTACCCTTCCCTCAATACTTGGAGAATATAATGGTACTGATTCCAAAAAGGAAATTGAACAGCATGCTATGACGGTTCTGCTAAACATAAATCATGAGAATTGTTCAAAACTGTCTCGAACAAACTCCCCCTAATTAATTGAACTTGCTTTTTATTTTTTAACAAATTACTTATTTCTGTGGCAGAAGTACCCACTCAGAACATATTCTTTCCACCCATGTTCCTTTGAGGAACAATGGACAATCATCAATGGTGGAAAAAAAATGAACAGTCATTTCTATTCACCTGATTCATGCTCTGAAAAGAATATCTTACATAATCATCATGGATAGCGAGACCAGACACTTTAGAAACACATTTCCCAAGCATAACACTATAGAAATGATCCCTGAAAGTATAGTCTTGGTGTGTAATTTAATGTACAAAGTGTGGAACGTCTTGAGAACAGCATTTGCATCGCGGTGTTCTATTGCATTCTCAAGAGTCACCACTTGTTGTAATCAAATTATGTAAGTCATAGATCAACAATTTTCCAATTACCCTTCCCTCCATACTTGGAGAATATAATGGTACTGATTCCAAAAAGGAAATTGAACAGCATGCTATGACGGTTCTGCTAAACATAAATCATGAGAATTGTTCATAACTGTCTTGATCAAATTCCCCCTAATTAATTGAACTTGCTTTTTATTTTTTAACAAATTACTTATTTCTGTGGCAGAAGTACCCACTCAGAACATATTCTTTCCACCCATGTTCCTTTAAGGAACAATGGACAATCATCAATGGTGGAAAAAAAATGAACAGTCATTTCTATTCACCTGATTCATGCTCTGAAAAGAATATCTTACATAATCATCATGGATAGCGAGACCAGACACTTTAGAAACACATTTCCCAAGCATAAAACTATAGAAATGATCCCTGAAAGTATAGTCTTGGTGTGTCATTTAATGCACAAAGTGTGGAACGTCTTGAGAACAGCATTTGCATCGCGGTGTTCTATTGCATTCTCAAGAGTCACCACTTGTTGTAATCAAATTATGTAAGTCATAGATCAACAATTTTCCAATTACCCTTCCCTCCATACTTGGAGAATATAATGGTACTGATTCCAAAAAGGAAATTGAACAGCATGCTATGACGGTTCTGCTAAACATAAATCATGAGAATTGTTCAAAACTGTCTTGATCAAATTCCCCCTAATTAATTGAACTTGCTTTTTATTTTTTATTTTTTAACAAATTACTTATTTCTGTGGCAGAAGTACCCACTCAGAACATATTCTTTCCACCCATGTTCCTTTGAGGAACAATGGACAATCATCAATGGTGGAAAAAAAATGAACAGTCATTTCTATTCACCTGATTCATGCTCTGAAAAGAATATCTTACATAATCATCATGGATAGCGAGACCAGACACTTTAGAAACACATTTCCCAAGCATAAAACTATAGAAATGATCCCTGAAAGTATAGTCTTGGTGTGTCTGTTACGTCTGTGTTTACGACAGTTTGGGCTTTACGACATGTGCCGTATTACGTTTAGTGTTACACTCGTGTTTGATTAAATGGAGTTGCCAGCTCCGACTAGAAGCTCTGAGTTCGACTCCGTTATTGAACATAACATTGGCGACGAGGATGGCTGATTGTTCTCTACCAACACCCCCTCCTTTCCTAGCAGTCCCGGCAGAACCACCGATTCCGTGGGGCCGCTGGATTTCCTCTTTCGAAACATACATCCTAGCTGCCGGCTTGGAGGATGTATCAGACAAGAGGAAATATGCGCTGTTGCGGCACTGCCTGGGAACGGAGGGTCAGCGCGTCTTTGAAACTCTTGGCCCTGCGGCGAGATACACAGACGCTGTGGAACTATTGAAGCAACACTTCGCCCCTCCACAAAGCGCTCTTCTCCGCCGCGTCATATTCAGACGAAGACACCAACGAACAGGTGAGACAGTGACACAGTATGTGGCTGATCTGCGGGGTTTGGCGAGCGTATGCAAGTTCGGGACATTACAGAACGAAATGATAAGAGACCAACTCATCTTACACACGAACTGTGACAAGATTAGGGAAAAACTGTTACTGGAAAATGATGAACTTACATTATCAGCAGCTCTGAACATGGCGGTCCAGGTTGAAACAGCTTTAGAATGTGCAGTTAGTTTTTCAGCCTCTCCCAGCTCACCGGCAGAGGGCGCGCACAGCCTACAGGTGCCCCTCCTCCACGTGAGTGCAACCAGCGGCGGGGAGAGCATTTTACTGGCCTCTCGGTCACGCGACCAGCCACACCAGCCGTGTGGGAATTGCGGCTCTTCTGCACACAATTCAAGAGCTCAGACATGCCCAGCCCGTGGTAAAACCTGCTCCAACTGCGGGAGACTAAACCACTTTCACAAGGTCTGCAGGTCTGCCCCAGCTAGAGCTTCCCAGTCACCTACCACAGTCATCCATAATGTCAGCTCAGGACGAGCGCCATTCAAAACATGCTCGTTGATGGTTGGTGATGTCACTCTGCCGCTCCTCCTAGACACTGGAGCCACAGTGTCCCTTGTGAACTTGACGACCTATACACAGTTCTTCTCCCATGTGCCCCTGGGGTTGCCCTCCACCACCCTGCGTGGCTATGCCAACTCTAAGATTGACATTGTGGGCTCTTTTCAGCTGCCTGTGAAGTACGGGGAGAGGACACTGCCGGCTTTCAGGTTCAACGTTGCACGCCACGGGACCAACTTGTTAGGCCTCGACCTGTTCAACGCCCTCGGTTTCACCCTGCTAGACACAGCTGGCTCAGAGATTCACACCGTTTCCATCCACTGGCAGCAACAGTGGCCTGCGCTGTTCAGCGGTGTAGGCTGCCTCGACACTTTTGCCCACCAGCCTCTGTTAGATCCTACAGTGATGCCTGTTATACAGCCCCTCCGCCGCTCCCCCCTGGCTCTCCGCGATGACATCTCCTCTCAACTACAGAGCATGCTCGATAGCGACATCATTGAGCAGGTGAATGCATCGCCTTGGATCTCCAACCTGGTGGTGGCGAAGAAGAAGTCTGGGGGGCTGCGCATCTGCGTGGATCTGAGAGCGGTAAACAAGGCCATCATCCCTGACAAATACCCCTTGCCAACGATAGAGGAGCTCACCGCCCAGTTCTACGGGTCCAGCGTGTTCTCTAAACTGGACCTCCGTCAGGGTTACCTCCAAGTGCCACTACACCCCGAGAGCCGCAACCTCACAGCGTTCATCACTCACAGAAGGGTTTTCCGCTACAAACGCATGGCTTTCGGTTTAAGCTCCGCCCCCAGCTGCTTCCAAAAGATCATGGCCTCCATCTTCGCTGGGATCCCAGGTGTGGCCATCTATCTTGATGACATCGTGGTTCACGGGGCCACCGTCGAGAGCCACGACGAGCGTCTCCACAGTGTGTTCAGTGCATTGGCCAAGCATCACCTCACACTCAATGGTGAGAAGTGTGTATTCGCCGCCCCAGCCATTGACTTTGTGGGGTTCCGCCTCTCAGCTGATGGCACGTACCCGCTGCACTCGAACACCGAGGCCATCCATCATGTCCCGGAGCCCACCACAGCCGCTCAGGTGGCCTCCTTTCTAGGCATGACGGCGTACTACCTCCGTTTTCTGCCACAGTACTCGGCCACAACCACACCGCTGCGGAAGCTGTTGAAGCATGACGAGCCCTGGCTCTGGACGTCTGCCTGCTCAGACGCCGTACGCCTCCTGAAGGCCCAACTCACCTCGCCACCGGTCCTGGCGCATTTCGACCTGGCCAGCCCCACTCTTGTCACGTGCGACGCCTCTGCCACAGCCATTGGTGCGGTGATGTCCCAGCTGCAAGGGGGGGTGGAGAGACCGATCGCCTTCGCCTCCCGTGCTCTCAGCCCCACGGAACAGAAGTACTCGGTGGGGGAGCGGGAGGCCCTAGCATGCCTCTGGGCATGTGAGCGCTGGCACATGTACCTCTATGGACGGCTATTCACACTGAGGACAGACCACCAGGCCCTCATCACCCTCCTGGCCACGTCTGGCACCGGTCACAAGCCACTCCGCCTCCACCGCTGGGCCGACCGCCTGCAACAGTACAACTATCGGCTACAGTTCACGCCAGGACGAGACAACGTGGTAGCCGACTTGCTATCACGCGCAATCCCCAGCCCACCCACAGCCCCAACCTTGACCCCCGGACTGGACCAGGCTGAGCATGACCTCGTCCAGCTCCTCCACACACCCCTTCAGGAGACGGTGTCGCTGAAGGAGCTCCGGGATGCCTCAGCCGATGACCCCACCCTCTCTACACTCTCAACCTACATCACGCAGGGGTGGCCGGTAAGAGTACCTGACGAGCTACTCACTTACTCCAGGATCAGGGAGGAGTTGTCGGTTTGGAATGACACCTGTGTCGCTCGCGGGTTCTGCACTGTGGTCCCAGGTGTCCTTCGGGCGCGTATCCTTGCTATGGCGCACGAGGGTCACCTGGGCATAGTCAGGCTCAAACAGCGCTGTCGTGAGGTTGTGTGGTGGCCAGGCATCGACAGGGAACTCGAAACCCTGGTCAAGGATTGCACTGCCTGTCTCCTTAGTGGTAAGACCAGGGCTCCAGCTCCACCCCCGCCCATGCAGCCGTTGGACTGGCCATCTCAACCCTGGGAGCACCTGCAACTGGATATCTGCGGCGAGCTGCATGGGGTACCACATCACCAGCGTTTTCTCGTTATGACCTACGACCTCCACTCTAAGTGGCCAGAGGTGACACCTGTGGGCTCGGTCACAGCAAAGGTGCTGATCGACATTCTCGACGCTCTGTTTGCGCGTTGGGGCCTGCCCAAGAGGATCACGACTGACAGCGGTCCTCAAATGGTTTCCCATGAACTGTCCTCCTATCTAGTGGGTAAAGGGATCCACCACATCCGCACAGCGTTCTACCACCCTGCTGCGAACGGGGGGGTGGAACGGCTGAACCAAACACTGAAGAATGGCATCAGGGCCCACCTGGCACAAGGGTGCACGCTCACCACCAGCCTCCTCCAGACGCTGTTGCATTATCGGGCCACGCGACACGCCACTACAGGAGTCTCCCCAGCCTCCCTCATGCTGGGGCGGGAGCTCCAGCTGCCTCTCGATAGGCTCCGCCCTATACTAGCTCAGCCCCCGGTCCATCCAGTTCAAGCCACAGTCACCAAACACCAGCGCTTGATGAAGGATCGTTTCGACAGGGCCAGACGTGCTAGGCCACCTGTCATCGCTGTGTCGGACTGGGTCAGGATCCGACGACCTCATCGGGACAACAAACTCCAGTCGTTTTGGTCTGACCCTGTCCAGGTCAGCAAACAGCTTGGCCCGGCCTCGTTTAGGCTCGCCGACGGCACTCGCTGCCATGCTACCCGCCTGCGTAAGGTGCAGCCTCCCCCTGGCCCAGCGCTGAGTGTGGCCTCTTCCACAGTCTTGCCAGCCGCACGGTTGGATGAAGCAGCAACCCCGGCCTACCAGGCTCAGCCCCAAGGCGTGGAGCCGCCACCAGTGGCTGTGGCTGCACCAGAGCCACGTCTGGTTCGAGCACGCAACAGGCCCGAGCACTTGCGTGATTACATGACTGAGTATCACACCTAGGTTGTGTGAGGGGGGGGGGAAATGTTACGTCTGTGTTTACGACATGTGCCGTATTACGTTTTGTGTTACACTCGTGTTTGATTAAATGGAGTTGCCAGCTCCGACTACAAGCTCTGAGTTCGACTCCGTTATTGAACATAACAGTGTCATTTAATGTACAAAGTGTGGAATGTCTTGAGAACAGCATTTGCATTGCGGTGTTCTATTGCATTCTCAAGAGTCACCACTTGTTGTAATCAAATTATGTAAGTCATAGATCAACAATTTTCCAATTACCCTTCCCTCCATACTTGGAGAATATAATGGTACTGATTCCAAAAAGGAAATTGAACAGCATGCTACGACGGTTCTGCTAAACATAAATCATGAGAATTGTTCAAAACTGTCTTGATCAAATTCCCCCTAATTAATTGAACTTGCTTTTTATTTTTATTTTTTTAACAAATTACTTATTTCTGTGGCAGAAGTACCCACTCAGAACATATTCTTTCCACCCATGTTCCTTTGAGGAACAATGGACAATCATCAATGGTGGAAAACAAATGAACAGTCATTTCTATTCACCTGATTCATGCTCTGAAAAGAATATCTTACATAATAATAATAATAATAATAATAATACATTTTATTTATATGGCGCCTTTCACGGCACTCAAGGTCGCCGTACAACAACAAATCTAAAAACAGCCACAAAATTCAAAACACAAAAAACATAGAAATATACAGTATAAAACATAGCCAGCAGCAGAGCAGCACGGGAAAAGCAAATCAACAGGGATACGCCTGCGTAAACAGGTGGGTTTTGAGGTGAGTTTTAAATGAGATGATAGAGTCAATGTTCCTGATGTCGGGGGGGAGGGAGTTCCAGAGGCGAGGGGCGGAGCGGCTGAAGGCTCTAAACCCCATGGTGGACAGACGGGCAGGGGGGACGGTCAGGTTGATGGAGGAGGCAGACCTGAGGGACCGGGTGGGAATGTTGATGTGGAGGAGGTCGGACAGGTATGGAGGGGCGAGGTTATGGATGGCCTTGAAAGTGTGGAGAAGGATTTTGTAGTTGATGCGGTGTTTGATGGGGAGCCAGTGGAGTTGGTGTAGAATGGGGGTGATGTGACTGATGACAGGGGTTCTGGTGACAATACGGGCAGCAGCGTTCTGGACCAGTTGGATCTTGTGGAGGAGTTTGTGGGGGAGACCAAAGAGAAGGGAGTTACAGTAATCTAGGCGGGAAGTGACGAGGGAGTGGACCAGGATTGCGGCGCTGTTGGGAGTGAGTGAAGGGCGGAGGCGGTTGATATTACGTAGATGGAAGTAAGCAGACCGGATGGTGTTGTTAACGTGGGAGTGGAATGAAAGGGTGCTGTCGAGGACGACACCCAGACTCTTAACCTGGGGGGAGGGGGAAACCAAGGAGTTGTCTATGTTGAGGGTGAAACTGGGGTGCTTGGTGAGTGTGAGTTTGGAGCCAATGAGAATTACCTCTGTTTTATTGCTGTTTAGTTTGAGGAGATTTGAAGTGAACCAGGATTTAAGTTCCTGTAGACAGGCACAGAGGGAGGAGGGAGGGAGGGTGGAAGTGGGTTTGGAGGAAACGTAGAGCTGGGTGTCGTCCGCATAACAGTGGAAATGAATGTTGTATTTACGGAAAATCAGACCAAGTGGGAGGAGGTAGATGATGAAGAGGATAGGGCCAAGGACAGAGCCCTGGGGAACACCAGAGGAGAGGGGGGTCGGATGGGATGTGAATGATTTTAACTGTATAAACTGAGTGCGGCCAGAGAGATAGGAATGGAACCAGTGTAGAGGGGTGTCAGATATACCAATGGAGGCTAAACGGTTAAGGAGGGTGGAGTGCGATATAGTGTCGAAAGCGGCGCTCAGATCGAGTAGGATGAGGATGGATAAGAGTCCGGAGTCAGCTGCCATCAGGAGGTCATTTGTGATTTTGAGGAGGGCTGTTTCTGTGCTATGAAGGGGGCGGAAGCCAGACTGGAACTGTTCGTAGAGGTTATTGTTAGAGAGATGAGTATGAATCTGTAAAGCCACCACTTTTTCCAAGATTTTTGAAAGGAATGGCAGGTTGGAGATGGGACGGAGGTTATTGAAGATGTTGGGGTCTGAACCAGGTTTCTTCAGAATTGGTGTTACAGCTGCGGATTTGAGAGATGATGGGACAGAACCAGAGGTGAGGGAGGAATGGATGATTGTAGTTATCAGGGGCAGGAGAGAGGGGAGGGAGGCTATGACCAGGGAGGAGGGCAGGGGGTCAAGTTGGCAGGTGGATGGCTTGGATTTCCGGATGAGTTTAGATAAATCGGCAGCAGAGGGGAGATGGAAGCAGGAGAGAGGTACAGAGAGGGGGGGATGGGGAGATAGGGGAGATGGACAACTGGACATAAGAGGGGTCAGTTGCTGGTGGATGTTGGCTATTTTTGAGTTGAAAAATGACATCAGGGAGTTACAGTGGTCAGTGGAGTAGAAGTGTGGGGGAAGGGAGTCGGGGGGGCGGAGTGAGTTGTTGACCACTGAGAACAGGGCCCTGGTGTTCCCAGCACCAGCAGTGATTTTGTCTGTAAGATATTGGGATTTGGCTGAGGAGAGGGCGTCTTTGTAAAGGAGGATGTGGGCATGGTGCATCTGTTTGTGAACAGTGAGACCGGTTTTTCTTGAAAGCCGCTCCAGCTGACGTCCTTTGGCTTTCAGCAGACGTAGGTGAGGGGAAAACCAGGGGGCAGAATGGGGGAATGAGACAGTCCGGGTTTTGAGGGGCGCGAGTGAGTCCAGCAGAGTGTGGAGTCCATCATTGTAATGAGAGACGAGCTGATCAGGGGTGCATGGGGGGGTGATGATGGGGAAAGTGTCGATGCCTGTTATGAGATCTGCTAAATTAATATGTTTGATGTTGCGGAAGGACATAGTACGTGACTGTTTGGTTTTGGATAGAGACAAACTTAAGTTAAATGAAACAAGCATGTGGTCAGAGATGGGGAGGTCAACAGCAGAACAGTTGAGGGGAGTGACACCTGAGCAACAGACCAAGTCCAAAATATGACCTTTAGAATGGGTAGGGAAGTCAATATATTGTTGGAGACCAAAACTGTCCAGGCAAGAGATGAAGTCCTTAGTGAGAGCATGATTACTATTATCCATGTGAATATTTAAATCACCTAACAGAATTATGTTGGATGAGAGTGAACAGATGTGGGTGAGAAATGTGTTGAATTCATCAAAGAAATCCTTGTTTGGTTTGGGTGGGCGGTAGATATTAACTAAAACAGTTGGGGTAGGTCCATTTAGTTGTAGAGCCACAGACTCAAAAGAATGAGACACTGGCAGAGTGACAGGAGAGACCTTCCAGGACTCGCGGTGGATTATCGCGAGACCCCCCCCTCTGCCGGTGAGACGGGGCTGGCAGTTGTAAACAAACCCAGGTGGAGTAGACTCGTTCATCTGAGAGAAGTCATTGGGTTGTTGCCAAGTCTCTGTTAAACAAAGAAAGTCATACTTGCGGTCGAGGAGGAGGTCCTGTAGTAGTTGTCCCTTGCCAGTGAGGGAGCGGATGTTAAATAAACCAAATTTGAGATCGGAGTGCTGGTTGGAGAAGCCAACGCTAGCCGACCTGGCCAGGCCAGCCAGCGCGCCACGGTCCACTCTCCTGCAGGTGTTTCTCGGAGGGTGGCGGCGGGTGGAGGACCAGATGGAGCTTATTGCAGTGGAGTCGTCGATGTGGTAGCTTCGTCCGGCTCCGCGATGGATATACCTCCGACGAGGAAGGCGAGCGACGTCCGGAAAACGATGCAGCACAGACGGGGGAGCAGATTGGTAGGAACGGAGTTGGTGGAGCTCCGCACTCATGTATTGGATCAGAGTTGACGCTGGATAAATCAAGAAGGATAGGACAGTCCACAGGAGCATAAAGCTCACAGCGAGATTGTAGATCCACATGATGAACTGGCAGACGTTACGTTCACCGAACAGCGGCAGCAGAGGCTGGGTGAGTGGCTGGGTGAGTGGAGCTTCAACACGGTAGGTAACGTTTGAGCTAACACAAACAATACTGACAAACAGATCGATTTGACAGTAAGCCCAGGGTAGAGACCAATGGTACCACGTTCGCCAGGAGTAGATGATCTGCTGCAAACTAATAATAATCATAAAAACATTCAAAACAACCGGAGCAGCGGCAGCTAATCGCGCCAGCGTTCACTCGCGGTTGACGGTGTCCAGTTCCCAATCATCATGGATAGCGAGACCAGACACTTTAGAAACACATTTCCCAAGCATAAAGGTGTTTTTTATTGGTTTTTATAAAAACGCAACACCGTGTATACAATCAATTACTCAATCATAAAACAATCAGACATTTAAGACATTTCATTCAACAACAACCAACATTAAACTAACTAAAGTGCTCAGTGTTCAGTGTATTGTCCAGTGTAGTGTAATGTTCAGTGTTCAGTGTTCAGTGTCCAGGTTCCAGTGTCGGTAGGAGGCAGGGGTAAAAAACCTGTTCGCTGTGCATCCGGGAAAAAATTCCCCTGCAGCCCTCTAGTTGTAGAGCGACTACTATCCTGTTTGCCCACCAGTGCAAAGCCGTGGCTCCCCCACCTCCCTCCCCGGAGGGACCCCACACACCCGACTCACCCGACCCGCCCCACCACCGGCGCATCCGGCCCAGCCCACCAGGCTCAGACTCCTGTAGCCCTTCACGAGGCTAGCCGGACCAGGCGCCCCAGCGGCGGAGCAGATCGAGCACGCAGGCCGACCTGAGGCCCCCGAGGAGAGGCCCAGAGAGCTCGGCGCATGGCAGGCAAGCAGAGGCGAAAAACCTGTACACAGCTTATCCAGGGAAAAAGCTCCCTGGCTCTTCTCAGCTTGTTCCGGGCTGGGGGTTGGGGGTTGGCGGGTAGGGGACTGGGCCTGTAGCTGGGGGCCTGGAGTTGGGGGGGGGGGCCCGGAACAGGGGGTTTGGGGTCGCTGAGTTGGAACCTGGGGTTGGTGCTGGGGTGACGTGGTGGTTCCCGCCGGTCTCTGCTCCTGGGTCTGGAAGCCTGGGTAGGTGTCAGAGCTGGATATGACATGTGCCTGAAAAGATACAGGAGTGAGAGAAGGGAGGTGTGCATGGTTTGTGTAGTGTGCATTTTGGTGTCAGGCGGGTGATCAGTACTTCCCTGTGACCCAGTGATAGATAGATAGACTTTATTTGTCATTGCTACAGTACAGGTACCAAACAACGAAATTTAGGAGGGGAGGCTCCCCTGGTGTTTAGGAAAGGAAAAAGAAACACATTTGGAAAAAGCATAGATGCATAAAATCACAAGAAGGTAAGGAGCTGGTTTACATCAATAGAGGCTATGTACACAATCCACTGTACTATACTGCACAGATAGTCAACTAGGGTTGTCATATTTCACAAGAAAGTATTTTTTCACATTATTTTAAAGTGTCACAGTTTGCAGGCTTGAAAATGTACATGTTTGTGCCTCAGCACTAGCTGCCATACAATCCGTCCGGACTGTCCTGGGCCCAGAACTTAGGCCTTTTCTGTGTTCAGGGCCTTGACGGCCCTGTGGTAGAAGCTGTCCTTCAGTCTGTTTGTCTTAGCGGCCGGGGTCCTGTACCTCCTGTTCGAGGGCAGCTTGACAAAGTGTTCGTGCCCAGGGTGGGTCGGGCCCTTGGAGATCTTGGAGGCCCTCCTGAGACAGCGTGTTTTGTACAGCTCCTCCAGAGAGGGGAGGGGGGCGCCGGTGATCCTCTGTGCTGTTCTCACGACTCTCTGTAGATCGCTTCTCTCCGCTGCCGTGCAGCTGTGGAACCAGTTGGAGATGCCGAAGGTGAGGATACTCTCCACTGCGCCGTGGTAGAAGGCCACCAGCATCTCCTTCTTGCTGTGTTGTTTCTTGAGGCATCTCAGGGTGTATAGCCGCTGTTGTGCCCTCTTGATGGTGCCTTTAGTGTTGTCCTTCCAGGCCAGGTCATCCCGCATGTTGTGTCCCAGGAATCGGAGGTTTGAGACTATCTCCACGCTCTCTCCGTCGATGAGCAGGGGCAGGATCTCAGACTTTTTCCTCCTGAAGTCTACGATGAATTCCTGGGTCTTTGACTTGTTTAGCAGCAGGTTGTTAACCTTGCACAGCTTGCTCAATTGCTCTACCTCATCCCTGTTCGCCGCCTCGTCCCCCCCCGAGATACATCCCACCACGGTGGTGTCGTCTGCAAACTTTACGATGTAGTTGCTGGGGTGGATGGGGGTGAAGTCGTGGGTGTAGAGGTTGAAGAGGATGGGGCTTAGCACGCAGCCCTGGGGTGACCCAGTGCTGAGGCTGAGGGCTGTGGAGGTGTGGGGGCCCACCCGCACCCTCTGGGGGCGGTCGGTCAGGAAGTCCTTGATCCACGCACATATAGAGTGTGATAGACCCAGGTCTAGTAGTTTGGTCACTAGCCTGTCTGGAAGGATGGTGTTAAAGGCGGAGCTGAAGTCCACGAAGAGCAGTCTCGCGTAGCTGTTTCCCCTCTCCAGGTGGGATAGAGTGGCGTGGAGAGTCGTCGCTATGGCGTCCTCTGTGGACCTGTGGGCTCTGTAGGCGAACTGGTATGGATCCAGGTTGGGCGGGAGGCGTGTGAGTATGTGGGCCCGGACTAGTTTCTCGAAGCACTTCATGATGATTGGTGTGAGTGCCACCGGGCGGTAGTCGTTTAGGCAGCTCACCGTGCTTTTCTTCGGGACTGGGATGATAGTTGAGGTTTTCATGTTGGTCATCCTGGTGCTGGTGGTGCTGGCAGAGACGGCTGGTTCGGCTGTGGGTTGTGTGTGGTGATATTCTGGTGAGGGTAGGAAGTGGGTCAGTGCTGTGTACATGTGTAGGTGGTGGAAGGTGCAGTAAACTTCCCTGTTGGTGTTGTGCGCTGCTCCTCTCCTGGTCCTTGTGATGGTGATACTGCTGACCAGGGCTTGTGCTGGAACGGTGGTGAAGGTGATAGTGCAGGAACTGGTGGTGTAGTGAGGTAGGCCCGGGGTGGGGGGGGGTTGGGCGATGCGGCGCGGCATGGGGGGCGGTTTAGAGGATGACGTCCTTCCATCTCTCCACCCCCCACACCGCTCTTGCTTGATCCGGGTTATTTTTAAAGTCAATAATAGCATGGTCCCTGAGGAAGAGGGTGATTCTCCTCCTCAGGGTTGTCAGGTCGACGCTCTGTTTCTGATAGACCCTGATGTTCCTCGTCTCCCAGAGTACCTGCTTGACGGCGCTGATGATCCTCCACTGTTGTTGTAGTTGGGGGGTTGTGCACCCCCCGGGAGGACCATACAGGATGTTCTCGGCCGTCAAGCGGGGCAGGGTCAGCAGGCTGTTTAGGGAGACAGAGGGAACAAACAGGGCCCAGACCCGCCTGGCCACGGAGCACTCACAGAACAGGTGGTTAATGTGTTCTGTGTCCGTGCATCCGTGGGGGCATTTCTCAGTCTTTGCGATGTGCCGCCTATGAAAGAATTCCCTAGTGGGGAGACAACCATGAGCAGCCATCCAGGCAATGTCTTTTTGTTTATTGTTAGTACATTTATGATGAATGTTTTTCCATACCTGTTTGGAGTCCACGGCTGTGCTGGCCTTGGGGTGAGTAATGGTTTCCTTCGACCTTATGAAGGTCATAATGTCTTTGTATTTCCATGAGGCCAGCCCAGCCGCGGACAATCCTGTCCTGAAGGCAAAGTCCCTCCATATCTTGTAGACTGGAGGGGGGTCCCAGCTGTAGGGCACAGTGTGATTTATTAATGCGGTCACCCTGAGTGTCCGGAGGATGGGTGTGGCATAGAATATTTCAAAGAACCTGGCTTTCCTATCTTTGTTGTTGATGTTGTTGATGAGTTTGGAGAGTCCCTGTGCCCTAATGATGTTTAGGATGTCTGGGACCCCTTTCCCCCCATTCTCCACTGTTTTGTACAGGGTGGTGCGTTTTAGTTTTTCCATCTGGCTCCCCCAGACAAAGGTAAACATGATCCTTTCGATGGTTTTGGATACTGCTCTGTCTGGGGGAAACACCCTGCCCAGGTAAAGGAGAATGGGAAGAACAATAGCCTTCAGGACCAGGATCTTGCCTGTCATTGTGAGGGGCCGTGCACTCCACTCACAGATCTTCTTTTGGACCTGGCGGATGGTCTCCTTCCAGCTGCCGGAGGCCCTTCCATCTTTCTGGTAGGTGATCCCCAGCAGCTTAATGTTTTCCGTCTTTACAGGGAAGGAGGTTGCCAGGTTCTCCTGCCAGTGCTGCGACAGAAACAGCTCACACTTACCCCTATTGATCAGGGCGCCAGTGGCTGCACAGTAGTCCTCCACCACTTTTGTTGCTGTGGAAATGGAGCGACTATCTGTGCCGACGATGGTGATGTCGTCCATGTACGCCACCACCTTGAGCCTCTCCCCACGGGCCCCTGGTAGAGGGTAGCCCATGATGTTGGGGGAGCTCCTGATCTTCCGTAGGAACGGCTCCAGGTAGATGACGTACAGCAGAGGGGCCAAGGGGCATCCCTGCCGTACTCCCGCTTTGATGGGGAAGGGGTCTGTCAACTGGTTGTTGATCCGAACTCTGCTCGTGATGTTGTTGTAGCAGAGTTCGGTCCAGTTGAGCAGGTGCTGGGGGAAGTTCATGCCCTTCAGCACCCTCTGCAGGAAACCATGGCTAACCCTGTCAAAGGCCTTCTCCTGATCCAGGCTGAGAAGGCCTAAAGGGGACCTCCGCTCCTGGGAGTGCAGTGAGGTCTCTCACCAGGAGCAGGTTGTCGTTGATGGACCTACCGGGGACGCTACAGGTTTGGTCAGGGGCTATAACTGAGGGGAGGAGGGTTTGAAACCGTTGAGTGAGGGCTTTTGTCATGATTTTATAGTCCACTGGGAGGAGATTGATGGGGCGCCAGTTCCGGAGGTCCTTGAGGTCCCCTTTCTTGGGGATCAGTGTGACCGTACTCTGTCGCATTGACTCTCCAAGCCTCCCTTCCATGTAGACGGCTTTGAAGACCTCCGCCAAGTCCTCCTCCAGGAGATCCCAGAGAGTCTTGTAAAACTCTGCTGGGATCCCGTCCGGTCCAGGAGCCTTGTGTGTATTCAAGGAGTGCACGGCCCGGGTGAGCTCCTCCGTGGTCAGCTCTGGGTTCTCACTCTCACCACCCTCGGGGACCCGGTCCAGACCATCCAGGAAGGTGGCCATGAGAGTCTCGTCGGTTGTCTTGATGTTGTAGAGACTCTCGTAGAACTCTCTTGCCACCCCCGGGATGTTGCCTCTGTCTGACACGGTGTCCCCATTGGTGTCGTATAGAAACAGGATAGGCTTGTGTTTTGACCGTGCCTTGCGGAAGAAGTGGCGTGTGCATTTCTCCTCCTCCTCCAGGCCCTGGAGTTTTTCCCTGAACTGTTTCTTTTGTTGTTGCTCCCGGTAGAGGGTGGCAAGGTGTTGTTTGGTCTCGGCCAGTTCTCGGGCCACATCCAGACCACCCAGCTGTAGGAGACTCAGGCGTTGGAGGGCCGCGTTGTGGTGTTGAAACCTGGCCCTCTGTTCTGCCGCTTGTCCTGGCCTTAACCATCTCCCACCACTCTATCGGGGAGTCGAACAGTTCTTTTAGGGTCCTCCACTCCAGGTAGCGCCTGGAGAAGGAATGCACCACTGTTGGGTCCTGAAGGATCGATGTATTCATCCTCCAAGTTCCCCTACCCGCTCTTGTTTGGCCGTCCCATTCCAGGGACACTGTCAACATCCTGTGGTCCGAGAAGTGGGCCGCCTGGCTGGTCAGGGTTTGATTTGATTTGATTTGATTTTATTAATTCATGCTTGCAGTGGAGCCAAGGCCCCACTGAAAAACTGCAGAACTTACATAGATATGACACACAATATTAGCAGCACAACAATTACACAACAATTTTAAAGTTTAAAAATATTTCAAGGCGGCAAAGCAAGGGCAGGTAGCAGTCATGGTAGCCATGCTGTATTATGTGTGAGTCTTGATATTGTCATTGTACAGTCTAACTGCAGTATGCAGGGTTGAGTTCCTCAGCCTGCTGGTCTTGGCCCTCGGCTCAGCCAGCTTGTGCTGGTTCCTCAGTGTCCTGGCAGTGCAGCTGCCTTGTGTTGGAGGCAGCAGGTCATGCAGAGGGTGTTGCTCGTCATGCATGTTCCTGACCAGCTTCACTGCGGCCTCCTCCCTCCTTGTCTGGAGTGATGGTAGGGGTTGTGAGATCTCACCAGCTCTCCTTCTGATGATTCTGCAGGCACGTGTCTGGACTCGCTCTAGCTCAGCCTGTTGTTTTTTAGAGCAGCCCACCAAGAGCACTGAGCTGTATTCCAGACACGGCCTGATGAGAGTGGTGTAGATGGTGATGAGGTCATCCGCAGGTAGACCGTGTCTTGCCATGACCGTGAGATAGTGCAGCCGCTTGGAGGCAGTTTTTATTGCCTTCTCAATGTGCACATCTCCAGTCAGCTTTTTATCCAGATGGTATCCCAGATACTTTGTTGTTTCGACAACAGGTACTTCCTGTCCTCTGCCAGTTCTTTAAGCAGCCAGGTTGGAATACCGTCCGGCCCACTTGCTTTCCGGGGGTCCAGCCGAGTAAGGGCTAGCTTCATCTCACCTATGCTACAGATGTCACTTTGTGTGGGGGGTCCAGGTAATGGGAAAACACAGTAGGGTGTTGTTTTAGTCCATGACTTGGCAAAGAAGTTGTTCAGCGCTTCTGCAACTGTGTTTTCTTCAACTCCCTGTATTGTGATTCTTGCATCGGGTGATTTAGTTCGTCCTAGGCCTTTGTTTATAAAGTCCCACCACTGCTTGGGGTTCTTTTTCTTTAGATTTTGCATTTCATTTTTATAGTATCTTGTTTTGGCCTTGTGGATAAGTCTTTGGATGTAGTTTCTAATTTCGTTCCATTTTCCAACTTTTCCCCATTTGTTGTAGGCTTTTTGTCTTTTCTTTATAGCCTGCTTTATTTTCTCCGTCATCCACGGTTTGTCCGCGGTTGTTATTTTTTTCTGTCTCACAGGCAAGCATATGTCCATCGCTGTCTGGATATAGTTGTTAAAACTTGCTACTTTGTTGGTGATGTCCTCAACCTCGTAAACAGCAGACCAGTCAGTCATAGCTATGCATGTTGCAAGAGCCTCTTTTCTTTCGTTCGTCACTAACCGGCTCCTCCTTCGCTTCACCTGTTGTTTCTGCCCTGTTGTGTTTATTGGGCTCAACACCAGACACTTGTGGTCGCTGGAACCCAGGGGGGCAAGGGTGGTTGGAGGGCTATAGAGTTTAGCCATGTTCGTAAAAATCAAGTCTAGGGTGGCCTGCCCTCGGGTCTGATGTTTGACTATCTGCCGAATATCAGGGTGGGAGGAGGTTAACATTTTTGTGGGTAGTTTGTTAAAATCTCCACATAAATATAGTCCCATATGGGGGGAGGACGCTTTAATTGCGTCTATGGTGTTTATCAAATACTCCAGAGTTCTGTCCTGGTGAGGTTTTTTATTTGCCCAGGGGGGGTGATAGAGATTCCCCACAATGATAGTTGAGACACTGCTGGGGGTCCGACGTGGTTGTAGTTGGACCCACACACATTCGGTGTCATCGCTCTCCAGATCCTTTCTCCTTTTTGCCTGCAGTCTCTCATGACAGTACACAGCCACACCCCCTCCGCTTTTTCCATTTATCCTGTCTCTTCTAAAGAGTTGGTAGTCCTTTACTGACAGCGATTCATCAGGTATATTGTCATGAGCCCACGTTTCAGTAACGCATCCGATGTCGGCATCTAAGGTTTTCAGCAATAGTTCATATTCATCCGTCTTTTTTATCAGTGATCTCGCGTTGCAGAGAGTTAACTTTGGCATTCGGGTTTGCTCCCGTTCTGATTTTTCGTAATGAATTGCGGCCCCATCCTCAGACCTGGCGAGAGCAAGAACATGTCTATCCTGGAGGAAGAATTCCCGGAGGAACTCACCCTTGTGTGTGTCGGCGGGGAGGTGCCACCGGCGTCTACCAGTTGGAAGTCGTCTATGATGGACTGAAGTTCTGTAGTGGATCGGTCTCTCCTGGGCCTACTGCGGTCCTCATCCCGGAGGGCACAGTTGAAATCTCCCCCCACTAGGACTGGTGTGGGAATGAGGAGGAGAGACCGAAGTTTCTTGAAAAGGGAGACTCTCTTGGCCACGTTGTTTGGGCCGTACACATTGATGACCCTCAGCGGCGAACCGTGGATCTCTAGGTACAGAACCAGGATTCGCCCGCTCTCTACAACCTCCCCCTTTTTGGTCTGCAGAAAAGGGTTGGCCACCAATATGCCGACCCCATCAGCTCTATCGATGTTTGAGCCTGACCAGAGAGAGTCCCCCCGTGTCCATTCCTCCTCCAGGGTGGCGTCCATCTCCTTGAATGGGATGGCGCACTCCTGGAGGATATACATGTCTGACTGATGTTGGGTGATGTACTGGTAGACGACCTCCCGTTTGTCTGGTTGCCGGAGGCTTCTGGTGTTGAGAGATGAGATTGTTATCTTCATGGTTCTTGGATTTGGTTTGTTCCAATTTTTGCTAAGTTATTGCAAATGAGGATGAGGCCCTCCAATGGGTCGTTGGGGGCCAGATAGTGTGGCACCTCCCCTTGGCTGCTCATGGTGTGGGGGTTGTCTCCCCACTGACTGCCTGGTGGCCCCCTCATCTGTGTTGTTGATGAGGTGATTTTCGGTGGCCCGTACGGTCCGGTGAGCATGGACTGGGGGTGGCTGATGGGCTGTGCAGGGTGAGGAGCATGTGATGACTGGAGAGAGGAAGAGGGTGGGGAGGAGGGTTTGGGGGGGGGGAGCCGGCTTACCTGTATGGCGTTGGGGTTTGGGTTCTGGAGTAGTCTTTTTGTCAGTTTTTTTTCGGATTGCCTTTTTTTGTGGTCTTTTGCGTTTTGGTTGAGCCAAGCTCCAGTCATTTTCACTGTCTGATTGGGAGGGGAGGTGGATCTGCAGTGTGCTGCTGGTGGCTATCTCAATAGAGGCCGGCTCCCCCTTCATGGTGTTTTTGCGGGGGGTGGAGGTGGTAATGGGGTTTAGGAGGGGGGGGGGTGTTGAGGTTGTCTGTAGGGGGTGCTGGGACGGTTGGTTCCTCTCCTTCTCCTTCTCCGTCGCTCGAGCTCTGATCGTCCCCCCCATCGCTCGAGCGCCGGTCCTCCTCCGTCTCTCCCTTCTCTTCCTCCATGTTGGGTGTGGGTTGGGGTGTGGGTTGGGGTGGTGGTTGGTTGGATTTATAGCCCCGGGCTCTACTTGCATAGGAACTTGGGCAGTCACGGTAAAGATGCCACTGTCCCCCGCACAGGTTGCAAGGTCTGGTCGTGGTGCACTCCGACGTCGGGTGGTCTTGGCGGCAGATTTTACATACCACGGCCTTGCAAGCATAAAACTATAGAAATGATCCCTGAAAGTATAGTCTTGGTGTGTCATTTAATGTACAAAGTGTGGAACGTCTTGAGAACAGCATTTGCATCGCGGTGTTCTATTGCATTCTCAAGAGTCACCACTTGTTGTAATCAAATTATGTAAGTCATAGATCAACAATTTTCCAATTACCCTTCCCTCCATCCTTGGAGAATATAATGGTACTGATTCCAAAAAGGAAATTGAACAGCATGCTATGACGGTTCTGCTAAACATAAATCATGAGAATTGTTCAAAACTGTCTTGATCAAATTCCCCCTAATTAATTGAACTTGCTTTTTATTTTTTTATTTTTAACAAATTACTTATTTCTGTGGCAGACGTACCCACTCAGAACATATTCTTTCCACTGATGTTCCTTTGAGGAACAATGGACAATCATCAATGGTGGAAAAAAAAAGAACAGTCATTTCTATTCACCTGATTCATGCTCTGAAAAGAATATCTTACATAATCATCATGGATAGCGAGACCAGACACTTTAGAAACACATTTCCCAAGCATAAAGGTGTTTTTTATTGGTTTTTATAAAAACGCAACACCGTGTATACAATCAATTAATCAAACAATCAGACATTTAAGACATTACATTCAACAACAACCAACATTAAACTAACTAAAGTGCTCAGTGTTCAGTGTATTGTCCAGTGTAGTGTTCAGTGTTCAGTGTTCAGTGTCCAGGTTCCAGTGTCGTTAGGAGGCAGGGGTAAAAAACCTGTTCGCTGTGCATCCGGGAAAAAATTCCCCTGCAGCCCTCTAGTTGTAGAGCGACTACTATCCAGTTTGCCCACCAGTGCAAAGCCGTGGCTCCCCCACCTCCCTCCCCCGAGGGACCCCACACACCCGACTCACCCGACCCGCCCCACCACCGGCGCGTCCGGCCCAGCCCACCAGGCTCAGACTCCTGTAGCCCTTCACGAGGCTAGCCGGACCAGGCGCCCCAGCGGCGGAGCAGATCGAGCACGCAGGCCGACCGGAGGCCCCTGAGGAGAGGCCCAGAGAGCTCGGCGCATGGCAGGCAAGCAGAGGCGAAAAACCTGTACACAGCTTATCCAGGGAAAAAGCTCCCTGGCTCTTCTCAGCTTGTTCCGGGCTGGGGGTTGGGGGTTGGCGGGTAGGGGACTGGGCCTGTAGCTGGGGGCCTGGAGTTGGGGGGGGGGGGCCCGGAACAGGGGGTTTGGGGTCGCTGAGTTGGAACCTGGGGTTGGTGCTGGGGTGACGTGGTGGTTCCCGCCGGTCTCTGCTCCTGGGTCTGGAAGCCTGGGTAGGTGTCAGAGCTGGATATGACATGTGCCTGAAAAGATACAGGAGTGAGAGAAGGGAGGTGTGCATGGTTTGTGTAGTGTGCATTTTGGTGTCAGGCGGGTGATCAGTACTTCCCTGTGACCCAGTGGTGTTGATCATCCTGGTGCTGGTGGTGCTGGCAGAGACGGCTGGTTCGGCTGTGGGTTGTGTGTGTTGATATTCTGGTGAGAGTAGGAAGTGGGTCAGTGCTGTGTACATGTGTAGGTGGTGGAAGGTGCAGTAAACTTCCCTGTTGGTGTTGTGCGCTGCTCCTCTCCTGGTCCTTGTGATGGTGATACTGCTGACCAGGGCTTGTGCTGGAACAGTGGTGAAGGTGATAGTGCAGGAACTGGTGGTGTAGTGAGGTAGGCCCGGGTTGGGGGGGGGTTGGTCGATGCGGCGCGGCATGGGGGGGGGTTTAGAGGATGACGTCCTTCCATCTCTCCACCCCCCACACCGCTCTTGCTTGATCCGGGTTATTTTTAAAGTCAACAATAGCATGGTCCCTGAGGCAGAGGGTGATTCTCCTCCTCAGGGTTGTCAGGTGGACGCTCTGTTTCTGATAGACCCTGATGTTCCTCGTCTCCCAGAGTACCTGCTTGACGGCGCTGATGATCCTCCACTGTTGTTGTAGTTGGGGGGTTGTGCACCCCCCGGGAGGACCATACAGGATGTTATCGCCCGTCAAGCGGGGCAGGGTCAGCAGGCTGTTTAGGGAGACAGAGGGAACAAACAGGGCCCAGACCCGCCTGGCCACGGAGCACTCACAGAACAGGTGGTTAATGTGTTCTGTGTCCGTGCATCCGTGGGGGCATTTCTCAGTCGTTGCGATGTGCCGCCTATGCAAGAATTCCCTAGTGGGGAGACAACCATGAGCAGCCATCCAGGCAATGTCTTTTTGTTTATTGTTAGTACATTTATGATTAATGTTTTTCCATACCTGTTTGGAGTCCACGGCTGTGCTGGCCTTGGGGTGAGTAATGGTTTCCTTCGACCTTATGAAGGTCATAATGTCTTTGTATTTCCATGAGGCCAGCCCAGCCGCGGACAATCCTGTCTTGAAGGCAAAGTCCCTCCATATCTTGTAGACAGGAGGGGGGTCCCAGCTGTAGGGCACAGTGTGATTTATTGATGCGGTCACCCTGAGTGTCCGGAGGATGGGTGTGGCATAGTATATTTCAAAGAACCTGGCTTTCCTATCTTTGTTGTTGATGTTGTTGATGAGGTTGGAGAGTCCCTGTGCCCTAATGATGTTTAGGATGTCTGGGACCCCTTTCCCCCCATTCTCCACTGTTTTGTACAGGGTGGTGCGTTTTAGTTTTTCCATCTGGCTCCCCCAGACAAAGGTAAACATGATCCTTTCGATGGTTTTGGATACTGCTCTGTCTGGGGGAAACACCCTGCCCAGGTAAAGGAGAATGGGAAGAACAATAGCCTTCAGGACCAGGATCTTGCCTGTCATTGTGAGAGGCCGTGCACTCCACTCACAGATCTTCTTTTGGACCTGGCGGATGGTCTCCTTCCAGCTGCCGGAGGCTCCTCCATCTTTCTGGTAGGTGATCCCCAGCAGCTTAATGTTTTCCGTCTTTACAGGGAAGGAGGTTGCCAGGTTCTCCTGCCAGTGCTGCGACAGAAACAGCTCACACTTACCCCTATTGATCAGGGCGCCAGTGGCTGCACAGTAGTCCTCCACCACTTTCGTTGCTGTGGAAATGGAGCGACTATCCGTGCCGACGATGGTAATGTCGTCCATGTACGCCACCACCTTGAGCCTCTCCCCCCGGGCCCCTGGTAGAGGGTAGCCCATGATGTTGGGGGAGCTCCTGATCTTCCGTAGGAACGGCTCCAGGTAGATGACGTACAGTAGAGGGGCCAAGGGGCATCCCTGCCGTACTCCAGCTTTGATGGGGAAGGGGTCTGTCAACTGGTTGTTGATCCGAACTCTGCTCGTGATGTTGTTGTAGCAGAGTTCGGTCCAGTTGAGCAGGTGCTGGGGGAAGTTCATGCCTCTCAGCACCCTCTGCAGGAAACCATGGTTAACCCTGTCAAAGGCCTTCTCCTGATCCAGGCTGAGAAGGCCTAAAGGGGACCTCCGCTCCTGGGAGTGCAGGATGAGGTCTCTCACCAGGAGCAGGTTGTCATTGATGGACCTACCGGGGACGCTACAGGTCTGGTCAGGGGCTATAACTGAGGGGAGGAGGGTTTGAAACCGTTGGGTGAGGGCTTTTGTCATGATTTTATAGTCCACTGGGAGGAGATTGATGGGGCGCCAGTTCCGGAGGTCCTTGAGGTCCCCTTTCTTGGGGATCAGTGTGACCGTACTCTGTCTCATTGACTCTCCAAGCCTCCCTTCCCTGTAGACGGCTTTGAAGACCTCCGCCAAGTCCTCCTTGAGGAGATCCCAGAGAGTCTTGTAGAACTCTGCTGGGATCCCATCCGGTCCAGGGGCCTTGTGTGTATTCAAGGAGTGCACGGCCCGGGTGAGCTCCTCCGTGGTCAGCTCTGGGTTCTCACTCTCACCACCCTCGGGGACCCGGTCCAGACCATCCAGGAAGGTGGCCATGAGAGTCTCGTCGGTTGTCTTGATGTTGTAGAGACTCTCGTAGAACTCTCTTGCCACCCCCGGGATGTTGCCTCTGTCTGACACGGTGTCCCCATTGGTGTCGTATAGGGACAGGATAGGCTTGTGTTTTGACCGTGCCTTGCGGAAGAAGTGGCGTGTGCATTTCTCCTCCTCCTCCAGGCCCTGGAGTTTTTCCCTGAACTGTTTCTTTTGTTGTTGCTCCCGGTAGAGGGTGGCAAGGTGTTGTTTGGTCTCAGCCAGTTCTCGGGCCACATCCAGACCACCCAGTTGTAGGAGACTTAGGCGTTGGAGGGCCGCGTTGTGGTGTTGAAACCTGGCCCTCTGTTCTGCCGCTTTCCTCCTTCCGACTGACCCGAAGTAGCCCTTTGTCCTGGCCTTAACCATCTCCCACCACTCTATCGGGGAGTCGAACAGTTCTTTTAGGGTCCTCCACTCCAGGTAGCGCCTGGAGAAGGAATGCACCACTGTTGGGTCCTGAAGGATCGATGTATTCATCCTCCAGGTACCCCTACCCGCTCTTGTTTGGCCATCCCATTCCAGGGACACTGTCAACATCCTGTGGTCCGAGAAGTGGGCCGCCTGGCTGGTCAGGGTTCCCATCCTCAGACCTGGCGAGAGCAAGAACATGTCTATCCTGGAGGAAGAATTCCCGGAGGAACTCACCCTTGTGTGTGTCGGCGGGGAGGTGCCACCGGCGTCTACCAGTTGGAAGTCGTCTATGATGGACTGAAGTTCTGTAGTGGATCGGTCTCTCCTGGGCCTGCTGCGGTCCTCATCCCGGAGGGCACAGTTGAAATCTCCCCCCACTAGGACTGGTGTGGGGATGAGGAGGAGAGACCGAAGTTTCTTGAAAAGGGAGACTCTCTTGGCCACGTTGGTTGGGCCGTACACATTGATGACCCTCAGCGGCGAACCCTGGATCTCTAGGTCCAGAACCAGGATTCGCCCGCTCTCTACAACCTCCCCCTTTTTGGTCTGCAGAAAAGGGTTGGCCACCAAAATGCCGACCCCATCAGCTCTATCAATGTTTGAGCCTGACCAGAGAGAGTCCCCCCGTGTCCATTCCTCCTCCAGGGTGGCGTCCATCTCCTTGAATGGGATGGCGCACTCCTGGAGGATATACATGTCTGACTGATGTTGGGTGATGTACTGGTAGACGACCTCCCGTTTGTCTGGTTGCCGGAGGCTTCTGGTGTTGAGAGATGAGATTGTTATCCTCATGGTTCTTGGATTTGGTTTGTTCCAATTTTTGCTAAGTTATTGCACATGAGGTTGAGGCCCTCCAATGGGTCGTTGGGGGCCAGATAGTGTGGTACCTCCCCTTGGCTGCTCATGGTGTGGGGGTTGTCTCCCCTCTGACTGCCTGGTGGCCCCCTCATCTGTGTTGTTGATGAGGTGATTTTCGGTGGCCCGTACGGTCCGGTGAGCATGGACTGGGGGTGGCTGGTGGGCTGTGCAGGGTGAGGAGCATGTGATGACTGGAGAGAGGAAGAGGGTGGGGAGGAGGGTTTGGGGGGGGGGAGCCGGCTTACCTGTATGGCGTTGGGGTTTGGGTTCTGGAGTAGTCTTTTTGTCTGGTTTTTTCCGGATTGCCTTTTTTTGTGGTCTTTTGCGTTTTGGTTGAGCCAAGCTCCAGTCATTTTCACTGTCTGATTGGGAGGGGAGGTGGATCTGCGGTGTGCTGCTGGTGGCTATCTCAATAGAGGCCGGCTCTATTGAGAACATATTCTTTCCACCCATGTTCCTTTGAGGAACAATGGACAATCATCAATGGTGGAAAAAAAATGAACAGTCATTTCTATTCACCTGATTCATGCTCTGAAAAGAATATCTTACATAATCATCATGGATAGCGAGACCAGACACTTTAGAAACACATTTCCCAAGCATAAAACTATAGAAATGATCCCTTGAAAGTATAGTCTTGGTGTGTCATTTAATGTACAAAGTGTGGAACGTCTTGAGAACAGCATTTGCATCGCGGTGTTCTATTGCATTCTCAAGCGTCACCACTTGTTGTAATCAAATTATGTAAGTCATAGATCAACAATTTTCCAATTACCCTTCCCTCCATACTTGGAGAATATAATGGTACTGATTCCAAAAAGGAAATTGAACAGCATGCTATGACGGTTCTGCTAAACATAAATCATGAGAATTGTTCAAAACTGTCTTGATCAAATTCCCACTAATTAATTGAACTTGCTTTTTCTTTTTTCTTTTTTAACGAATTACTTATTTCTGTGGCAGAAGTACCCACTCAGAACATATCCTGGCACCGGGGACTTCACCTGAAGCTGCTGAGGACAATACCGGACCGCCACATGGTGAAGTTCATCATGGAGACACTTTCCAACCGCAGCTTCATCTTACAGACCAGCAGTGGCCAGTGCAGTAGGCTCAGAAGACTGAGGAACGGGGTACCGCAGGGGTCTGTTCTCTCGCCGATGCTGTTCAACGTTTACATCCACGACCTACCTGATACAGCATCTAGAAAGTATGGCTACGCAGACGATCTTGCCATCATGCTGAGCCGACCAACGTGGAAGGCGATGGAAGAGGGTCTTAACGTAGACATAGGCACACTGGTAGCATACCTTCAAAGGTGGCGTCTACAACTCAGTGTCGGAAAGACAGTCGCAGCGGCATACCACCTTAGCACCAGAGAAGCCAGGAGGGAACTTGAGGTGCGCGTTGACAACAAATGTCTGGAGGTCCAGCAAGCCCCGAAGTACCTTGGAGTGCGCCTGGATCGGACATTATCCTTCAAGCAACACCTGGAAGAAGTCAAGGCCAAAGTGACATCCAGGGCCGCGCTGATCCGCCGCCTTGCTGGTACAACCTGGGGAGCCTCAGCTAAGACGCTAAGAATATCCACCCAAGCCCTGGTCTTCTCTGCAGCGGAATACTGCGCCCCAGTATGGAGCAGAAGCCCTCATGCGAGAAAGGTCGACGTGGCTATCAATACCTCCCTCAGAATAATTACTGGATGCTTGAAGCCTACCCCTGTGTCCCTCTTGCCAGTCCTCGCGGGAATAGCAGCGGCCACCCTCGCCCTGGCCAGGAAGGCACAAAAGCATGACTGGCACATCCTGCACAACACCACCATAACACCAGCACCTCCAAGCCGACTCAAGACCCGCCACCCTTACAACAAGGCAGCACAAGCCATGCTCAACTCCACCTCTGAGGACATCTCCAGAGATGCATGGTTGGCAGCAGCTTGGAAGCAGGAGTGGGAGTCAGCCGGGCCCTCCCGAACCCACCGCTACATCTGGGACCCAGGAGATGGCGCCATTGGAGGAGACGACCTACCACGCCGGCAAAGGACCACACTGAACCGTCTACGAACTGGTGTCGGTCGCTTTAAAACATCAATGAAGGCGTGGGGCCTGGCGGACAGTGCGGCATGCGAGTGCGGTGACCCAGAGCAGACCGCCGACCACATAATCACCATCTGCCCCTTATATAGACCACCCTCAGAAGCCAGCCTCTTCGACCTAGAACCAGAGATGCGGGCATGGCTATGCGACACCGAGTTGGACCTCTGACGTTACACGAAAGAAGAAGAGAACATAATTTCCACCCATG
This sequence comes from Nansenia antarctica, assembly GCF_963989245.1. NCBI lineage: Eukaryota > Metazoa > Chordata > Actinopteri > Argentiniformes > Microstomatidae > Nansenia > Nansenia antarctica. Next base: position 28,604,941 of record NC_137681.1, on the reverse strand, counting down.
TTCTTTTGAGGAACAATGGACAATCATCAATGGTGGAAAAAAAATGAACAGTAATTTCTATTCACCTGATTCATGCTCTGAAAAGAATATCTTACATAATCATCATGGATAGCGAGACCAGACACTTTAGAAACACATTTCCCAAACATAAAGGTGTTTTTTATTGGTTTTTATAAAAACACACCATGTATACAATCAATTAATCAATCATCAATCAATCAGACATTTAAGACATTACATTCAACAACGACCAACATGAACCTAACTAAAGTGCTCAGTGTTCAGTGTATTGTCCAGTGTAGTGTAATGTTCAGTGTTCAGTGTTCAGTGTCCAGGTTCCAGTGTCGGTAGGAGGCAGGGGTAAAAAACCTGTTCGCTGTGCATCCGGGAAAAAATTCCCCTGCAGCCCTCTAGTTGTAGAGCGACTACTATCCAGTTTGCCCACCAGTGCAAAGCCGTGGCTCCCCCACCTCCCTCCCCCGAGGGACCCCACACACCCGACTCACCCGACCCGCCCCACCACCGGCACATCCGGCCCAGCCCACCAGGCTCAGGCTCCTGTAGCCCTTCACGAGGCTAGCCGGACCAGGCGCCCCAGCGGCGGAGCAGATCGAGCACGCAGGCCGACCGGAGGCCCCCGAGGAGAGGCCCAGAGAGCTCGGCGCATGGCAGGCAAGCAGAGGCGAAAAACCTGTACACAGCTTATCCAGGAAAAAAGCTGCCTGGCTCTTCTCAGCTTGTTCCGGGCTGGGGGTTGGGGGTTGGCGGGTAGGGGACTGGGCCTGTAGCTGGTTCCAGCCGGTCTCTGCTCCTGGGTCTGGAAGCCTGGGTAGGTGTCAGAGCGGTGGTGGTTGGTTGGATTTATCGTATTCCCTATAGCCCCGGGCTCTACTTGCATAGGAACTTGGGCAGTCACGGTAAAGATGCCACCTACTGGCCACCTACTGGAAGAGTCGCGGTCTTTGGAAACTCCTCTCGGGGTCCGGCCTTTCCGCTCTTAGGTCCCCTGGTCTCTTAGGCTCTGGCTGTTGCCCTTCGTGTCTACTGCAGGGTCTGGACCTAGAGGATGGAAGAAAACCTGAGAGCATGCAGGTACACTGGGTATCTGGAGTTTGAATAGTTTCCAGACACTCCCCTGTGTCCCGCATGCTCCACTCATCACTTGGGTCTCCTCCCTCTGGGCCGAGGGGGTCTGGGCCTGGCTGGTCCCCTCCTGGTGCTGCCACGTCAGGTCTGTTCTGGACTCCACCTGTTCTTGGAAAAAGAAGACAGAGGGCCACCTCCCTAGCCTCTGACCACTGCTTGGTCAGAGGTTCAGTTGGGGCTTACAGATGTTGAGCAATGGTCATGTTTGTGTGTTGGAAGTCCAGAATTGCCGTCTCTTTTTTGCCTGTGCTGTCGTGGATGTTGAGATATTTGTCAGGTGTCTGCTAGTTACAAGTGTCTGAGTCGTTGGTGCGGTCGTTGTTTGTCTGGTTGGGGGTGGTGGCGGGGGGTTCGTAGTTTGGGGTATCTGGATGTTTAGCTGTTGAATGTTTGTTATTTTCCAGTTGTTATGTGTTTTTTCCTTTCCCTGTTTTTGCCCTGGTCTTCTCTGCAGCGGAATACTGCGCCCCAGTATGGAGCAGAAGCCCTCATGCGAGAAAGGTCGACGTGGCTATCAATACCTCCCTCAGAATAATTACTGGATGCTTGAAGCCTACCCCTGTGTCCCTCTTGCCAGTCCTCGCGGGAATAGCAGCGGCCACCCTCGCCCTGGCCAGGAAGGCACAAAAGCATGACTGGCACATCCTGCACAACACCACCATAACACCAGCACCTCCAAGCCGACTCAAGACCCGCCACCCTTACAACAAGGCAGCACAAGCCATGCTCAACTCCACCTCTGAGGACATCTCCAGAGATGCATGGTTGGCAGCAGCTTGGAAGCAGGAGTGGGAGTCAGCCGGGCCCTCCCGAACCCACCGCTACATCTGGGACCCAGGAGATGGCGCCATTGGAGGAGACGACCTACCACGCCGGCAAAGGACCACACTGAACCGTCTACGAACTGGTGTCGGTCGCTTTAAAACATCAATGAAGGCGTGGGGCCTGGCGGACAGTGCGGCATGCGAGTGCGGTGACCCAGAGCAGACCGCCGACCACATAATCACCATCTGCCCCTTATATAGACCACCCTCAGAAGCCAGCCTCTTCGACCTAGAACCAGAGATGCGGGCATGGCTATGCGACACCGAGTTGGACCTCTGACGTTACACGAAAGAAGAAGAGAACATAATTTCCACCCATGTTCTTTTGAGGAACAATGGACAATCATCAATGGTGGAAAAAAAATGAACAGTAATTTCTATTCACCTGATTCATGCTCTGAAAAGAATATCTTACATAATCATCATGGATAGCGAGACCAGACACTTTAGAAACACATTTCCCAAACATAAAGGTGTTTTTTATTGGTTTTTATAAAAACACACCATGTATACAATCAATTAATCAATCATCAATCAATCAGACATTTAAGACATTACATTCAACAACGACCAACATGAACCTAACTAAAGTGCTCAGTGTTCAGTGTATTGTCCAGTGTAGTGTAATGTTCAGTGTTCAGTGTTCAGTGTCCAGGTTCCAGTGTCGGTAGGAGGCAGGGGTAAAAAACCTGTTCGCTGTGCATCCGGGAAAAAATTCCCCTGCAGCCCTCTAGTTGTAGAGCGACTACTATCCAGTTTGCCCACCAGTGCAAAGCCGTGGCTCCCCCACCTCCCTCCCCCGAGGGACCCCACACACCCGACTCACCCGACCCGCCCCACCACCGGCGCATCCGGCCCAGCCCACCAGGCTCAGGCTCCTGTAGCCCTTCACGAGGCTAGCCGGACCAGGCGCCCCAGCGGCGGAGCAGATCGAGCACGCAGGCCGACCGGAGGCCCCCGAGGAGAGGCCCAGAGAGCTCGGCGCATGGCAGGCAAGCAGAGGCGAAAAACCTGTACACAGCTTATCCAGGAAAAAAGCTGCCTGGCTCTTCTCAGCTTGTTCCGGGCTGGGGGTTGGGGGTTGGCGGGTAGGGGACTGGGCCTGTAGCTGGTTCCAGCCGGTCTCTGCTCCTGGGTCTGGAAGCCTGGGTAGGTGTCAGAGCGGTGGTGGTTGGTTGGATTTATCGTATTCCCTATAGCCCCGGGCTCTACTTGCATAGGAACTTGGGCAGTCACGGTAAAGATGCCACCTACTGGCCACCTACTGGAAGAGTCGCGGTCTTTGGAAACTCCTCTCGGGGTCCGGCCTTTCCGCTCTTAGGTCCCCTGGTCTCTTAGGCTCTGGCTGTTGCCCTTCGTGTCTACTGCAGGGTCTGGACCTAGAGGATGGAAGAAAACCTGAGAGCATGCAGGTACACTGGGTATCTGGAGTTTGAATAGTTTCCAGACACTCCCCTGTGTCCCGCATGCTCCACTCATCACTTGGGTCTCCTCCCTCTGGGCCGAGGGGGTCTGGGCCTGGCTGGTCCCCTCCTGGTGCTGCCACGTCAGGTCTGTTCTGGACTCCACCTGTTCTTGGAAAAAGAAGACAGAGGGCCACCTCCCTAGCCTCTGACCACTGCTTGGTCAGAGGTTCAGTTGGGGCTTACAGATGTTGAGCAATGGTCATGTTTGTGTGTTGGAAGTCCAGAATTGCCGTCTCTTTTTTGCCTGTGCTGTCGTGGATGTTGAGATATTTGTCAGGTGTCTGCTAGTTACAAGTGTCTGAGTCGTTGGTGCGGTCGTTGTTTGTCTGGTTGGGGGTGGTGGCGGGGGGTTCGTAGTTTGGGGTATCTGGATGTTTAGCTGTTGAATGTTTGTTATTTTCCAGTTGTTATGTGTTTTTTCCTTTCCCTGTTGATGTGTGTCTAGTAAGTAATAGTCTCTAATTGTTTTATTGATCATTCTTATGATGATGAGTGGGTGTGTTTCTTGTTTCTGATATAAGCTGATGTTTCTTGTTTGCCATAGTACTTCTTTTATTGTGTTTGTGACCCGCCAAGCATTTTCCTCCTGGCCTGTTCTTGTTCCCCCTGGTGGGCCACAGACAATTCCTTGGAAAGTGATGGTATTTGTGTCTGTTAGATTTCCAATGAGGGGTTGACAGATGGTCCATATTCTCTTTGCAATCCTGCAGTCCCAGACGATGTGTTTTTCTGTTTCTTTGGCTTGGCAACCATAGGTACAGAGTTCTGTTCTTGCTATCCCTCTTTTGTACATTCTAACACGGATGGGGAGATTGTTAGTTGTTATGGCCCAGGCTATGTCAATTTGTCTGTTCATGAGGCATTTATTGTTTATATTTTTCCATAGTTGTTCTTTTGTTATTGTGTTTGTGTGTTCTGATTTTTCTGGTGTTATATTTTGAGAAATTGTCTTTTTCATGGTCTTGAATGTCCATTCCCTGTCTTTGTGTAGTTTAAACGTTTCCCGTAATGTTTTCCTCAGTCTTTTATAGTGTACTGGTGGATCCCATGAAAGTGGTATTGTGTGGTCGATGTCTTTGATGCCGATGCCTCTTAGGCTCGTCTTGAAATAAAATCTGTTGAGGTAGCTTGCCTTCCTTTCCATTTTTTTTACAATTTTGGATGGTGTATGCTAGAGCTTGGGTTTTTATTAGTAGTGGTATATTTGGCACCCCTCTCCCTCCTTTCATTGTTTCCTTCATCATGACCTCTCTCTTCATCAGTTCCTGTTTCCCTCCCCATATAAATCTGAATGTTTCTTGGTTTATTTTTTTTTCTTGTTCTCTGTTTGGTGGGAATATTTTTCCTATGTATGCAAGAATTGGGTATAGTATTGCATTTAGTAGTACAATTTTCCCCTTTGTGGACAACGTCCTTTGCTGCCATCCTCCTATTTTCTTTTTCATTTTTTTGATTGTGTCATCCCAGCTTTCTTGCCCTTGGTTTCTTTCATCAAAGATGATCCCCAGAATTTTTATTTTTGTTCTTACTGGGAAAATGCTTTGTATGTCCGAGTGTTTTGGCCAGTTTCTAGACGTATATATTTCACTTTTCTTTTTATTGATGACTGCTCCTGTTGCTTTGCAGTATATGTCCAAAGTTTTTTCTATGTGTTTGGCAGATTGGACAGTTGTACAGATGAGTGTGACGTCGTCCATATATGCTTGTGTCTTTATCTGTTTGTTGTTTGAGCCTGGTAATGTATAGCCTTCTATGTTCTTGTTTTTCCGGATGTTGTTGAGTAATGGCTCTATTGCAAGGGTGTAGAGGATGGCTGACAAAGGGCATCCCTGTCTAACTCCAGATTTTACTTTTATTTCATTTGTTTGTGTGCCATTGACCAATACTGTGCTCGTGATATTATTGTAAATTATTTTTACCCAGTTCTGTATTGTTTTGTTGATGTTTGCTGTTTTTAATACTTCTAGTAGGTAAGCATGATTGACCCTGTCGAAGGCTTTCTCCTGGTCTAAATTGAAAATACAGAATGGGATTGACCTTTCTTCTGCATGGGAGAAGATGTCCCTGATGATGGTGAGATTGTCTGTTGTGGAGCGTCCTGGTGCTCCACAGGTTTGATCTTGCTCAATAACCTCTGGTATTTCTTTTTGTAGTCTGTACATGAGTATTTTGGTGAGAATTTTGTAGTCGGTGCAGAGTAAAGTTATGGGGCGCCAATTTTGAAGGTCTTCTGGGTCTCCTTTCTTGTATAGTAGTGTTATGGTTGGGCACATCTCTCTTGTGTTATACATGTAATTAAAGACTTTTGTTATGCCATCTTTTTCTGGATCCCAGAAGGCTTTGTAAAACTCAACAGGAAGTCCATCTTGACCTGGGGTTTTGCCTTCAGTTAGGCTGTCTATTGCTTTTTTGATTTCCTCTGTTGTAATGGGCAACTCTTCCCCTTCTATTACTTCTCCAGCCACTCTCTCCGTGTCCCGAAGCAGCTCTTCTATCAGCTCTCTGTTTGTGTCTTTTTCAGTGTATAATTCTGTATAGAATTCTGTTACTATGTTTCTAATTTGTTGTGGGTCGTTTTGTTTTGTTCCTTTTTTGTCTTTGATGGAGTCCATCATGTGTTTTTTCTTTTTTATCTTCTGGAAGAAATAAGGTGTGCATTTTTCATTTTGTTCTAGATGTTTGATTCTGCTTTTCACCTGTATCTTTCTCTGTTCTTCTTGGTAAAGGTTGTCTAGTTTGAGTTTTGTTTCTTTTATCTCCTGGGTGAGATTAAAGCCTTCCAATTGTAGGTTTGACAGCCGTTGCAGTGTTTGGTCCAGTCTTTTCGTCTTCTCCCTTGTGTCTCTTGCCTGTTTTTTGCTTGCCGCTTTCAGGTAGTTTTTTGCTCTGTCTTTAATGTTTTCCCACCAATCTACTGGTGATGGGTATAGGTCTATGAGGGTGGCCCACTCTGTTAGTCTGTTGGTCAGGGCTTCTCTGGTTTTGGTGTTCTTGAGGAGCGTTGTGTTCAGCTTCCACACCCCTGGGCCTTTTTCTTCTTGGTTTGTTGCTGGTTGTGTTATTGTTGTTGTTATTTGCCTGTGGTCTGAGTAGAATACTGGTGCGGAGTGTGTGTTTGTTGTCGTGAGGTTTGGGTCTATGAGGATCATATCTATTCTTGAAAAAGACCTTCCATCTGCACTTGTCCAAGTGTGGTGTGGTGTCAGGTCTTTTCCTATGTCTTGGAGGGAAAGGTCTGTGACTAGTTTGTTCAGTTTTCGGCTTGATGCGTCATTTCTTGGGCGGCATCTGTCCATTTCCCTTCTTGCACAATTAAAGTCACCTATCATGATGGTGGGTATGTTTCCCAGAAGTGCAGGGTACAACTTTTCAAAAAACTGTGTTCTTTCATTTTGATTAGTTGGTGCATATACAAGTCCCCATTCTTTTTGGAGGTCTTCATAGTTTTTTCGGTATGGGATGTTACATTCTTGAAGACATATTATGTCTGTGTTGAGTGATGCCAAGTGGGAAAAAACTACTCCTCTTTTCTTTTCCCACAAGATGCTCCTGACGTTAATTGTAGTAATCCTGATTGTCATGATGGTGATGAGAATGAGTTTTAGCACTTTACTGTCCATGTGGGTGTTTGCTGTTGACCGGGGAGGTGGTTAGCTGCACTCGTCGTTGTTCATTGGTTTATATCTTTCTTTGCTTCCCTTTGTTTTTTCTGGTCTGGGCTGCTTGGCAGGCAGCTTGGCTTGTCTCTGATGGCCTGGGTAAATGGGTTGCTGTGCTGCTACGACGTGTGGTTTTACAAGTGGGGGCCAGGGTGGTAGGGTGGTAGGTGATTTGTTGGGTATGGGTTTAGCCATCTGGGGTTGTTTTGGGTCTGGGGATGTGTTTTTGTTTGGTTTCTTGCTTCTGGTGGTTGTGGGTGGTAATTTTCTTTTAGAGCGTTTCTCCAGACGTCCTCCACTGTTTTCTTGTGTCTCTGTGGGTCCCGGCTCTTGTCCTGGTTCCTCCTCTGGTTCCTCCTCCTCCTCCGACTCATCGTCCTGACTACTGTGTTCCTTCTCTTCTTCCACCACCATGATTGGGTTTGCCGCGATAGGTACCTCTTCTAATTCACTTTTGATTGTTTTTCTTGGTGGCGGTACTGCAGTCAGCCTGGCCCGTCTGTGCGTCTCATCAGCACCCCCCAGTGGTGGTGGCGTTGGTGGCACTGCAGTCAGCCCGGCCTGGTCAACTCCCTCTCTGATCTGACTGCTCTCCTCCTCCATTTCAGAAAATAGTGACTGGGCGAAAGCGTCCCCTGGGATGGTAATTGTGGTTTGCAGGGGGGACACTGGTGATCCCAAGCTCTCTCGTAGCTCTATGGCGTCCTCCGTTAGTTGTTCTTGCCATATTTGTGTCTCCTGTGTCTTTTCTGTTGTCGCTGTGTTAGGGTCAGGGTTTGGGTCAGGGGTTGGGCCATGTTGGTTTGGAGCAGTAGGTGTTTGAGTTCTTTCTGTGGTTGGGCCAGGGTTTGGGTCAGGGTTTGGGTCAGGGTTTGGGCCTTGTTGGCTTGGACCAGTAGGTGTTTGTGTTCTTTCTGTGGTTGGGGGTGGTTCCTGTCTTTTCTCGTTTTCATTATACCTTGTTCTATTAGCGTAGGATTCGGGGCAGTTTTTGAACACATGTCCATCTTCATTACATAAATTGCATTTGCGTTCTTTCATACATTGCCTGGTTTCATGTGCTTCACCACAATTCCTGCATCTGATGTCTGTGCATTTTGCTGCCAGGTGACCCATTTCCCCACAATTCCTACATACCTTTGGCATTCCGTAGTAGAACAGCTGACCTCTGTTGTTTCCGAGTAGGATGGAGTTTGCCTGTCATTGCCTGTCATTGTGAGAGGCCGTGCACTCCACTCACAGATCTTCTTTTGGACCTGGCGGATGGTCTCCTTCCAGCTGCCGGAGGCTCCTCCATCTTTCTGGTAGGTGATCCCCAGCAGGTCCATACCCCATCAGCATCACGTTGCCACTGTGCCGTGGATTCTATGTCGGCGTGTCTTCCAAGCCAGGTGATGATGTCTTCGTCTGAAACTGTCTCATTGTAAAAAATTACTGTTACAGATTTTTTGTCTTCTTCAGTGATTGGCTCTGTGTGAAATTTTCCAAAAATAAGTCTGTATCTCTCTGTGTCTCTTTTCTTTTGCCAAAATTCTACCAGCAGGTCTGGGTTCTTAACACTACGAACGCGGCGGATCGCGACCTTATTCAATCGCGATGAGGTGTTTTTCAGCACTATGATAGTTTAACATAGAGAAGAGTGTACTGACGCACAAAGATCGCTGGAGGGCGATGTCACACAAGGCCGTCTGCCAGGCTCCCACTCCTTTTTCCCAGAATGCATTTCGCACCGGCAAGCAGAAGGCGATTTGAATCCTCCATTTTTTTCAAAAAAAAAAAAGCTGTAATTTTGCCTTTACAAGTGTTACCATGTCATTTTATGAAGTTTTAATATGTTTTCAGGTGAGAAAGTACCAATATATATTCCCAAAATGTGTCCAGTTTATCAAAATAACCCGTATATCTCCTCTGACGATTTTCGTCGTCGAATTCGCTAGCATGCGTTCGTAAATTCGCCTTGGAAATCTGGTCAGCACCCATGGAATGCCTCTTGTCCAATCAAATTACCTGGTCCCTTTATGACGTTGAACCCGGTGTGCGCTCCGGCGCTCTCATAGCGAATTTACGAACGCACCCTGCGTTTTCACTTTAATTCATAACATTTGTCGGGAGAACAGGTGTGTATATTGGACAGTAATTCAGCACTAAACTATCTGCACTGCACTACTGTCATTGTGTCATACATGAAGCTTACAGTGGGACAAGAACTTGTCGTCACTTTTTACATTTTACATTTAGATTTACAGCAGCACATATTTACTGTATTGTAGTGTAAAGTAGTGTTACAGTAAATATTTGCCATATTTACAGTATGGTACTGTACTGCAGCATTTTACAAGTGGGAAGCACTGTTATTGTACACTACAGTAATATGGGTTAAAGCAGTATATCTCATGTTTACTGTACATTACTCTAATTTTACTCTGCACCATATAGGATTGCAAGACAACCTCACAGAGGTGGAAGAGGGCCCATTTTTACTCCGCAACAAGAGGAAGCCATTTGTGCAATGGTGATTGCAGATTCCAGAGCGCTGTTATAGAGGATGGCAATATCTTTGGCAATATTGAATCTGTTTCAATCTCTACAATTGACAGAGTGCTTAGGAGAAATGAAATGCGCATGAAACAACTGTATAATGTGCCATTTGAACGGAACAGTGACAGAGTGAAGGAGATCCGTCACCAGTATGTACAGGTAAAACATTTATGTGTTCTATGCATACTCTAATGTTCAGTGCTGTAAACTGGTTACATGACAGTTCATACTGTACAATATGTTGTCCAAAATGCATTATGTTACACAGGAAAAGTTGTTATAGTTTCTCTCTCTCTCTCTCTCTCTATTCTGGGATAAAGCATGTACTGGAGCTGGACGCCAGGGAACCGCTGCACACATTCATATATCTTGATGAGGTGAGTTTCAATCTGGCAAAAGGTAGAAGGCGTGGCAGAAATCGCATTGGACAGAGAGCCACTGATGTCCCAGGCCAACGAGGAGGGAATATTACCATGTGTGCAGCCGTCTCAGAAAACGGCGTCCTCACCCATATACCCTGTCTTGGTCCATACAACACACAACATCTGCTGACTTTTTAAGACACTCTTTACAGGGACATAATCCCTGAGAATGAGAGGGGTCTAAATGGCCTTGCTAGCGGCCATGGATGCTGCATGTGATGACATCACAGCACAGTCCTGCAGAGGGTGGATTCGCCACTCAAGGAGGTACTTTCCTCGCTGCATTGCCAGGGATGATATTCGCTGTGATGTTGATGAAAATATGTGGCCAGACAGACAGGAACGTCTGGATGCGAATGAATAATTTACAGTACTGTGTATGTTGTATGTCCAATAAGTACTGCAATATTGTTTACAGTTGTGCACAGCTATACCCAAAGGGTGTTTCTTATGTTTGTTGTAAATAAGTTTGTATTTTTCTTTTGCACAATGCTGTGAACACATTTGAATTGCAAAGAGCATATGCAGTAAAAATGTGAAACATAACTATTCAGCGTCTTGTACTTTTACCTCACTAAATACAGTAATGTGTAACCCACTGTAGATTTCATATGGCCGTGCAAATAGTGTATAGTACTGTCTTGAGCATTTTCAGGTAGTGTCACCAAGATCTGACTTTTTTGCATTGGAAAACACTTACAGAGTGAACTGTCATAATGAAAACATGACAAAGCCATTTGACTATCTTGTTCATAAACAATGGTGTCAGGACTTTTCATTTTGATGACACTGACAACTGTTGTGCAAATGTTAATAGTGATGTGAGAAATGCACCAAAGCGACTGAGAAAACTGTATTATACACAACAGTGTTGTGTTGTGTATATGTGAGTGAGACTGTGGTCTACAGTGATATACAGAAAAAACATTATATACAATATTATACATATATTTTTGTTGTCAGGACTTGTTTAGTTATTGTCATTTCGCAGAGTCACCTCAATAAAGCAAATGAACAAATGGAACATTTGCGAACAGTTCTGTAACAAAACGCTGTTACGTTTCCTCACACATGTGTAAGTGGAAATCCTTGGCCTTTCCTGTGGTCCTCGTAAATAAACCAGAATAACTCGTTTCTAAAGTCAGTTCCATTCACTTGATGTAATGGTTGAAGCATGGGGGATGGTAATCTTGGGGGAAGGTAATCAGCCAAACAAAGGATTTCCATCCCCCACACCTCCCAAGGGGAGCCAAGCGGGTTTCAAACACGGCTCTCAAGCAAGTTTCTGCTGAGTAAGAAGGATATCAGCGATGTCATGTTTTTGCTCTACATTGGACATGGTGTCTTGATTGATAAGATTAGCCATTGTTGACTGATTATTCATTGTTGACATTTGATCATGTTCTCTTTTACTGTGCAATGTGTTAGTAGGCTTTGGATGCTGCCTTTGAATAACAACCTTTTGAAGTGGGGTTTTAGGCACTGTTCCTATATTAGCATATTCAACCGGTGATTGTTCAAGATTCATAGACACAGATTGTCCCTTTTGCATATCATCATAATAGGCATTCGTGTCATCATGTTCTTTACACATTACATAACCAAGATTTATTTTGCAATCACAACAATGTCAACACAATCACAACAGAATCTTATTTAATCCAATCAGGTTGTATATATAATCTATATATATAATCTATATATTGGTTTCAATATACCTCCATAGCAGTCTACAGTCTAATTTAGCTATATCTATAATTACATTATGAGAACATCAGTATTTTTACGCCTTTGGTTGTATTGTCTGAACGAACATTGATTGGGAGACATACTGTACAGTTTATAATTTTCATAACTGTCTGCACATATACATATCTTATTTTGATTGTTATTGTAGCCTATATATAAACACAAATATCAGTCTTATGCACCGTGTCTCATTCAGCACTGAAGCCTGAATTTGAGCACAGTGTGTGCCCCCTTGCTACCTCTGCTGATATAAAAGAGAATTGCAGGCTTGGAGAAAAAGATGGCAGCCACAAATACACAGACACACACAGAAATACTGCTAAAACGCTTTATACTAACTCGATTTTGAAAATGTAAAAATGCTGGGTGGTAGAACGCACATATCTAGGAAAAGTCATGAAAGGAGGGTCCTGAAATGTGATCGAGTGCAAAGGTAGAATTTTTTTTGTACTCACTGGTGCTGTTTAACACCTCACGGCTGTTCTAGTGTTAATTAGGGGGAATTTGATCAAGACAGTTTTGAACAATTCTCATGATTTATGTTTAGCAGAACCGTCATAGCATGCTGTTCAATTTCCTTTTTGGAATCAGTACCATTATATTCTCCAAGTATGGAGGGAAGGGTAATTGGAAAATTGTTGATCTATGACTTACATAATTTGATTACAACAAGTGGTGACTCTTGAGAATGCAATAGAACACCGCGATGCAAATGCTGTTCTCAAGACGTTCCACACTTTGTACATGAAATGACACACCAAGACTATACTTTCAGAGATCATTTCTATAGTTTTATGGTTGGGAAATATGTTTCTAAAGTGTCTGGTCTCGCTATCCATGATGATTATGGAAGATATTCTTTTCAGAGCATGAATCAGGTGAATAGAAATGACTGTTCATTTTTTTCCCACCATTGATGATTGTCCATTGTTCCTCAAAGGAACATGGGTGGAAAGAATATGTTCTGAGTGGGTACTTCTGCCACAGAAATAAGTAATTTGTTAAAAAATAAAAAGCAAGTTCAATTAATTAGGGGGAATTTGATCAAGACAGTTTTGAACAATTCTCATGATTTATGTTTAGCAGAACCGTCATAGCATGCTGTTCAATTTCCTTTTTGGAATCAGTACCATTATATTCTCCAAGTATGGAGGGAAGGGTTGTAGAATATTTTCTTTGTTTGGTGATTGTAAAAGATGAAAAGGTCCTGAACAAAGTTTTAAGACTATTTATTCAAAAAAGACAGGAACAGGTCATCAGGTTTACACAGGATACAAACAGGATCAGGTCGAGGTCCGAGCACAAGAGAGACTGAGCTTTCTCTGTCTTCAGGTTTTATACCGGTCCCTCAGCCAATCACATCACAGTATGTTCAATGCTTCTTGGCCAATCGTGATCCTTCCTTCTCGGCCTCTGCCCTAGTAAGGAGCGAATCGATTGGTCTATACCGTTTGGGGGTGTGTGTGTGTGTGTGTGTGTGTGCGCATGTGCGACCATCGATCCCCAAATCTCCTTGCGACCATCTGTCCCTAAATGCCCTTGTAGGCCCCAAGAGAGGTTAACCCTTTATACAGCTATATATCCGTGTTATGTGTGTTATATATGTGTAAAAATATACGTTATATATGTGTGTTATATGTGTAAAAATATACGTTATATATGTGTGTAAAAATATACGACACATCCCCCCTCGGACCACCCAGAGGGTGTTCCGAAACTAAATGATCACATAAACTAAAACAAAAACACAAACCTCACATATCGCAGCTAAGAAAATAAAAAAAATAAAAAATAACAACAGACAGAAAAACCATATCAACACCTAACACAAGAAGCACAATAATACAGACCAACCCAGGATCAGTATTAAGAACGCAAAGATATCATGCAAAAAATAGAAACCAACCAATAATAAAAAGAATCTTGAAAATAACAATCACAATTAAACTAAATACAGTCCATCATGCACAAATTAATATAGAAACCTCCAACGACCGATGTTTTCTTTGTCCTTGAAGCGCCAGGGACAGAGGTTACTAGCACATGAACCCAGTTGGAGAACAGCCTTTACCGCTGTCTCAGATTGATATCCTTTCCCAGTCAAGAGCTTTTTCTTCGTTGCGCTAGGAACAGAACCTCTTTCCTATCTTTGCATAACCACCACATCACTTCTCAACTGACATCAATCACATGATATAGAAAGAAACAAACAGTAATCGAAGCAAATAATCATAAAACATCACTTAATAAACAAATCATCAAAGGAGGAAACAAAATCAGAAAGCAAAACAGAATCCAGCTTTTGTTCATCAGCTATGTTGGTCAACATTAAAGCATTAATAGGAACATCAGAAATACACTTTCCACAACATTTGATTAAAATACCAAGTAACATAATACAGATGATAATGACAACAAAAATAATAGCGACGGACCTGATCATATTACCAATACCTGAAAAAGCAGAATCAAAGAAATCTAACATATTCCAACCGTGTTCTTTATGTAAATCCTCTACACCCTTCTTGTTAGATTCATGAAAATCATACAAAGCGTTATCAGAATCCGAAATATAACTGCAGCATTCACCGCCTATCAAAGCACAAGTACCACCCTGACTGGCCAAAATAATGTCCAAAGCCATTCTATTTTGGAGAGCTACATTCTTAGTTTCAGTCAATTCAGTAGCCAGGGCAGATACTACAGCATCCGAAGCATTAATGTGTTTTTCAAGAACGGATGATAGGGCACTTAATTCAGTCTGAGAGTTGTAGACACCATAACTTGGGAATATTAGGCCAAAAAACTTCTGAGCGGTAGACAACGCCCTACGACTACGATGGGTTGCTTGTTTGTGAAGTACAGACATCTCCTCCCGAGTAACTTTCCTAATCAAAGGTATCAGATGAGCCAAATAACAAACACCCTCACTCGAAGCAGGAAGCTTAGAGAATGCATCATTCTCACACACAAGAAACACACCCTCCGGGAGTTGAAGCTCCTTACCAGGATACAAGAACATGACACCACCTATACAAGACGCGGCCCCTAGCTGACGAACCGCGCTGCTCTTGGGCCGAGATTGAATGTCAATACAGGTTGTAATATTTACGAGAGGCATGACTTTAAGCTGCGTGGTGCCTTTCTGCCGTCTGGTAGTATTGGTATCATGTAATTTCATTTGAGGCACCATAGCACAATCAACAACTTTACATTTCAATCCAGAAATAACAACTGAACCTCTCCACCGTGTAGAAGTCACACTCCCAGAACATGACAGATGAGGACTCAATGCAGTACCATTCAATTGAACGAACATAGCTTGGATAATATATATCTTCTTCGGACCTGTTGGTTGTGACAAATGTGTAAGCCTATCAATAATAACCTTCCCCACACCGCTAGGCCTATGGTGTTTGTTAACTGCTGCTGTCAGACGTTCCAACACACCAATATCCACACCTGCATAGGAAGAATTTAAAGGAACCAGAATCGTGCTGGGCTGACAAGAAGAGCTCTGGTTCTTGCCCTGTAAAACAAATGGGGCTAAACCCTGCCAATTATAATGAAGCCATTCTGCTTTAGTTAACGGTATGGGGAAAAACATAGGAGCAGACGCACTTACAGGGACCTGTTGACAAATCCAGCAATCAGAATAATTCATTTTTGAAGCAAAATCTTTCATGATACTAGTGGCAGAATTAGGGTGGGACCGTGTCCCCAGGTGATTAGAATCATACAACAAATAATCGTCAGTAGCGACTACAATCGCCTTCGTAGAAGCCTTTACAGCAACATTTTTAACCTTTCCTGGTAACACAACTGGAAAAATATATTCATGCACAAATTCCCTACAGTCCACCAAAAAGTCGTGTGGAAAGTCAGGAATGTTACTACAAACTTTGTCCTTGAAATTGTTGGATTTGTCAAACACCTGTTCACCGATATTACGTCTAGCACACCAATACGAGTTCACCTCATTGTCAACATTAGTTAATGTCACAAGTGTTGACATTAACTGTTGTGTAAGTGTAATATATTTGGCATCCAGTAAGTACCACTCAGCCGCTTCAGTCGAGGCATAGATCAAACAATCATCAACAGTACAACGTGAATGTGGGCAAATAAAAGCTCTACCTAATGTGATAAATCTTTTCTGACGTCCAGGCATAACAGTGTGTGAGTGAAGTGTAGCATTGTCCAAGGAAGTCAATGGGGTAGGAACACTAAGGGGTATATTAGTCTCTGAAACGGCATGGCTTGAGTTTCCTCCTAATTGGCCTTGGTGTTTTACGGGGTCTGTCTGGTTGGGGTGTATCACTGACAGGTCTGTGTCTCTCAATGGTACCTTGGTCCGGGCAGCCGCCCGGGTTGCTGACATCTCCGTCTGGAGCATTGTCAGGGTCGGAAGGGGTGACAACAGGGGCAACACCAGGCTTGGTAGAACCCCCAAGAGGGGTGTCGCAGTCACTGGATCCTTCACGGTCTCCATTGGCCCACCCATCTCTGGGCTGGACAGGGTCTGGGACGAGGCCCCCGGCATCATCTGCATCACGGCGCAGATACTCACCAACATCTTCGTCAGCCTGGATGTCCAAGCTGTGGACTTCCTCGTCCCCAGGGGTCTCCTCACCATCCTGCTGAGGTTCTCCCTCATCGTCCTCATTGGGTGCCTTGATGCAGTGATGAACGTGATACCAGGTGGGGGACCCCTTGATTTGGATGGCAGTCCCAGTGCACCGAACGACCTCGTATGGTCCTTCCCGTCGAGCCTCATGCCACTTCCGTCTGTAGACCTTCACGTATACTTTGTCACCCGGTTGCAACGCGTCCTTCCTCTCCTGTGCGTTCACCTCCTCCTCACGTTCCTGTTTGTGGAGCACATAAGAAGAGATACTCTTTTGCCGGTTAGTCATGTACTGTACATAGGCTTTCATGTCACTCTCCAAGAGAGCCAAACTTGGCCCTTTCCCACTGGTTCGTGCACAGGGAGCTGTCATTATTCTCCCCATAGCCAGTTCATGGGGAGTCAAGTGCAGCCCTCGAATCTCACTGGAACGACAGGCCATCAATGCAAGAGGGAGTCCTTCCACCCAATTAAGACCTGTATGCTTACAGACCTTAGAAAGACGGTTCTTAAGGACCCCGTTCATCCTCTCTACTATCCCCTGGCTTTGAGGTGAGTAAATACACCCAAATCTCTGCTTGATTCCCAACTTTTGTAGTATAAGCTTTACCGTCTTATCCACAAATTCCTTACCATTGTCTGACGATATCCTATCTGGAATTCCAAACCTAGGCATGAATTCCCTGCATAGGAACTTTGCTACAGACTGAGCATCCTTTCTTCGAGTGGGGCAAGCTTCTACCCATCTGCTGAACCTGTCTACTACAACTAGCATGTACCTGTATCCTGCAACAGGACGAATCATGTCCACATAGTCAATCACCAAATGTTTCATTGGCCCGTCTGGGGTAGGGATATGCCCAGTTCCCACTGGTATTCCAGGTCTGATATTGTTCTTCAAACAGACCACACATTGACCAAGGATATGGTCTATTTGTTCCAACAAATATGGAGCCCAAAAACCATATTCCTTGGTGATCTTGCGTCTTACCTCCCCCCTGGACACATGTGCTAATCCATGGGCTTCCTGTATCAGTATGCCTAATAAATCTGGGGGTGCCACAACCAGTCCCTCATGATTTCTCCATAGACCTGTGTCATCCTGACTAGCTCCCCTTGTTAACCATAGGTTTTTGTCTAGCGCATTTGCCTCACTCTGTAACATCAACAAATCCTCAAGCGTGACCATGCCCTGTAACTGTGCTTCATGTGTGACCAGCAGAACTTTACCTGCTTTGTCTGCTCCTGTAATAGCTTTGGCTGCATCATCTGCAGCCCTGTTACCTTGTGTGACATGTGATGAGTCAGATCTGTGTGCGGCACACTTCACTATGGCTAATTCCCTTGGTTTCATCATGGCTTGTAACAGCTTCATGATTTGAGCGTGGTGCTGAATAGGCGAACCATCAGTTTTCTTAAAACCCCGTCCCTTCCATACAGCTCCATGTAAATGACACACATTGTGGGCATAGGCAGAGTCGGTGTATACTGTCACTCTTTGTCCGGTTCCCAAGTTGCATGCTTCTGTGAGGGCAATCAATTCAGCCAACTGAGCTGAACAAGGCTGAGGAACAGCCTCGGCTTGTTCCACAATGAACTCCGAATTTTGGGATCGGACTATGGCATACCCGGCACGTAAATTTTCTCCTACCCGATAACAAGATCCATCAGTCCAATACTCAACGTCAGCTTCCTTTAAAGGCAAAGCTAGTAGATCTGCTCTAAGCTTAGAGTACCTCGTAGCTTCCTTCACACAATCGTGTGGTTCCCCATCTTCTGGGGTTGGCAAGGTCTCTGCTGGGTTAAGTGTGTTACATCTTAGTAATGTTACATCTTCCCTTTCCAACATCCTGTAATAATCCCTAATCCTAGGCATCGTCAAAGTGTACTTGCCTTGATTCAAGAGGTTCCTTAGACTGTGGTGGCAGAGAATGGTAATTGGGTACCCCATTGTTAAGGTTGTTGCCTTCTCGTACATAAGATATGCCCCGGCCATTGCTCTGTAGCATGGCGCGAAACCCATTTCTACCTCTGAATATGCGACAGAATAATAGGCTATGGGCTGTGGACTAGGTCCAATGCCTGTTGGTTGCGTAAGAACAGCGCAGGCATACTTCCCCTCGGCTGAAGAAGAAACATACAGTCCAAATTCTTTGGAATAATCTGGAAGCGCTAAAGCTGGCGCTTCTTGCAATTTGTGTTTAATTGTCTCAAACGCCAAATCAGCTTCCCTTGTCCAAGTAATGCAACATTGGAGGTTATCACTACCTGTTTCCTTAATCATCCCCCTCAATGGAGCGACTAGTCTAGTGTAATCCTCCACCCATGCTGAACTATACCCAGTAATGCCCAAAAACATCATCATTTCCCTAACCGTTCGTGGTTTTGGAGCCTTCTGAATAGCTTCCAAATGTTCATTAGTGACACTGCGATGTCCCTGTGTAATGGATTGTCCTAAGTAAGTTACCTTTTCCTGACAATACTGTAGCTTCTTTTTAGACACCTTGTGTCCCTTCTCCGCCAAAACCTTTAACAGTTTAACGGAATCCCTGTGACATGTTTCTTCATCTGGGGCACAAAGGAGTATGTCATCCATGTACTGAATGGCAGTACTACTTATCATCTGCTCTAACCCGTCTAAGTCCTCCTTCAAGACCTGATTAAAAACATGAGGACTGTGTTTGTACCCCTGTGGCATTCTGGTATATTGATAATGCTGACCTTTGTAGGTAAACCCAAATAACCCTTGACTTTCTACACTAAGAGGTATAGAAAAGAAAGCCCCGCATAAATCAATCACTGTAAACACTTTGGCTGTAGATGGAATCTGAGTCAACAGCACATGAGGATCAGGGACTTCAGCTGGATAGCTGACAACTACCTCATTCACAGCCCGTAGGTCATGTACCAGACGATATGAACCATCAGGTTTCGTCACTGGCAGAAGAGGTGTATTGCTTAACGGATATTGAGTTATCTTCAGGACTCCTGCCTCTAACAGTCCTTTGATCTGTGGCTCAATTCCATCAATTGCTTCCTGTTTCAATGGGTATTGGTTTTTCCAAGGGGGTTTTGCACCCGGTATGAGTTCAACTCTCAATGGACGAGCTGATTTCACAAATCCAATGTCTGTACTGTTCTTTGCCCACAGGTCGGCTGGCACATTCTGCATCATTTCTTCTCTGAGGTCTCTTTCAGCTTGTACAGGAAGGATTAGCTGGTTCATTAGCTTCACAGTCTGCGGATGTCCTATTCCTTGAGCAGAGATCATCAGTTTTGTGAACTGTCCATCAATGCTCCTCCAGATAGCAGGGTTTTCTTTTGTCGTTACAAATCTGGCTTTTTCTGAGTCTGCCATCATTGCCCCTAAATGCTTCTGTTTATAGTGTTCAGATATCATAAGTGTCACATGAGGGATGCTACCCTCAATCTTATGCTCCTGATCTAGATAAGTGTCACTGTTTATCTTCATAGCCACTCCCTGAGGGCCTAGGATTATACAACTTGTACTAAGCTGTACCTGTTTTGGCTGATGCTTCAGCCACTCATCTGGGGTTGCATCTGCAACTTCTCTAAAATACTGGAGTGTACAATGCAATGGATCAGTAGGCCTTCTGGCCTCTGCCATGTGTGCCAGGATATAATTGTCCCACATCCTTGCTGGTTCCATTAGGTCTGGGCTAAGCCCTCCCACCCAATATACCATAGATGCGTTGTTGTCCATCATGACAGACAGCTGTCTGTTCTCTTGTGGCACTGTCACCTGACAGCCGTCAGGTGTGCATTTCACGGTACAATTCAATTGGCATAGTGCATCTCTCCCTAGTAGCCCTATTGGCGTGTGTTCTGATACAAGTATTGACAGATCTGCTCTCTGTCCTTTGTACTCTAAGCTTACAAGCTCAGTGGTAGGGATCAGCTGTTTAATTCCCTCGAATCCGATTGTCTTCACATATTTCCCAGACATAGGAAGGTGCGTGGCGTCTTCAGGCTTCAGACAGGTGTAGGCTGCTCCACTGTCCACCATCAATTCTAATGGACGTTGGTTGACCGACACCCATATTGTAGGTTCATCTTCAGGCCTGTTTGTCACCACCAGCTGGCACCCCCTTCTCGGATCTTCTGGGCACCCCTATAGCCCAGCTGCTGGGCCTCCATAGGGGTTCACCACTCCTGGAGCCGGTGCAGCAGGGGGCCTATATCCTCCTTTTTGTTTCCCCCCTGCGCCCCCCTGGTTCTTCTTAAAGCAGGTACGTTTTAAGTGTCCATACTGGCCGCATAGGAAACATGGTCCTAGCATCTTCCTCCCTGCTGCGGTCCATCCCTCTTGTGGTGGTCCTTGGCCAGGCTGGTTGTATGGCTGGTATGGAACCACTTGCACCCCTGGTGGCCCCTGTGGGTATGGATACCCCCCTTGTGGCCCCTGTGGGTATGACTGGGGAGGGACAATTTGCAGTTGCTGTGGCTGAGATGGGACCTGTAGGGCTATAGTCTGCACTCTCTCTCTGGTTTTCTTGCCTTCAGTCAATTGCACTTGAGTTAGTTTTCTGAGTGAGTCTTCGTCTTGTGCCTTCTGTGTCTGAATCTTCTTTCTAAATAATTCTACTTGGTGTGCTATGTTGTCTATATAAACAGCCTTGCTCATGTGTCGTAGCCCCACCACTTCTGCTAACTTGTTCTTAACTGGGGTAGGGAGACCTTGTTGAATCTTTTCCCTGATTATGGCTTTTTCTAACGGGTTATCTTCGGCATCCTTCCCTGTCACACTTCTCCATTGAGAGTGCACACGGGCAACAAACCCCCGGGGATTTTCATCTCCCCCCAGTGGCTTCACAATGACATTGTCTGGGTGAATGTGAGTAGGGTATGTTTCTCTGATTGCCTTCCACAGCTTGCCTCTGTTTGCTGCGAAGAGCTCTGGGTCATAAACGGATGTATCGATATATCTATGAAGTCCTGCCTTCATCAATATTTCCTGCATGGTGTCCAATCCTGTAATGGTAGCTAAGAGTCTTTTCAGGTCTCCCATAGCAGCGTGCGTTCCTGTCAATCTCACGTCGACTTGCGTCGTCCAGGGGTGGCCACCATCTTCCAGGACTGGGAGTTTTTCTATCACTTCTGACAGATCTGTATGATTCCAAGGACGATATTCCATCTGGTTACCTCGAATCAGCACTGGGAAGTTCCCCTGAGTTGCCTCTTCTTCCGGTGCCCTCCCCCTGTTCCCCGCAGAGTGCCTTGGGTCATAATCGCTTACTTGTGGCTCCGTTTTTACGTCCCGCCTTGGTGTCGCTCCGGACCTTGGGGAGTTCAACCGGGATGTATGTGATGATGCCGCTCGAGATTGACGATGCGTTTCTCTCTCTACTTCTAGGTCCTGCATCTGTTGTCTGTAGTCTTCTTCGTCTCTTAGGATTCTCGCATGGAGTTTTCTTGCCCTCCTTTCTTCCTCCTCTTCCTCCCGCTCTTCCTGCAGCTTCTTCTTCTTTTGCTTTAAGCTCTCTTTTCTCTTCCCTACCTTCAGAGACTTCTGCTCATCTTCAGAACTATTTTCTTCTTTTCCCTTCTTATAGCGTATTTTCCCTCCCTGCTTTTCGGCCCTTGCTATTAGTTTTCTCATCTGAGCACTGTAGCCTCCTTGTGCATTGCTGTCATCACTGGAATCTTCGCTATCACCTCCACTGCCATCTTCACTGTCATCCGTCTTGTCCCTCCTGTCGTCCCCTTTTCCCCTCGGCTCCTTCTTCTTCTTCTGTTTGGCACCGGACCTGTTCTCTGGTTCGAAGTCCACGGTCACTTTCGCTCTTCCCCTCTCTAGTACATTTTCATCCTCATCTTGGATAGTGAAGGTTCCGCTCGTACTTAGGACAGGGACCTGAGGGTAGATCCGCTGAGAATTGTCCTCCAGTCTCTTGGCATAGGGAGGAGGACTGGAGATTGGAGCTGTGTGTGAGAATGGAATGTTCACTTTCTCTTCCATTGCTTTGGCCAATTCATCTCTTTTTTCTGGATCCATGTGAGCTGTTTTCTCATTCCAAGCTAATGCTACTTTCTGCCCCTCTACCTTAAAGAGGTCTAAGATGTCTAATTCTAACTTGCGTTTCTCTGACCTATTTTTCCCTTTCTGATTTGCCTTGTGTACATTGATAAGTATCTCCAATGTTGCAATTAATTGTAAGTCAAAGGTGCCTTCTTCTGGCCATGGTTGTTCAATGTCTGCCCAACGAATATTCCATTTCGTTGACATTTTGCTAATTTCTTTAACAAGAGGATTCATTTTTTCCACTATAGCCACAGGGGATAAAGTTGCCAATATTCCACTAGCTGTAGTAACAGCCGTTACAATTTTAGTGGATGCAGCTCCCATGTTAAGCTGATTGATTTATACTGCTCAATATGCTGATAATATGCTATAAGGTGTACTTTTCTTACAACCCACCTTCTGTTGCCGTATCTGCTAAACAGATGCTAGTCCAACTTTTAACTGTGTCAACTGTCTACACAGAACACTACAACTTCAGAACAACGGATTGTTTCAGTGGTATTGTGTATTATTGACTTAAATGTAATCTATGTGTGTGTGTTTTAATCTAAATGTTTTTCCCTTATTATGTATGAATGTGTGTCACTTAATTGCTCAATCAATACTACCGTATTTTCCGGACTATAAGTCGCACCCGAGTATAAGTCGCAGCAGGCCAAAAATGGGTCATGAAGAGGAAAAAACCACATATAAGTCACACTGGACTATAAGTCGCATGGTTCAAGGGAACAGGCTTGGCGGAATCAGCGGGGAAAGAAGACCCTGTTGAGCTTGACTCTAGTCTGGCACTGTGAAGAGACATGAGAGGATTTGTAAGCCCAGGAAGGACATAATTCACGTTAAAACTTCTTCTGAAAGGTTAGAAATACTTAAATTATCGAGTGTAAAGCCAGGGCTAGCTAGCGCGTTGCTAACGAAGGTTAGCAAAATGGCGTCGCGGGAGCAAGCAAACAGGATGGAACAGCCTCTGAAAGGTAATAAATGACTTTAATATCGTGTATAACGTTCATAATAGCGTGTATAACGTTCATAATATAGTGCTTAATGTCCACATTGTCGAGTGTAACGACTATTTATCTTGTATAAGGCCATGACAAAGATAGCTTGGTGAAAAACGGAAGTAGTTAGGATGAAGGGCGGCCTACAAACAATGCAACATTGAACAGCCTCTGAAAGGTAATAAATGACTTTAATATCGTGTATAACGTTCATAATATCGTGTATAAGGTCCATAATATCATGTTTAATGTCCACATTGTCGTGTTTAATGTCCACATTGTCGAGTATAATGGCTATTCTATCGCGTATGTGGCGCTAGCGGAAGTTGCAAAATAGCCTCGCGGGGGTAACTTAGCAACATAGAACAGTCTCTGGAAGGAATAAATTACTTTAATATCGTTTATAACGTCCATAACATTGTGTATAAGGTCCATAACATCATGTTTAATGTCCACATTGTCGTGTTTAATGTCCACATTGTCAAGTATAATGGCTATTCTATCGTGTATGAGGCGCTAGCGGAAGTTACTCCTTGGTTCATGTCAGTCAGAGATTACCGTATGTCAGTTCATGTCAGTCAGAGATTATGAATTATTGATATATAAGTCGCACCTGACTATAAGTCGCAGGACCAGCCAAAGTATGAAAAAAACCGCGACTTATAGTCCGGAAAATACGGTAATTATAGTTCAGGTCAACTTAATTATTAAACTACAAAGGCTGTTCAACACAATTATCAAATTACAAAGACAGGTCACGCTCTAAGTCTTTCTGATCCACAACCCCTTGATTGATCAATCCTCAGATAGAAACTGTTCTGCTATTCTTTAATCAAAAACTGTGAAAAAAGAACTTAACTTGAAATAAAAAGATGTAAAACACGAATATTAATTACAACCTGTAAATAAATCGACTTGTCATTTGGAAGGAATAAAATGATTAATTATTAATTACAATCTGTAAAGAAATCGAATTGTTATTTGAAAGGAATGCATAATTAATTAGACTTAGTCATTGACACTTCATTGATGTAAACCTGTGAAAGAAAACGTTATCATTGGACTATTATAAACCAATTGATCAAAGCTTTGTGAAAACAGAAAATGAAATGATCTGAATAATTAATTCAATCAATTTGTAATTAATTAAATTAATTGAAGTAACCATCCATTTATTATTGTAAAGGACTATTTCATCGACCTCAGATGGATGCACTGATGGAGGACCAGTGTTCCAAAATGTCTTATCGTGTTCCGTCCACCAGATGGCAGCAAACAACTTGAAAATGTCTTATCGTGTTTCGTCCACTAGATGGCAGCAAACAACTGAAAATGTCTTATCGTGTTCTGGCCGGCAGATGGCAGCAAACAACTGCTCTGTCTCACAAAATGACTCTATCTTACCTAAAACTCACAATCTATCTTTTACTTTTACAATCTATAAAGGAATGAATGACTAGTTTGAATTACTCATTATATCATCATATACATTGATTTAAAACTTGTGGAATCAATCAATTGTTTTGGGAAACAGAAAATGAATGATCTGAATAATTAATTCAACTGATAAGTAATTAATTAAATTAATGTAATACTGAACAGTCATTCACAACATCAATCTATGCATTAACCTTTTAGATTCTTTCACCAATATTCTGTAAGCAGGCACAGAGCCGCTTTATTGAGGGTCTCGACTGGCCTATTCGCTTCGCGTGCTCTCTCTGTGTGTGAAATGTGTCTGCGCTGTCCACGCGCGAGTCCCCGTGTAAACTCCTCTGTTTTCCGAGTAACCTTACCTTTAAACTTATTTAAAATACCCCGAGATCAATTCACTATATCTCTATCTTTATCAATACTAGTCTATGTGTATGGATTTATCTTTATCTTTAAGAGATGAGTAATGAAATCAATCAAACTCGCGCGTGTGTATTTGAAAAAATGGAGGTCAAAGGGGGGAGAAGGCAACCCAACAATCCTTTGTCCTACTTACCGCCTCTGAAGAAAACCGCTGTAGACTTCTTAGATTAATCTTTACAACACAACATTGCTTTTCCACAATAATTATTATTTTCCACGACACAGCAATTTCAAGATTATCTTTCAATGTAGTTAAACAATTAGTTACCAAATCTTATTCAAATACTCATACCATGTGTATGCTTTCTACTAGAGACCCTGTGTGTCCACGTGTCTGAACATGCGTTCACACAATGAAAAATGGCGTCCTTTCTACTAGAGGCCCTGTGTGTCCACGTGTCTGAACATGCGTTCACACAATGGAAAATGGCGTCCTTTCTACTAGAGCCACGTTTTTTCTCCGTGTTCTCAAGTAAATGAACAATGTATATAAAATAGCGCTATTTCCTGCTCACAAACACGGACTATGCTCTTTCAAACTAGGAATTCAGATTCCATACAATAGAATAGAGCTATCTCCTGCTCACCAACACAGACTATGCTCTTTCAAACTAGGAATTCAGATTCCATACAATAACACAATTATCAGTTCTGTTCTGATCCAACACACTTATATTCACAAAATACTTAATATTGCCGACCCATCAACCCGACGTCTCAGGTTAATTTCTGTCAGCAAGGCCTTCACAAAAGGACCCTATAACAGTACGTTTTCCTGTTATACCACACACACGATAAAGTATCGTACAATTAAAACGTTTTTACAAATACAGGCTTCACAACCCGGCTCTCTGTCCAACCTCTACCCAATTATATACTTCAAGATTCTTTTAAATATAGCTTATCTGATATACACAGTCAATTTTGCACAGCTCCGCCTTGTCCTGGCGAAAATCCAACAAAGAAGGGGTATTCAGCAGAAGACTTACCTTTTGTTGAATTGAAGAGTTGCAAAACGGCCGGTCATCCAAAGCTATGGATTCTTCTGGATTTAGGCTCGCCACTTTGTAGAATATTTTCTTTGTTTGGTGATTGTAAAAGATGAAAAGGTCCTGAACAAAGTTTTAAGACTATTTATTCAAAAAAGACAGGAACAGGTCATCAGGTTTACACAGGATACAAACAGGATCAGGTCGAGGTCCGAGCACAAGAGAGACTGAGCTTTCTCTGTCTTCAGGTTTTATACCGGTCCCTCAGCCAATCACATCACAGTATGTTCAATGCTTCTTGGCCAATCGTGATCCTTCCTTCTCGGCCTCTGCCCTAGTAAGGAGCGAATCGATTGGTCTATACCGTTTGGGGGTGTGTGTGTGTGTGTGTGTGTGTGTGCGCATGTGCGACCATCGATCCCCAAATCTCCTTGCGACCATCTGTCCCTAAATGCCCTTGTAGGCCCCAAGAGAGGTTAACCCTTTATACAGCTATATATCCGTGTTATGTGTGTTATATATGTGTAAAAATATACGTTATATATGTGTGTTATATGTGTAAAAATATACGTTATATATGTGTGTAAAAATATACGACAGGGTAATTAGAAAATTGTTGATCTATGACTTACATAATTTGATTACAACAAGTGGTGACTCTTGAGAATGCAATAGAACACCGCGATGCAAATGCTGTTCTCAAGACGTTCCACACTTTGTACATTAAATGACACACCAAGACTATACTTTCAGGGATCATTTCTATAGTTTTATGCTGGGGAAATGTGTTTCTAAAGTGTCTGGTCTCGCTATCCATGATGATAATGTAAGATATTCTTTTCAGAGCATGAATCAGGTGAATAGAAATGACTGTTCATTTTTTTTCCACCATTGATGATTGTCCATTGTTCCTCAAAGGAACATGGGTGGAAAGAATATGTTCTGAGTGGGTACTTCTGCCACAGAAATAAGTAATTTGTTAAAAAAATCAAAAAATAAAAAGCAAGTTCAATTAATTAGGGGGAATTTGATCAAGACAGTTTGGAACAATTCTCATGATTTATGTTTAGCAGAACCGTCATAGCATGCTGTTCAATTTCCTTTTTGGAATCAGTACCATTATATTCTCCAAGTATGGAGGGAAGGGTAATTGGAAAATTGTTGATCTATGACTAACATAATTTGATTACAACAAGTGGTGACTCTTGAGAATGCAATAGAACACCGCGATGCAAATGCTGTTCTCAAGACGTTCCACACTTTGTACATTAAATGACACACCAAGACTATACTTTCAGGGATCATTTCTATAGTTTTATGCTTGGGAAATGTGTTTCTAAAGTGTCTGGTCTCGCTATCCATGTTGATTATGTAAGATATTCTTTTCAGAGCATGAATCAGGTGAATAGAAATGACTGTTCATTTTTTTTCCACCATTGATGATTGTCCATTGTTCCTCAAAGGAACATGGGTGGAAAGAATATGTTCTGAGTGGGTACTTATGCCACAGAAATAAGTAATTTGTTAAGAAATAAAAAAAATAAAAGCAAGTTCAATTAATTAGGGGGAATTTGATCAAGACCGTTTTGAACAGTTTCAAACCCTCCTCCCCTCAGTTATAGCCCCTGACCAAACCTGTAGCGTCCCCGGTAGGTCCATCAACGACAACCTGCTCCTGGTGAGAGACCTCATCCTGCACTCCCAGGAGCGGAGGTCCCCTTTAGGCCTTCTCAGCCTGGATCAGGAGAAGGCCTTTGACAGGGTTAGCCATGGTTTCCTGCGGAGGGTGCTGAGAGGCATGAACTTCCCCCAGCACCTGCTCAACTGGACCGAACTCTGCTACAACAACATCACGAGCAGAGTTCGGATCAACAACCAGTTGACAGACCCCTTCCCCATCAAAGCTGGAGTACGGCAGGGATGCCCCTTGGCCCCTCTACTGTATGTCATCTACCTGGAGCCGTTCCTACGGAAGATCAGGAGCTCCCCCAACATCATGGGCTACCCTCTACCAGGGGCCCGGGGGGAGAGGCTCAAGGTGGTGGCGTACATGGACGACATTACCATCGTCGGCACAGATAGTCGCTCCATTTCCACAGCAACGAAAGTGGTGGAGGACTACTGTGCAGCCACTGGCGCCCTGATCAATAGGGGTAAGTGTGAGCTGTTTCTGTCGCAGCACTGGCAGGAGAACCTGGCAACCTCCTTCCCTGTAAAGACGGAAAACATTAAGCTGCTGGGGATCACCTACCAGAAAGATGGAGGAGCCTCCGTCAGCTGGAAGGAGACCATCCGCCAGGTCCAAAAGAAGATCTGTGAGTGGAGTGCACGGCCTCTCACAATGACAGGCAAGATCCTGGTCCTGAAGGCGATTGTTCTTCCCATTCTCCTTTACCTGGGCAGGGTGTTTCCCCCAGACAGAGCAGTATCCAAAACCATCGAAAGGATCATGTTTACCTTTGTCTGGGGGAGCCAGATGGAAAAACTAAAACGCACCACCCTGTACAAAACAGTGGAGAATGGGGGGAAAGGGGTCCCAGACATCCTAAACATCATTAGGGCACAGGGACTCTCCAACCTCATCAACAACATCAACAACAAAGATAGGAAAGCCAGGTTCTTTGAAATATACTATGCCACACCCATCCTCCGGACACTCAGGGTGACCGCATCAATAAATCACACTGTGCCCTACAGCTGGGACCCCCCTCCAGTCTACAAGATATGGAGGGACTTTGCCTTCAAGACAGGATTGTCCGCGGCTGGGCTGGCCTCATGGAAATACAAAGACATTATGACCTTCATAAGGTCGAAGGAAACCATTACTCACCCCAAGGCCAGCACAGCCGTGGACTCCAAACAGGTATGGAAAAACATTAATCATAAATGTACTAACAATAAACAAAAAGACATTGCCTGGATGGCTGCTCATGGTTGTCTCCCCACTAGGGAATTCTTGCATAGGCGGCACATCGCAACGACTGAGAAATGCCCCCACGGATGCACGGACACAGAACACATTAACCACCTGTTCTGTGAGTGCTCAGTGGCCAGGCGGGTCTGGGCCCTGTTTGTTCCCTCTGTCTCCCTAAACAGCCTGCTGACCCTGCCCCGCTTGACGGGCGAGAACATCCTGTATGGTCCTCCCGGGGGGTGCACAACCCCCCAACTACAACAACAGTGGAGGATCATCAGCGCCGTCAAGCAGGTACTCTGGGAGACGAGGAACATCAGGGTCTATCAGAAACAGAGCGTCCACCTGACAACCCTGAGGAGGAGAATCACCCTCTTCCTCAGGGACCATGCTATTGTTGACTTTAAAAATAACCCGGATCAAGCAAGAGCGGTGTGGGGGGTGGAGAGATGGAAGGACGTCATCCTCTAAACCGCCCCCCATGCCGCGCCGCATCGCCCAACCCCCCCCCACCCCGGGCCTACCTCACTACACCACCAGTTCCTGCACTATCACCTTCACCACCGTTCCAGCACAAGCCCTGGTCAGCAGTATCACCATCACAAGAACCAGGAGAGGAGCAGCGCACAACACCAACAGGGAAGTTTACTGCACCTTCCACCACCTACACATGTACACAGCACTGACCCACTTCCTACCCTCACCAGAATATCAACACACACAACCCACAGCCGAACCAGCCGTCTCTGCCAGCACCACCAGCACCAGGATGACCAACACCACTGGGTCACAGGGAAGTACTGATCACCCGCCTGACACCAAAATGCACACTACACAAACCATGCACACCTCCCTTCTCTCACTCCTGTATCTTTTCAGGCACATGTCATATCCAGCTCTGACACCTACCCAGGCTTCCAGACCCAGGAGCAGAGACCGGCGGGAACCACCACGTCACCCCAGCACCAACCCCAGGTTCCAACTCAGCGACCCCAAACCCCCTGTTCCGGGCCCCCCCCCCCAACTCCAGGCCCCCAGCTACAGGCCCAGTCCCCTACCCGCCAACCCCCAACCCCCAGCCCGGAACAAGCTGAGAAGAGCCAGGGAGCTTTTTCCCTGGATAAGCTGTGTACAGGTTTTTCGCCTCTGCTTGCCTGCCATGCGCCGAGCTCTCTGGGCCTCTCCTCGGGGGCCTCCGGTCGGCCTGCGTGCTCGATCTGCTCCGCCGCTGGGGCGCCTGGTCCGGCTAGCCTCGTGAAGGGCTACAGGAGTCTGAGCCTGGTGGGCTGGGCCGGATGCGCCGGTGGTGGGGCGGGTCGGGTGAGTCGAGTGTGTGGGGTCCCTCGGGGGAGGGAGGTGGGGGAGCCACGGCTTTGCACTGGTGGGCAAACTGGATAGTAGTCGCTCTACAACTAGAGGGCTGCAGGGGAATTTTTTTCCCGGATGCACAGCGAACAGGTTTTTTACCCCTGCCTCCTACCGACACTGGAACCTGGACACTGAACACTGAACACTGAACATTACACTACACTGGACAATACACTGAACACTGAGCACTTTAGTTAGTTTAATGTTGGTTGTTGTTGAATGAAATGTCTTAAATGTCTGATTGTTTGATTAATTGATTGTATACACGGTGTTGCGTTTTTATAAAAACCAATAAAAAACACCTTTATGCTTGCAAGGCCGTGGTATGTAAAATCTGCCGCCAAGACCACCCGACGTCGGAGTGCACCACGACCAGACCTTGCAACCTGTGCGGGGGACAGTGGCATCTTTACCGTGACTGCCCAAGTTCCTATGCAAGTAGAGCCCGGGGCTATAAATCCAACCAACCACCACCCCAACCCCCACCCCCACCCCAACCCCCACCCCAACCCCCACCCCAACCCACACCCCAACCCACACCCAACATGGAGGAAGAGAAGGGAGAGACGGAGGAGGACCGGCGCTCGAGCGATTGGGGGGACGATCAGAGCTCGAGCGACGGAGAAGGAGAAGGAGAGGAACCAACCGTCCCAGCACCCCCTACAGACAACCTCAACACCCCCCCCTCCTAAACCCCATTACCACCTCCACCCCCCACAAAAACACCATGAAGGGGGAGCCGGCCTCTATTGAGATAGCCACCAGCAGCACACTGCAGATCCACCTCCCCTCCCAATCAGACAGTGAAAATGACTGGAGCTTGGCTCAACCAAAACGCAAAAGACCACAAAAAAAGGCAATCCGAAAAAAAACAGACAAAAGACTACTCCAGAACCCAAACCCCAACGCCATACAGGTAAGCCGGCTCCCCCCCCCAAACCCTCCTCCCCACCCTCTTCCTCTCTCCAGTCATCACATGCTCCTCACCCTGCACAGCCCACCAGCCACCCCCAGTCCATGCTCACCGGACCGTACGGGCCACCGAAAATCACCTCATCAACAACACAGATGAGGGGGCCACCAGGCGGTCAGTGGGGAGACAACCCCCACACCATGAGCAGCCAAGGGGAGGTGCCACACTATCTGGCCCCCAACGACCCATTGGAGGGCCTCATCCTCATTTGCAATAACTTAGCAAAAATTGGAACAAACCAAATCCAAGAACCATGAAGATAACAATCTCATCTCTCAACACCAGAAGCCTCCGGCAACCAGACAAACGGGAGGTCGTCTACCAGTACATCACCCAACATCAGTCAGACATGTATATCCTCCAGGAGTGCGCCATCCCATTCAAGGAGATGGACGCCACCCTGGAGGAGGAATGGACACGGGGGGACTCTCTCTGGTCAGGCTCAAACATCGATAGAGCTGATGGGGTCGGCATATTGGTGGCCAACCCTTTTCTGCAGACCAAAAAGGGGGAGGTTGTAGAGAGCGGGCGAATCCTGGTTCTGTACCTAGAGATCCACGGTTCGCCGCTGAGGGTCATCAATGTGTACGGCCCAAACAACGTGGCCAAGAGAGTCTCCCTTTTCAAGAAACTTCGGTCTCTCCTCCTCATTCCCACACCAGTCCTAGTGGGGGGAGATTTCAACTGTGCCCTCCGGGATGAGGACCGCAGTAGGCCCAGGAGAGACCGATCCACTACAGAACTTCAGTCCATCATAGACGACTTCCAACTGGTAGACGCCGGTGGCACCTCCCCGCCGACACACACAAGGGTGAGTTCCTCCGGGAATTCTTCCTCCAGGATAGACATGTTCTTGCTCTCGCCAGGTCTGAGGATGGGAACCCTGACCAACCAGGCGGCCCACTTCTCGGACCACAGGATGTTGACAGTGTCCCTGGAATGGGACGGCCAAACAAGAGCGGGTAGGGGAACCTGGAGGATGAATACATCGATCCTTCAGGACCCAACAGTGGTGCATTCCTTCTCCAGGCGCTACCTGGAGTGGAGGACCCTAAAAGAACTGTTCGACTCCCCGATAGAGTGGTGGGAGATGGTTAAGGCCAGGACAAAGGGCTACTTCGGGTCAGTCGGAAGGAGGAAAGCGGCAGAACAGAGGGCCAGGTTTCAACACCACAACGCGGCCCTCCAACGCCTGAGTCTCCTACAGCTGGGTTGTCTGGATGTGGCCCGAGAACTGGCCGAGACCAAACAACACCTTGCCACCCTCTACCGGGAGCAACAACAAAAGAAACAGTTCAGGGAAAAACTCCAGGGCCTGGAGGAGGAGGAGAAATGCACACGCCACTTCTTCCGCAAGGCACGGTCAAAACACAAGCCTATCCTGTCCCTATACGACACCAATGGGGACACCGTGTCAGACAGAGGCAACATCCCGGGGGTGGCAAGAGAGTTCTACGAGAGTCTCTACAACATCAAGACAACCGACGAGACTCTCATGGCCACCTTCCTGGATGGTCTGGACCGGGTCCCCGAGGGTGGTGAGAGTGAGAACCCAGAGCTGACCACGGAGGAGCTCACCCGGGCCGTGCACTCCTTGAATACACACAAGGCTCCTGGACCGGACGGGATCCCAGCAGAGTTTTACAAGACTCTCTGGGATCTCCTGGAGGAGGACTTGGCGGAGGTCTTCAAAGCCGTCTACAGGGAAGGGAGGCTTGGAGAGTCAATGCGACAGAGTACGGTCACACTGATCCCCAAGAAAGGGGACCTCAAGGACCTCCGGAACTGGCGCCCCATCAATCTCCTCCCAGTGGACTATAAAATCATGACAAAAGCCCTCACTCAACGGTTTCAAACCCTCCTCCCCTCAGTTATAGCCCCTGACCAAACCTGTAGCGTCCCCGGTAGGTCCATCAACGACAACCTGCTCCTGGTGAGAGACCTCACTGCACTCCCAGGAGCGGAGGTCCCCTTTAGGCCTTCTCAGCCTGGATCAGGAGAAGGCCTTTGACAGGGTTAGCCATGGTTTCCTGCAGAGGGTGCTGAAGGGCATGAACTTCCCCCAGCACCTGCTCAACTGGACCGAACTCTGCTACAACAACATCACGAGCAGAGTTCGGATCAACAACCAGTTGACAGACCCCTTCCCCATCAAAGCGGGAGTACGGCAGGGATGCCCCTTGGCCCCTCTGCTGTACGTCATCTACCTGGAGCCGTTCCTACGGAAGATCAGGAGCTCCCCCAACATCATGGGCTACCCTCTACCAGGGGCCCGTGGGGAGAGGCTCAAGGTGGTGGCGTACATGGACGACATCACCATCGTCGGCACAGATAGTCGCTCCATTTCCACAGCAACGAAAGTGGTGGAGGACTACTGTGCAGCCACTGGCGCCCTGATCAATAGGGGTAAGTGTGAGCTGTTTCTGTCGCAGCACTGGCAGGAGAACCTGGCAACCTCCTTCCCTGTAAAGACGGAAAACATTAAGCTGCTGGGGATCACCTACCAGAAAGATGGAAGGGCCTCCGGCAGCTGGAAGGAGACCATCCGCCAGGTCCAAAAGAAGATCTGTGAGTGGAGTGCACGGCCCCTCACAATGACCGGCAAGATCCTGGTCCTGAAGGCTATTGTTCTTCCCATTCTCCTTTACCTGGGCAGGGTGTTTCCCCCAGACAGAGCAGTATCCAAAACCATCGAAAGGATCATGTTTACCTTTGTCTTGGGGAGCCAGATGGAAAAACTAAAACGCACCACCCTGTACAAAACAGTGGAGAATGGGGGGAAAGGGGTCCCAGACATCCTAAACATCATTAGGGCACAGGGACTCTCCAACCTCATCAACAACATCAACAACAAAGATAGGAAAGCCAGGTTCTTTGAAATATTCTATGCCACACCCATCCTCCGGACACTCAGGGTGACCGCATTAATAAATCACACTGTGCCCTACAGCTGGGACCCCCCTCCAGTCTACAAGATATGGAGGGACTTTGCCTTCAGGACAGGATTGTCCGCGGCTGGGCTGGCCTCATGGAAATACAAAGACATTATGACCTTCATAAGGACGAAGGAAACCATTACTCACCCCAAGGCCAGCACAGCCGTGGACTCCAAACAGGTATGGAAAAACATTAATCATAAATGTACTAACAATAAACAAAAAGACATTGCCTGGATGGCTGCTCATGGTTGTCTCCCCACTAGGGAATTCTTGCATAGGCGGCACATCGCAAAGACTGAGAAATGCCCCCACGGATGCACGGACACAGAACACATTAACCACCTGTTCTGTGAGAGCTCCGTGGCCAGGCGGGTCTGGGCCCTGTTTGTTCCCTCTGTCTCCCTAAACAGCCTGCTGACCCTGCCCCGCTTGACGGCCGAGAACATCCTGTATGGTCCTCCCGGGGGGTGCACAACCCCCCAACTACAACAACAGTGGAGGATCATCAGCGCCGTCAAGCAGGTACTCTGGGAGACGAGGAACATCAGGGTCTATCAGAAACAGAGCGTCGACCTGACAACCCTGAGGAGGAGAATCACCCTCTTCCTCAGGGACCATGCTATTATTGACTTTAAAAATAACCCAGATCAAGCAAGAGCGGTGTGGGAGGTGGAGAGATGGAAGGACGTCATCCTCTAAACCGCCCCCCATGCCGCGCCGCATCGCCCAACCCCCCCCCCACCCCGGGCCTACCTCACTACACCACCAGTTCCTGCACTATCACCTTCACCACCGTTCCAGCACAAGCCCTGGTCAGCAGTATCACCATCACAAGGACCAGGAGAGGAGCAGCGCACAACACCAACAGGGAAGTTTACTGCACCTTCCACCACCTACACATGTACACAGCACTGACCCACTTCCTACCCTCACCAGAATATCACCACACACAACCCACAGCCGAACCAGCCGTCTCTGCCAGCACCACCAGCACCAGGATGACCAACACCACTGGGTCACAGGGAAGTACTGATCACCCGCCTGACACCAAAATGCACACTACACAAACCATGCACACCTCCCTTCTCTCACTCCTGTATCTTTTCAGGCACATGTCATATCCAGCTCTGACACCTACCCAGGCTTCCAGACCCAGGAGCAGAGACCGGCGGGAACCACCACGTCACCCCAGCACCAACCCCAGGTTCCAACTCAGCGACCCCAAACCCCCTGTTCCGGGCCCCCCCCCCCCCCAACTCCAGGCCCCCAGCTACAGGCCCAGTCCCCTACCCGCCAACCCCCAACCCCCAGCCCGGGACAAGCTGAGAAGAGCCAGGGAGCTTTTTCCCTGGATAAGCTGTGTACAGGTTTTTCGCCTCTGCTTGCCTGCCATGCGCCGAGCTCTCTGGGCCTCTCCTCGGGGGCCTCCGGTCGGCCTGCGTGCTCGATCTGCTCCGCCGCTGGGGCGCCTGGTCCGGCTAGCCTCGTGAAGGGCTACAGGAGTCTGAGCCTGGTGGGCTGGGCCGGATGCGCCGGTGGTGGGGCGGGTCGGGTGAGTCGGGTGTGTGGGGTCCCTCGGGGGAGGGAGGTGGGGGAGCCACGGCTTTGCACTGGTGGGCAAACTGGATAGTAGTCGCTCTACAACTAGAGGGCTGCAGGGGAATTTGTTCCCGGATGCACAGCGAACAGGTTTTTTACCCCTGCCTCCTACCGACACTGGAACCTGGACACTGAACACTGAACACTGAACATTACACTACACTGGACAATACACTGAACACTGAGCACTTTAGTTAGTTTAATGTTGGTTGTTGTTGAATGAAATGTCTTAAATGTCTGATTGTTTGATTAATTGATTGTATACACGGTGTTGCGTTTTTATAAAACCAATAAAAAACACCTTTATGCTTGGGAAATGTGTTTCTAAAGTGTCTGGTCTCGCTATCCATGATGATTATGTAATATCAGTGGCAGGATATTCACCACAGTCCACAGGGTATCAGAACCCCAGACGAAGCTCAACCAAGCACAGATCCATCAACGGACATGAGTCCAGAGCCTATCCAGCCACAGACAGCAGTGGAGAGGAAGATGAATGGACAAAAGCCTCAAATCTTGTGGCCTAAAGCCTGCCAGAAAAAGGAGTGGGAAAACACCGATACAGACCTTGTCCATCTTCTAGAAGGTCTGAAAGGGGGCGTGGAAAGAAAACTGGACAAGATTGGAGAGATCATTTACAGCTATGGAGCAGAGAGATTTGGGGTGAAAAGTAAGAACCATGGGACACAGAAGGAACCATCAGCCCATCTCAAGTCCAGGAGACAACACGAGATTGAAAGACTTGTGAAAGAAAGAAGGTGCCTGAGAAAACAGTGGAAGAAGGCCACAGAAGTGGAAAGGAAAGGACTTGAAGCACTACAGGCCGACATCAAGCAGCGTCTTGCAACACTGCGAAGAGCAGAATGCTTGAGAAAGCAACACAAGAAGAAAGAGCGAACGAGGACTGCCTTCTACAGAGATCCCTACAAGTTCGTCAAAGACCTCTTTGTCAAGGAGAAAACAGGGACCCTCAAAGTACCCATAAGGGAACTAGAGGAGCACCTGAGGAAGACCTACTCTGACAACCAGAGGCATGTGCCAGCCAGCATTCCGGATGACATGCCACCAATCCAACCACCTGAGCACCAGATGGAAACAAGGCCCCCTACATGGAGCGAAGTTGAGAGCACAGTAAAACGGGCAAGAACAGCCTCAGCCCCTGGGCCCAACGGCATTCCATACAGGCTATATAAGAACAGTCCAGGCGTCTTGAAGTACCTCTGGAAGCTAATGAAAGTGGCATGGGAAAAGGGAATCATACCAAAGGCATGGCGAAGGGCAGGAGGGATCCTGATTCCCAAAGAGAAGAATTCCTCAACCATCGACCAGTTCCGCCAGATCAGTCTACTGAATGTGGAAGGAAAGATTTTCTTCAGTGTTGTGGCCCAGAGGCTCTCAGTATTCTTGCAGAAGAACAACTTTGTCGACACCTCAGTGCAGAAGGCAGGGATAAGTGGATTCTCAGGATGCCTGGAACACACAAATGTCATCTGGCACCAGATACAAACGGCCAAGAAGGAGAAGAAAGACCTGCATGTGGTTTTCTTAGATCTTGCCAATGCCTTCGGGTCAGTGCCTCATGAGATTTTGTGGACAGCGTTCAACTTCTTCCAAGTCCCAGAGGGCATCACAAGGCTGGTCAAAGCCTACTTCCAGGACCTCCAGTTCTGTGTTACAGCACAAGCCAGTACAACTGCTTGGCAGCACCTCGAGATAGGCATAATGGCGGGCTGCACCATCTCTCCACTGGCTTTTACCATGGCAATGGAGCTCATTATTCGAGCATCCCGATGGGTTGTTGGAGGGGAACGGTTGAAGAGCGGGCTGCGTCTTCCTCCAATCAGGGCGTACATGGATGACATGACGACAATAACAACAACAAACGCATGCACCAAACGCCTGCTGGATAAACTCCAGGGAAACATCAAATGGGCACGAATGGAGATTAAACCCAGTAAGTCCCGCAGTATCTCCATTGTCAAAGGCAAGCTCGCCAATGAGAGGTTCCACGTCAACAACGAGCCAATACCAACAGTTCTGGAGAAGCCTATCAAAAGCCTTGGCCGCTGGTATAGCGCAGAACTCAAAGACTCGAAGCAGGTGGAACAACTCAAGCAGGATACAATCAGTGGCCTCAAGCAGATCAACAACACTGCTCTCCCTGGGAAGCTGAAGCTGTGGTGCTTTCAGTTTGGACTGCTGCCCCGTCTCATGTGGCCAATTTCCATCTACGAGGTCACACTATCCCATGCCAACCGGCTGGAGAGACTGGTGAATGCACAAGTGAGGAAGTGGCTTGGACTGCCGAGAGGCCTTAGCAGCATAGGCCTGTATGGCAACGGAGCCCTCTCCCTACCAATCTCAAGCCTGGTGGAGGAGTACAAATGTGCCAAATCAAGGCTGGAAATTACTCTCACAGAATCCCGGGATCCATTCGTCAGAGGTGCTGCTCCAATCCTAGCAACGGGGAGGAAATGGAAGCCATCTGCAGCAGTTGCGGTGGCAAAGACCGCCCTCAGACACCGGGATATAGTGGGGCATGTCCAACATGGCAGAGGGGGCCTTGGCTTAGAAACAACAACACCCACATGGCAAAAGGCTACTCCAACCGAACGGCGGAAGATGGTGGTTGAGGAGGTGCGCCACCAGGAGGAAGCAGCCAGGTGCGCCAAGGCAGTCTCCCAAGCCCAGCAAGGCCGCTGGATGAAGTGGGAGAGCGTGGAGAGGAGGAAAATCACGTGGAACGAGCTGTGGAGCATGGAGTCTAATAGGCTAAGTTTCATCATCAGAGCCACATATGATGTCCTGCCCTCTCCTACCAACCTACATCTCTGGTATGGAGAGGACCCAGCCTGTCTCCAGCAACCCTCAAACACATCTTGGTGGGTTGCAAGACCAGTCTAACTCAAGGAAGATACACCTGGCGCCACAACCAAGTGCTAAAGTGCTTGGCTGCCGAACTTGAGCACAAGAGGGTAACCACCAACGCCATGCCTCTAAATGCCCAGACTACCTTTCCACAGAAAACAACCTTCATCCGGGAAGGGGAGAAACAGCGGACCAAGCCATCACCTCCAGACTCAGGCCCACTGAACGCAGCCCGGGATTGGGAAATGCGGGTAGACCTCAGCCAGAGGCTCACCTTCCCACCCGAAATTGCAGTGACCAACCTGCGCCAGACCTAGTCCTCTGGTCCAAGTCCTGCCGGCGTGTCTTCATCGTAGAACTGACGGTCCCATGGGAGGAGGCCATCGATGAGGCATTCGAACGGAAGAGGCTGCGGTATGCCAACTTAGCAGTCGAAGCAGAGGGGCGGGGCTGGAACGTGAAGGTGTGGCCAGTGGAGGTGGGCTGCAGAGGCTTTGTAGCCAGCTCCACCACAAGGCTCCTGAGGGCAGTAGGGAGCAGAGGACAGGCCCAACGGAAGGCAATCAGAGAACTGTCCACTGCAGCAGAACGGAGCAGTCACTGGCTGTGGCTGAAACGTAGGGACCCAACATGGGCTCCCAAATGACCACGTGGTGCCACCGTGCGACACACACCCAGGCCTGATCAGCCTGTGGTGGGCCAACCTCGGCAGAGGGTGTCTTGTGATAACTGGCCGAAACACCCAATGAGGTCGGGGACCACAACCGAAGATGTGTCGTACTGGTGGCACCACGCGATCATTGCCAAATTCCACTCCACCCAAGAGGACATCTCCAACTCCACTCAATTGTTGTGCTGAATATTTAGGGATTTTAACAACCAGTCCTATTAAGAATCATAAGATATTCTTTTCAGAGCATGAATCAGGTGAATAGAAATGACTGTTCATTTTTTTTCCACCATTGATGATTGTCCATTGTTCCTCAAAGGAACATGGGTGGAAAGAATATGTTCTGAGTGGGTACTTCTGCCACAGAAATAAGTAATTTGTTAAAAAAATAAAAAATAAAAAGCAAGTTCAATTAATTAGGGGGAATTTGATCAAGACAGTTTTGAACAATTCTCATGATTTATGTTTAGCAGAACCGTCATAGCATGCTGTTCAATTTCCTTTTTGGAATCAGTACCATTATATTCTCCAAGTATGGTGGGAAGGGTAATTGGAAAATTGTTGATCTATGACTTACATAATTTGATTACAACAAGTGGTGACTCTTGAGAATGCAATAGAACACTGCGATGCAAATGCTGTTCTCAAGACGTTCCACACTTTGTACATTAAATGACACACCAAGACTATACTTTCAGGGATCATTTCTATAGTTTTATGTCCATTGTTCCTCAAAGGAACATGGGTGGAAATTATGTTCTCTTCTTCTTTCGTGTAACGTCAGAGGTCCAACTCGGTGTCGCGTAGCCATGCCCGCATCTCTGGTTCTAGGTCGAAGAGGCTGGCTTCTGAGGGTGGTCTATATAAGGAGCAGATGGTGATTATGTGGTCGGCGGTCTGCTCTGGGTCACCGCACTCGCATGCCGCACTGTCCGCCAGGCCCCACGCCTTCATTGATGTTTTAAAGCGACCGACACCAGTTCGTAGACGGTTCAGTGTGGTCCATTGCCGGCGTGGTAGGTCGTCTCCTCCAATGGCGCCATCTCCTGGGTCCCAGATGTAGCGGTGGGTTCGGGAGGGCCCGGCTGACTCCCACTCCTGCTTCCAAGCTGCTGCCAACCATGCATCTCTGGAGATGTCCTCAGAGGTGGAGTTGAGCATGGCTTGTGCTGCCTTGTTGTAAGGGTGGCGGGTCTTGAGTCGGCTTGGAGGTGCTGGTGTTATGGTGGTGTTGTGCAGGATGTGCCAGTCATGCTTTTGTGCCTTCCTGGCAGGGCGAGGGTGGCCGGTGCTATTCCCGCGAGGACTGGCAAGAGGGACACAGGGGTAGGCTTCAAGCATCCAGTAATTATTCTGAGGGAGGTATTGATAGCCACGTCGACCTTTCTCGCATGAGGGCTTCTGCTCCAGACTGGGGCGCAGTATTCCGCTGCAGAGAAGACCAGGGCTTGGGTGGATATTCTTAGCGTCTTAGCGGAGGCACCCCAGGTTGTACCAGCAAGGCGGCGGATCAGCGCGGCCCTGGATGTCACTTTGGCCTTGACTTCTTCCAGGTGTTGCTTGAAGGATAATGTCCGATCCAGGCGCACTCCAAGGTACTTCGGGGCTTGCTGGACCTCCAGACATTTGTTGTCAACGCGCACCTCAAGTTCCCTCCTGCCTTCTCTGGTGCTAAGGTGGTATGCCGCTGCGACTGTCTTTCCGACACTGAGTTGTAGACGCCACCTTCGAAGGTATGCTACCAGTGTGCCTATGTCTACGTTAAGACCCTCTTCCATCGCCTTCCACGTTGGTCGGCTCAGCATGATGGCAAGATCGTCTGCGTAGCCATACTTTCTAGATGCTGTATCAGGTAGGTCGTGGATGTAAACGTTGAACAGCATCGGCGAGAGAACAGACCCCTGCGGTACCCCGTTCCTCAGTCTTCTGAGCCTACTGCACTGGCCACTGCTGGTCTGTAAGATGAAGCTGCGGTTGGAAAGTGTCTCCATGATGAACTTCACCATGTGGCGGTCCGGTATTGTCCTCAGCAGCTTCAGGTGAAGTCCCCGGTGCCAGCATATGTTCTGAGTGGGTACTTCTGCCACAGAAATAAGTAATTTGTTAAAAAATTAAAAATAAAAAGCAAGTTCAATTAATTAGGGGGAATTTGATCAAGACAGTTTTGAACAATTCTCATGATTTATGTTTAGCAGAACCGTCATAGCATGCTGTTCAATTTCCTTTTTGGAATCAGTACCATTATATTCTCCAAGTAAGGAGGGAAGGGTAATTGGAAAATTGTTGATCTATGACTTACATAATTTGATTACAACAAGTGGTGACTCTTGAGAATGCAATAGAACACCGCGATGCAAATGCTGTTCTCAAGACGTTCCACACTTTGTACATTAAATGACACACCAAGACTATACTTTCAGGGATCATTTCTATAGTTTTATGCTTGGGAAATGTGTTTCTAAAGTGTCTGGTCTCGCTATCCATGATGATTATGTAATATATTCTTTTCAGAGCATGAATCAGGTGAATAGAAATGACTGTTCATTTTTTTTCCACCATTGATGATTGTCCATTGTTCCTTAAAGGAACATGGGTGGAAAGAATATGTTCTGAGTGGGTACTTCTGCCACAGAAATAAGTAATTTGTTAAAAAATAAAAAGCAAGTTCAATTAATTAGGGGGAATTTGATCAAGACAGTTTTGAACAATTCTCATGATTTATGTTTAGCAGAACCGTCATAGCATGCTGTTCAATTTCCTTTTTGGAATCAGTACCATTATATTCTCCAAGTATGGAGGGAAGGGTAATTGGAAAATTGTTGATCTATGACTTACATAATTTGATTACAACAAGTGGTGACTCTTGAGAATGCAATAGAACACCGCGATGCAAATGCTGTTCTCAAGACGTTCCACACTTTGTACATTAAATGACACACCAAGACTATACTTTCAGGGATCATTTCTATAGTTTTATGCTTGGGAAATGTGTTTCTAAAGTGTCTGGTCTCGCTATCCATGATGATTATGTAAGATATTCTTTTCAGAGCATGAATCAGGTGAATAGAAATGACTGTTCATTTTTTTTCCACCATTGATGATTGTCCATTGTTCCTCAAAGGAACATGGGTGGAAAGAATATGTTCTGAGTGGGTACTTCTGCCACAGAAATAAGTAATTTGTTAAAAAATTAAAAATAAAAAGCAAGTTCAATTAATTAGGGGGAATTTCATCAAGACAGTTTTGAACAATTCTCATGATTTATGTTTAGCAGAACCGTCATAGCATGCTGTTCAATTTCCTTTTTGGAATCAGTACCATTATATTCTCCAAGTATGGAGGGAAGGGTAATTGGAAAATTGTTGATCTATGACTTACATAATTTGATTACAACAAGTGGTGACTCTTGAGAATGCAATAGAACACTGCGATGCAAATGCTGTTCTCAAGACGTTCCACACTTTGTACATTAAATGACACACCAAGACTATACTTTCAGGGATCATTTCTATAGTTTTATGTCCAATTATGTTCTCTTCTTCTTTCGTGTAACGTCAGAGGTCCAACTCGGTGTCGCGTAGCCATGCCCGCATCTCTGGTTCTAGGTCGAAGAGGCTGGCTTCTGAGGGTGGTCTATATAAGGGGCAGATGGTGATTATGTGGTTGGCGGTCTGCTCTGGGTCACCGCACTCGCATGCCGCACTGTCCGCCAGGCCCCACGCCTTCATTGATGTTTTAA
Organism: Nansenia antarctica; assembly: GCF_963989245.1. Lineage (NCBI taxonomy): Eukaryota > Metazoa > Chordata > Actinopteri > Argentiniformes > Microstomatidae > Nansenia > Nansenia antarctica. The sequence goes on along the minus strand of NC_137681.1, from coordinate 28,561,553 downwards.
AGCGACCGACACCAGTTCGTAGACGGTTCAGTGTGGTCCATTGCCGGCGTGGTAGGTCGTCTCCTCCAATAGCGCCATCTCCTGGGTCCCAGATGTAGCGGTGGGTTCGGGAGGGCCCGGCTGACTCCCACTCCTGCTTCCAAGCTGCTGCCAACCATGCATCTCTGGAGATGTCCTCAGAGGTGGAGTTGAGCATGGCTTGTGCTGCCTTGTTGTAAGGGTGGCGGGTCTTGAGTCGGCTTGGAGGTGCTGGTGTTATGGTGGTGTTGTGCAGGATGTGCCAGTCATGCTTTTGTGCCTTCCTGGCAGGGCGAGGGTGGCCGGTGCTATTCCCGCGAGGACTGGCAAGAGGGACACAGGGGTAGGCTTCAAGCATCCAGTAATTATTCTGAGGGAGGTATTGATAGCCACGTCGACCTTTCTCGCATGAGGGCTTCTGCTCCAGACTGGGGCGCAGTATTCCGCTGCAGAGAAGACCAGGGCTTGGGTGGATATTCTTAGCGTCTTAGCGGAGGCACCCCAGGTTGTACCAGCAAGGCGGCGGATCAGCGCGGCCCTGGATGTCACTTTGGCCTTGACTTCTTCCAGGTGTTGCTTGAAGGATAATGTCCGATCCAGGCGCACTCCAAGGTACTTCGGGGCTTGCTGGACCTCCAGACATTTGTTGTCAACGCGCACCTCAAGTTCCCTCCTGCCTTCTCTGGTGCTAAGGTGGTATGCCGCTGCGACTGTCTTTCCGACACTGAGTTGTAGACGCCACCTTCGAAGGTATGCTACCAGTGTGCCTATGTCTACGTTAAGACCCTCTTCCATCGCCTTCCACGTTGGTCGGCTCAGCATGATGGCAAGATCGTCTGCGTAGCCATACTTTCTAGATGCTGTATCAGGTAGGTCGTGGATGTAAACGTTGAACAGCATCGGCGAGAGAACAGACCCCTGCGGTACCCCGTTCCTCAGTCTTCTGAGCCTACTGCACTGGCCACTGCTGGTCTGTAAGATGAAGCTGCGGTTGGAAAGTGTCTCCATGATGAACTTCACCATGTGGCGGTCCGGTATTGTCCTCAGCAGCTTCAGGTGAAGTCCCCGGTGCCAGCATATGTTCTGAGTGGGTACTTCTGCCACAGAAATAAGTAATTTGTTAAAAAATTAAAAATAAAAAGCAAGTTCAATTAATTAGGGGGAATTTGATCAAGACAGTTTTGAACAATTCTCATGATTTATGTTTAGCAGAACCGTCATAGCATGCTGTTCAATTTCCTTTTTGGAATCAGTACCATTATATTCTCCAAGTAAGGAGGGAAGGGTAATTGGAAAATTGTTGATCTATGACTTACATAATTTGATTACAACAAGTGGTGACTCTTGAGAATGCAATAGAACACCGCGATGCAAATGCTGTTCTCAAGACGTTCCACACTTTGTACATTAAATGACACACCAAGACTATACTTTCAGGGATCATTTCTATAGTTTTATGCTTGGGAAATGTGTTTCTAAAGTGTCTGGTCTCGCTATCCATGATGATTATGTAATATATTCTTTTCAGAGCATGAATCAGGTGAATAGAAATGACTGTTCATTTTTTTTCCACCATTGATGATTGTCCATTGTTCCTTAAAGGAACATGGGTGGAAAGAATATGTTCTGAGTGGGTACTTCTGCCACAGAAATAAGTAATTTGTTAAAAAATAAAAAGCAAGTTCAATTAATTAGGGGGAATTTGATCAAGACAGTTTTGAACAATTCTCATGATTTATGTTTAGCAGAACCGTCATAGCATGCTGTTCAATTTCCTTTTTGGAATCAGTACCATTATATTCTCCAAGTATGGAGGGAAGGGTAATTGGAAAATTGTTGATCTATGACTTACATAATTTGATTACAACAAGTGGTGACTCTTGAGAATGCAATAGAACACCGCGATGCAAATGCTGTTCTCAAGACGTTCCACACTTTGTACATTAAATGACACACCAAGACTATACTTTCAGGGATCATTTCTATAGTTTTATGCTTGGGAAATGTGTTTCTAAAGTGTCTGGTCTCGCTATCCATGATGATTATGTAAGATATTCTTTTCAGAGCATGAATCAGGTGAATAGAAATGACTGTTCATTTTTTTTCCACCATTGATGATTGTCCATTGTTCCTCAAAGGAACATGGGTGGAAAGAATATGTTCTGAGTGGGTACTTCTGCCACAGAAATAAGTAATTTGTTAAAAAATAAAAAATAAAAAGCAAGTTCAATTAATTAGGGGGAATTTCATCAAGACAGTTTTGAACAATTCTCATGATTTATGTTTAGCAGAACCGTCATAGCATGCTGTTCAATTTCCTTTTTGGAATCAGTACCATTATATTCTCCAAGTATGGAGGGAAGGGTAATTGGAAAATTGTTGATCTATGACTTACATAATTTGATTACAACAAGTGGTGACTCTTGAGAATGCAATAGAACACTGCGATGCAAATGCTGTTCTCAAGACGTTCCACACTTTGTACATTAAATGACACACCAAGACTATACTTTCAGGGATCATTTCTATAGTTTTATGTCCAATTATGTTCTCTTCTTCTTTCGTGTAACGTCAGAGGTCCAACTCGGTGTCGCGTAGCCATGCCCGCATCTCTGGTTCTAGGTCGAAGAGGCTGGCTTCTGAGGGTGGTCTATATAAGGGGCAGATGGTGATTATGTGGTTGGCGGTCTGCTCTGGGTCACCGCACTCGCATGCCGCACTGTCCGCCAGGCCCCACGCCTTCATTGATGTTTTAAAGCGACCGACACCAGTTCGTAGACGGTTCAGTGTGGTCCATTGCCGGCGTGGTAGGTCGTCTCCTCCAATAGCGCCATCTCCTGGGTCCCAGATGTAGCGGTGGGTTCGGGAGGGCCCGGCTGACTCCCACTCCTGCTTCCAAGCTGCTGCCAACCATGCATCTCTGGAGATGTCCTCAGAGGTGGAGTTGAGCATGGCTTGTGCTGCCTTGTTGTAAGGGTGGCGGGTCTTGAGTCGGCTTGGAGGTGCTGGTGTTATGGTGGTGTTGTGCAGGATGTGCCAGTCATGCTTTTGTGCCTTCCTGGCCAGGGCGAGGGTGGCAGCCTCCCGTCGGAGGCCGGCCGGTGCTATTCCCGCGAGGACTGGCAAGAGGGACACAGGGGTAGGCTTCAAGCATCCAGTAATTATTCTGAGGGAGGTATTGATAGCCACGTCGACCTTTCTCGCATGAGGGCTTCTGCTCCAGACTGGGGCGCAGTATTCCGCTGCAGAGAAGACCAGGGCTTGGGTGGATATTCTTAGCGTCTTAGCGGAGGCACCCCAGGTTGTACCAGCAAGGCGGCGGATCAGCGCGGCCCTGGATGTCACTTTGGCCTTGACTTCTTCCAGGTGTTGCTTGAAGGATAATGTCCGATCCAGGCGCACTCCAAGGTACTTCGGGGCTTGCTGGACCTCCAGACATTTGTTGTCAACGCGCACCTCAAGTTCCCTCCTGGCTTCTCTGGTGCTAAGGTGGTATGCCGCTGCGACTGTCTTTCCGACACTGAGTTGTAGACGCCACCTTCGAAGGTATGCTACCAGTGTGCCTATGTCTACGTTAAGACCCTCTTCCATCGCCTTCCACGTTGGTCGGCTCAGCATGATGGCAAGATCGTCTGCGTAGCCATACTTTCTAGATGCTGTATCAGGTAGGTCGTGGATGTAAACGTTGAACAGCATCGGCGAGAGAACAGACCCCTGCGGTACCCCATTCCTCAGTCTTCTGAGCCTACTGCACTGGCCACTGCTGGTCTGTAAGATGAAGCTGCGGTTGGAAAGTGTCTCCATGATGAACTTCACCATGTGGCGGTCCGGTATTGTCCTCAGCAGCTTCAGGTGAAGTCCCCGGTGCCAGAATATGTTCTGAGTGGGTACTTCTGCCACAGAAATAAGTAATTTGTTAAAAAATAAAAAATAAAAAGCAAGTTCAATTAATTAGGGGGAATTTGATCAAGACAGTTTTGAACAATTCTCATGATTTATGTTTAGCAGAACCGTCATAGCATGCTGTTCAATTTCCTTTTTGGAATCAGTACCATTATATTCTCCAAGTATGGAGGGAAGGGTAATTGGAAAATTGTTGATCTATGACTTACATAATTTGATTACAACAAGTGGTGACTCTTGAGAATGCAATAGAACACCGCGATGCAAATGCTGTTCTCAAGACGTTCCACACTTTGTACATTAAATGACACACCAAGACTATACTTTCAGGGATCATTTCTATAGTTTTATGCTTGGGAAATGTGTTTCTAAAGTGTCTGGTCTCGCTATCCATGATGATTATGTAAGATATTCTTTTCAGAGCATGAATCAGGTGAATAGAAATGACTGTTCATTTTTTTCCACCATTGATGATTGTCCATTGTTCCTCAAAGGAACATGGGTGGAAAGAATATGTTCTGAGTGGGTACTTCTGCCACAGAAATAAGTAATTTGTTAAAAAATAAAAAGCAAGTTCAATTAATTAGGGGAATTTGATCAAGACAGTTTTGAACAATTCTCATGATTTATGTTTAGCAGAACCGTCATAGCATGCTGTTCAATTTCCTTTTTGGAATCAGTACCATTATATTCTCCAAGTATGGAGGGAAGGGTAATTGGAAAATTGTTGATCTATGACTTACATAATTTGATTACAACAAGTGGTGACTCTTGAGAATGCAATAGAACACCGCGATGCAAATGCTGTTCTCAAGACGTTCCACACTTTGTACATTATTAACTGACACACCAAGACTATACTTTCAGGGATCATTTCTATAGTTTTATGCTTGGGAACACTCTGGTTTTCCCAGCCCCCCAACAGAAGACTGCCATACCAGTAACAACGATGACCTGCCTGGAATTCAGCAGGGCGGTTCTACAGAGAGGTATGGGCTTTGTGCCGTCTGATCTAAACTGCCTGGTGAAGCCCCCTGGGCCCAATGAATGTTTTGAAGTGAGCTTTAAAACCCCCCAACTGTTAGCGGAATTCTGGACCTTTCATAGGATTAATGAACACAAACCCCCACTTAACCGTTTTACAGCCCACCCACTAACGGATTTAGAATCAAAAGTAGTCACAATTCAATTCCACAATGAGGTGATTCAGGAATATGATATTGAGGTGTGGCTACACCGTCATGCCACCCTTAAATCGGGGGCCCGGATGGTCCTGGATGAAGACGGAGTGTGGACAGGGGCCAAGAAATGGCTGGTACAACTCCGTCCGGACCCGGAGGGGATAGGCGGAGTCCAACATATCCCCAGCACCATCAACCTGGGGAACAACAGGGGCTCCGTCTACTACTACGGTATGCCGAAGCTCTGCAGGAACTGCAGCCAATTGGGCCATCTGGCAGCGGCCTGCAAGGCCGTGGTATGTAAAATCTGCCGCCAAGACCACCCGACGTCGGAGTGCACCACGACCAGACCTTGCAACCTGTGCGGGGGACAGGGGCATCTTTACCGTGACTGCCCAAGTTCCTATGCAAGTAGAGCCCGGGGCTATAAATCCAACCAACCACCACCCCCACCCCAACCCACACCCCAACCCCCAAACTCACACCCCAACCCACACCCAACATGGAGGAAGAGAAGGGAGAGACGGAGGAGGACCGGCGCTCGAGCGATGGGGGGGACGATCAGAGCTCGAGCGACGGAGAAGGAGAAGGAGAGGAACCAACCGTCCCAGCACCCCCTACAGACAACCTCAACACCCCCCCCCTCCTAAACCCTATTGCCACCTCCACCCCCTGCAAAAACACCATGAAGGGGGAGCCGGCCTCTATTGAGATAGCCACCAGCAGCACACTGCAGATCCACCTCCCCTCCCAATCAGACAGTGAAAATGACTGGAGCTTGGCTCAACCAAAACGCAAAAGACCACAAAAAAAGGCAATCCGGAAAAAAACAGACAAAAAGACTACTCCAGAACCCAAACCCCAACGCCATACAGGTAAGCCGGCTCCCCCCCCCAAACCCTCCTCCCCACCCTCTTCCTCTCTCCAGTCATCACATGCTCCTCACCCTGCACAGCCCACCAGCCACCCCCAGTCCATGCTCACCGGACCGTACGGGCCACCGAAAATCACCTCATCAACAACACAGATGAGGGGGCCACCAGGCAGTCAGTGGGGAGACAACCCCCACACCATGAGCAGCCAAGGGGAGGTGCCACACTATCTGGCCCCCTACGACCCATTGGAGGGCCTCATCCTCATTTGCAATAGCTTAGCAAAAATTGGAACAAACCAAATCCAAGAACCATGAAGATAACAATCTCATCTCTCAACACCAGAAGCCTCCGGCAACCAGACAAACGGGAGGTCGTCTACCAGTACATCACCCAACATCAGTCAGACATGTATATCCTCCAGGAGTGCGCCATCCCATTCAAGGAGATGGACGCCACCCTGGAGGAGGAATGGACACGGGGGGACTCTCTCTGGTCAGGCTCAAACATCGATAGAGCTGATGGGGTCGGCATTTTGGTGGCCAACCCTTTTCTGCAGACCAAAAAGGGGGAGGTTGTAGAGAGCGGGCGAATCCTGGTTCTGGACCTAGAGATCCAGGGTTCGCCGCTGAGGGTCATCAATGTGTACGGCCCAACCAACGTGGCCAAGAGAGTCTCCCTTTTCAAGAAACTTCGGTCTCTCCTCCTCATTCCCACACCAGTCCTAGTGGGGGGAGATTTCAACTGTGCCCTCCGGGATGAGGACCGCAGCAGGCCCAGGAGAGACCGATCCACTACAGAACTTCAGTCCATCATAGACGACTTCCAACTGGTAGACGCCGGTGGCACCTCCCCGCCGACACACACAAGGGTGAGTTCCTCCGGGAATTCTTCCTCCAGGATAGACATGTTCTTGCTCTCGCCAGGTCTGAGGATGGGAACCCTGACCAGCCAGGCGGCCCACTTCTCGGACCACAGGATGTTGACAGTGTCCCTGGAATGGGACGGCCAAACAAGAGCAGGTAGGGGAACCTGGAGGATGAATACATCGATCCTTCAGGACCCAACAGTGGTGCATTCCTTCTCCAGGCGCTACCTGGAGTGGAGGACCCTAAAAGAACTGTTCGACTCCCCGATAGAGTGGTGGGAGATGGTTAAGGCCAGGACAAAGGGCTACTTCGGGTCAGTCGGAAGGAGGAAAGCGGCAGAACAGAGGGCCAGGTTTCAACACCACAACGCGGCCCTCCAACGCCTGAGTCTCCTACAGCTGGGTGGTCTGGATGTGGCCCGAGAACTGGCCGAGACCAAACAACACCTTGCCACCCTCTACCGGGAGCAACAACAAAAGAAACAGTTCAGGGAAAAACTCCAGGGCCTGGAGGAGGAGGAGAAATGCACACGCCACTTCTTCCGCAAGGCACGGTCAAAACACAAGCCTATCCTGTCCCTATACGACACCAATGGGGACACCGTGTCAGACAGAGGCAACATCCCGGGGGTGGCAAGAGAGTTCCACGAGAGTCTCTACAACATCAAGACAACCGACGAGACTCTCATGGCCACCTTCCTGGATGGTCTGGACCGGGTCCCAGAGGGTGGTGAGAGTGAGAACCCAGAGCTGACCACGGAGGAGCTCACCCGGGCCGTGCACTCCTTGAATACACACAAGGCCCCTGGACCGGATGGGATCCCAGCAGAGTTCTACAAGACTCTCTGGGATCTCCTCAAGGAGGACTTGGCGGAGGTCTTCAAAGCCGTCTACAGGGAAGGGAGGCTTGGAGAGTCAATGAGACAGAGTACGGTCACACTGATCCCCAAGAAAGGGGACCTCAAGGACCTCCGGAACTGGCGCCCCATCAATCTCCTCCCAGTGGACTATAAAATCATGACAAAAGCCCTCACCCAACGGTTTCAAACCCTCCTCCCCTCAGTTATAGCCCCTGACCAAACCTGTAGCGTCCCCGGTAGGTCCATCAACGACAACCTGCTCCTGGTGAGAGACCTCATCCTGCACTCCCAGGAGCGGAGGTCCCCTTTAGGCCTTCTCAGCCTGGATCAGGAGAAGGCCTTTGACAGGGTTAGCCATGGTTTCCTGCAGAGGGTGCTGAGAGGCATGAACTTCCCCCAGCACCTGCTCAACTGGACCGAACTCTGCTACAACAACATCACGAGCAGAGTTCGGATCAACAACCAGTTGACAGACCCCTTCCCCATCAAAGCTGGAGTACGGCAGGGATGCCCCTTGGCCCCTCTACTGTACGTCATCTACCTGGAGCCGTTCCTACGGAAGATCCGGAGCTCCCCCAACATCATGGGCTACCCTCTACCAGGGGCCCGGGGGGAGAGGCTCAAGGTGGTGGCGTACATGGACGACATTACTATCGTCGGCACAGATAGTCGCTCCATTTCCACAGCAATGAAAGTGGTGGAGGACTACTGTGCAGCCACTGGCGCCCTGATCAATAGGGGTAAGTGTGAGCTGTTTCTGTCGCAGCACTGGCAGGAGAACCTGGCAACCTCCTTCCCTGTAAAGACGGAAAACATTAAGCTGCTGGGGATCACCTACCAGAAAGATGGAGGAGCCTCCGGCAGCTGGAAGGAGACCATCCGCCAGGTCCAAAAGAAGATCTGTGAGTGGAGTGCACGGCCTCTCACAATGACAGGCAAGATCCTGGTCCTGAAGGCTATTGTTCTTCCCATTCTCCTTTACCTGGGCAGGGTGTTTCCCCCAGACAGAGCAGTATCCAAAACCATCGAAAGGATCATGTTTACCTTTGTCTGGGGGAGCCAGATGAAAAAACTAAAACGCACCACCCTGTACAAAACAGTGGAGAATGGGGGGAAAGGGGTCCCAGACATCCTAAACATCATTAGGGCACAGGGACTCTCCAACCTCATCAACAACATCAACAACAAAGATAGGAAAGCCAGGTTCTTTGAAATATTCTATGCCACACCCATCCTCCGGACACTCAGGGTGACCGCATTAATAAATCACACTGTGCCCTACAGCTGGGACCCCCCTCCAGTCTACAAGATATGGAGGGACTTTGCCTTCAAGACAGGATTGTCCGCGGCTGGGCTGGCCTCATGGAAATACAAAGACATTATGACCTTCATAAGATCGAAGGAAACCATTACTCACCCCAAGGCCAGCACAGCCGTGGACTCCAAACAGGTATGGAAAAACATTAATCATAAATGTACTAACAATAAACAAAAAGACATTGCCTGGATGGCTGCTCATGGTTGTCTCCCCACTAGGGAATTCTTGCATAGGCGGCACATCGCAAAGACTGAGAAATGCCCCCACGGATGCACGGACACAGAACACATTAACCACCTGTTCTGTGAGTGCTCCGTGGCCAGGCGGGTCTGGGCCCTGTTTGTTCCCTCTGTCTCCCTAAACAGCCTGCTGACCCTGCCCCGCTTGACGGGCGAGAACATCCTGTATGGTCCTCCCGGGGGGTGCACAACCCCCCAACTACAACAACAGTGGAGGATCATCAGCGCCGTCAAGCAGGTACTCTGGGAGACGAGGAACATCAGGGTCTGTCAGAAACAGAGCGTCGACCTGACAACCCTGAGGAGGAGAATCACCCTCTTCCTCAGGGACCATGCTATTGTTGACTTATAACCCGGATCAAGCAAGAGCGGTGTGGGGGGTGGAGAGATGGAAGGACGTCATCCTCTAAACCGCCCCCCATGCCATGCCGCGCCGCATCGCCCAACCCCCCCCCACCCCGGGCCTACCTCACTACACCACCAGTTCCTGCACTATCACCTTCACCACCGTTCCAGCACAAGCCCTGGTCAGCAGTATCACCATCACAAGGACCAGGAGAGGAGCAGCGCACAACACCAACAGGGAAGTTTACTGCACCTTCCACCACCTACACATGTACACAGCACTGACCCACTTCCTACCCTCACCAGAATATCACCACACACAACCCACAGCCGAACCAGCCGTCTCTGCCAGCACCACCAGCACCAGGATGACCAACACCACTGGGTCACAGGGAAGTACTGATCACCCGCCTGACACCAAAATGCACACTACACAAACCATGCACACCTCCCTTCTCTCACTCCTGTATCTTTTCAGGCACATGTCATATCCAGCTCTGACACCTACCCAGGCTTCCAGACCCAGGAGCAGAGACCGGCGGGAACCACCACGTCACCCCAGCACCAACCCCAGGTTCCAACTCAGCGACCCCAAACCCCCTGTTCCGGGCCCCCCCCCCCCCAACTCCAGGCCCCCAGCTACAGGCCCAGTCCCCTACCCGCCAACCCCCAACCCCCAGCCCGGAACAAGCTGAGAAGAGCCAGGGAGCTTTTTCCCTGGATAAGCTGTGTACAGGTTTTTCGCCTCTGCTTGCCTGCCATGCGCCGAGCTCTCTCGGCCTCTCCTCGGGGGCCTCCGGTCGGCCTGCGTGCTCGATCTGCTCCGCCGCTGGGGCGCCTGGTCCGGCTAGCCTCGTGAAGGGCCACAGGAGTCTGAGCCTGGTGGGCTGGGCCGGATGCGCCGGTGGTGGGGCGGGTCGGGTGAGTCGGGTGTGTGGGGTCCCTCGGGGGAGGGAGGTGGGGGAGCCACGGCTTTGCACTGGTGGGCAAACTGGATAGTAGTCGCTCTACAACTAGAGGGCTGCAGGGGAATTTTTTTCCCGGATGCACAGCGAACAGGTTTTTTACCCCTGGCTCCTACCGACACTGGAACCTGGACACTGAACACTGAACACTGAACATTACACTACACTGGACAATACACTGAACACTGAGCACTTTAGTTAGTTTAATGTTGGTTGTTGTTGAATGAAATGTCTTAAATGTCTGATTGTTTGATTAATTGATTGTATACACGGTGTTGCGTTTTTATAAAAACCAATAAAAAACACCTTTTACTAAAGACTTCTATTAAAGCTAGTCTTTGGTGGGGTGTGGGTTTTTGTGTTTTTTTGAGAAATCTAGGTTTTTTTCGCCCTTTTTTCCTCACTAGGCTCTATGCCCCTCCTTTTTTTCTATTCTTGGTCAGGGAGCACGTCTTCTCAGTAGGTGGCTTGACCGCTGCTGGGAAGTGGCTCCCCCGACCCACCCCCCCTCTTTGAGCGGAACAGGCCGGGATCCGAGAGGAACTGCCGGAGACCCGCGACTCTTCCAGTAGGTGGCCTGCCCACCACTGGATCAGTTCGGCCGCTGGGCAGTCCCCCTCTTTGAGCGGAACAGGCCGGGATCCGAGAGGAGCTGCCGGAGAACCGGACTCTTCCAGTAGGTGGCCTGCCCACCACTGGATCAGTTCGGCCGCTGGGCAGTCCCCCTCTCTGAGCGGAACAGGCCGGACCCCGCGACGGACTGGAGACCAGAGCAGAGAGACCAACCGTGCCGTGCAGAGCCAGCAGAGGACCCGCAACCACCACCCCAGAGCCAGGAGGAGGGAGAGCGATAACACCTACACCTGGAGTGAGCTGGACACAGGGAAGTGCCATAGAAGACCTCAGGTCTCTGGCCACCTTGTGCCCCTGCTTGCTCTCAGGTGTCCTTCCTTCCCCTCTGCAGAGCCGGATACCTGACCAGTCAACCAGAGCCAGGACCCAGACCAACACAGAGAACCATCGTCTGAGGACAGTTGGAGTCCTGAGAGGCCTACACAACTCCTTGTAAAGGAAAGTACCACACAGTGGAACCCCCCCCCCCTTAAAACAACCCTGTCACCAACCCCTATCACTCACTTCCCTGAAGGCACCCTATCTACCCTACCCTCTGCTACCCCCCCCCCCCCACACACAAGACCCAAGATGTACTCAAGACAAGGAGTTAGAAGACACAATGTAGTGAGAATGACATATGTTAGAGGAGAAGAGGAGACACCTATGCAGAGACTGGATTTTAGCAGAGTAGTCTTACAGAAAGGCCTAGGATTTTCACCAAATGACTTGAACTGTCTTTTTAAACTGCCTGGAATGCGTGACATTTTTGAAATCAGCTTTAATTGAACTTGCTTTTTATTTTTTAACAAATTACTTATTTCTGTGGCAGAAGTACCCACTCAGAACATATTCTTTCCACCCATGTTCCTTTGAGGAACAATGGACAATCATCAATGGTGGGAAAAAAATGAACAGTCATTTCTATTCACCTGATTCATGCTCTGAAAAGAATATCTTACATAATCATCATGGATAGCGAGACCAGACACTTTAGAAACACATTTCCCAAGCATAAAACTATAGAAATGATCCCTGAAAGTATAGTCTTGGTGTGTCATTTAATGTACAAAGTGTGGAACGTCTTGAGAACAGCATTTGCATCGCGGTGTTCTATTGCATTCTCAAGAGTCACCACTTGTTGTAATCAAATTATGTAAGTCATAGATCAACAATTTTCCAATTACCCTTCCCTCCTTACTTGGAGAATATAATGGTACTGATTCCAAAAAGGAAATTGAACAGCATGCTATGACGGTTCTGCTAAACATAAATCATGAGAATTGTTCAAAACTGTCAGGATCAAATTCCCCCTAATTAATTGAACTTGCTTTTTATTTTTTATTTTTTAACAAATTACTTAGAGAGGAAGCTCTCCAAGTACGCGGGACTGGTCAGTGACTGCCAGCAGGCTGGGTGGAGAGCGAGGTGTTTCCCAGTAGAGGTTGGTTGCAGAGGATTTGCAGCCCGTTCCTTGGCCAGAGCCTTCAGCAGTTTGGGCATCGATGGAGAGAGAAAGAGGAGAGCCATCCGCAGTACCACCAATGCGGCAGAGAGAGCCTCTAGATGGCTGTGGCTCAAAAGAGGAGAGCCATGGAGTCATGGTAGCTAGTTAGCCATCTGGACACAAGCTGGGGTCTGATGAGCCCCGGCTGGGTCACCTGGAGGAGGGTGTATGATGTTGAAAGACCCGAAACGCCCGATGATTCCAGGAACATCACTGAAGATGTGTCCAGAGGCATCAGTAGATGTATGTACACAGCGAACCCCCTGAGTCATCAGTGACAGCCAGGAAAGACTGGATGACAACCATGAAGAGTGTGGTGACTACTGGAGAGTCAGTGACAGCTCGGAGAGACGGCGACCGGGGGCAGAACGGGCTGGCAACCCAATCTGTGTCCTCTGAGAGGAGGACCCTAACAAAGCTACGATGAACTTAATGGAAAAATACCCCCAGGGGTGCCCGAGAGGGGGGGAGGATGAGCACCCCAGTCGGACGGACACAACGGTAACAGACTTAGGCAATGGACAAACGACTATGAGCAAGCAGTGTACATGCGGTAAAATCTGCAAGAACATCCATGGCTTAAAGATCCACCGAGCGAGGATGAAATGCCCGTTAGGAGTAGAAGCAACACAACGCACAGGTGTTCAACCTGGTGAGACGCAGGAGGTGCCAGGCCCGGAGTCACCCCATAGTGCCCAGAACCTCCAAGTGTTGCAGTCTAACCCCTCGAGCATCAAGTCCGACCGGAGGCGGATCAAATGGCCAGCAGCTAGCATGACTTCACTGTGGAAGCAGTTCGATGACGATGTCGACCAAATTCTGGAGGTAACGGTGAAGGGCGAGGCTGACAGGAAGCTACAGGCGATGACAACAATCATTGTCAGCATTGCAGCTGAACGGTTCGGCGTGGAGGAGAAGAAAAGCTCCGGAACATCTTACGTAAAGAACCAAAGAGCTGCAAAGATCCATAACATCAGGCAGGAGATGAAAGCGCTGAAGTCCCAGTACAAGGTGGCAGGAGAGGAGGAACGCACTGGCCTGGCCCAGCTAATGTGCATCCTACGGAAAAACATCAGGATTCTCCGCCGGGCTGAGTGGCATCGGAGGCGGCGGCGTGAGAGGGCACGTAAACGTGCTGCATTCATAGCCAACCCCTTCAAGTTCATGAAGGATTTGCTCGGGCAGAAGCGCAGTGGCAAACTGGCCTCCTCGCAGGAAGAGATAGACCATCATCTGAAGCAGACGTACAGCGATCCCGCAAGAGAGCAGGAGTTGGGAGAGTGCAACATCCTCATAGACCCCCCTGAACCGGAAGAGCAATTCGACATGTCGGAGCTGCAGCTGAAGGAAGTCAGGGAGGTTGTCCGCAAAGCAAGGGCAAGCTCTGCTCCAGGACCGAGTGGCACTTCATACAAAGTGTACAAGAACTGTCCCAAACTCCTGCTGCGTCTGTGGAAAATCCTGTGAGTCTTCTGGAGAAGGGGGAGGATACCTGAACAATGGAGAGTGGCTGAAGGGGTTTGGATCCCGAAGGAGGAAAACTCCACTCAGCTAGACCAGTTCCGCATCATCTCCCTGCTGTGTGTTGAGGCAAAGGTTTTCTTCAGCACTGTTTCCAGACGGCTGTGTACCTACCTGGCAAAGAACACCTACATCGATACATCCGTCCAGAAGGGCGGTGTGTCAGGAATGCCAGGTTGTCTGGAGCATACCGGCGTGGTGACACAGCTCATTCGGGAGGCCCGAGAGAACAAAGGCAACCTGTCAGTGTTGTGGCTTGACCTGGCAAATGCATTCGGCTCCATTCCACACAAGCTGGTTCAGTTCACCTTGACGAAGCATCATGTCCCCAGCAGGTGCAGAGACCTCATCGCTGATTACTACAGCAATTTCAGGATGAGGGTCTCTTCAGGAGCAATAACATCCAGTTGGCACAAGGTGGAGATCGGTATCATCACAGGGTGCACTATCTCTGTGACACTGTTCTCCCTAGCCATGAACATGCTCACCAAGTCTGCTGAGCCAGAGTGCAGAGGGCCCCGAACGAATTCCGGACAACGGCAACCACCCATCAGGGCATTCATGGATGACCTCACAGTCACGACAGAATCAGTCCCAGGCTGCCGGTGGATTCTGAAGGGACTCGAAAAGCTAGTGGGGTGGGCCCGGATGCGTTTCAAACCCGCCAAATCAAGATCTATGGTGCTGAGGAAAGGGAAAGTGGAGGACAAGTTCCGGTTTACCATCACAGGCACAGCCATCCCAACTATCACAGAGAAGCCAGTCAAGAGCTTGGGCAAGGTTTTTGACTTCTCTCTGAGGGACACAATATCCATCAAGTCGACCTGCACTGAGTTGGATGGCTGGCTGAAATCCGTGGACAAGTCAGGCCTACCCGGGAAGTTTAAAGCCTGGGTTTACCAACATGGCATTCTTCCCAGGATCCTGTGGCCCCTCCTTGTCTATGCGGTCCCTATCTCAACAGTGGAGACCTTAGAGAGGAGGGTCAGCAACCACCTCCGGAGATGGCTTGGATTACCAAGGAGTTTGAGCAGCACCGCACTCTATGGGAACACCAACAAACTGCAACTGCCCTTCAAATCCTTGGAGGAGGAATTCAAGGTGACAAGAGCCAGAGAAGTGGTTCAGTACAGGGACTCAAGTGATCCGAAGGTGGCTAATGCAGGGATCCAAGTGAGGACTGGCAGGAAGTGGAGGGCAGAGGAAGCTGTTCAAGAGGCAGAGGCCAGGCTGCGTCACAGGAGCTTGGTGGGAGTGGTCACAAGAGGTCGAGCTGGGCTTGGATCCTTTCCAACTCCCCAAATGAACACCAGGGGGAAGGAAAAGCGCCGCCTTGTTCAGGAGGAGGTGAGAGCAGCAGTGGAGGAGACAAGAACCTGCAAGGCAGTGGGAATGAAGCAACAGGGAGCTTGGACGAGATGGGAGAATGCGATTGAGAGGAAGGTGACCTGGGCTGAGCTTTGGAAAGCCGAGCCTCACCGCATCAAATTCCTCATCCAGGCAGTCTATGATGTGCTTCCAAGCCCGTCAAATCTGCACACATGGGGCATAGCAGAGACACCAGCATGCCAACTGTGTTCCAAGCGAGGAACCCTGGAACACATCCTCAGCTGCTGTACAAGGGCCCTTGGAGATGGACGGTACAGGTGGAGGCATGACCAAGTCCTGAAGACCATTACTGAAGCCATCAGTGCAGGACTTGTGTGGGCAAAGCAGTTCCGACCCTCCAAGAAAACCATTGCCTTTGTCAGAGCTGGGGAGCAGCCAACCCCTGCCAGGAAAACATCTGCAGGCATCTTGACCTCTGCAAGAGACTGGCAGCTGTTGGTTGACCTTGAACATCAGCTGAAGTTCCCCAGCCACATTGCAGTCACCACCCTGCGACCAGACATTGTTCTCTTTTCTGAGTCCACCAGGCAAGCAGTGCTGCTGGAACTGACAGTCCCGTGGGAAGACCAAATTACTTATTTCTGTGGCAGAAGTACCCACTCAGAACATATTCTTTCCACCCATGTTCCTTTGAGGAACAATGGACAATCATCAATGGTGGAAAAAAAATGAACAGTCATTTCTATTCACCTGATTCATGCTCTGAAAAGAATATCTTACATAATCATCATGGATAGCGAGACCAGACACTTTAGAAACACATTTCCCAAGCATAAAACTATAGAAATGATCCCTTGAAAGTATAGTCTTGGTGTGTCATTTAATGTACAAAGTGTGGAACGTCTTGAGAACAGCATTTGCATCGCGGTGTTCTATTGCATTCTCAAGAGTCACCACTTGTTGTAATCAAATTATGTAAGTCATAGATCAACAATTTTCCAATTACCCTTCCCTCCATACTTGGAGAATATAATGGTACTGATTCCAAAAAGGAAATTGAACAGCATGCTATGACGGTTCTGCTAAACATAAATCATGAGAATTGTTCAAAACTGTCTTGATCAAATTCCCCCTAATTAATTGAACTTGCTTTTTCTTTTTTCTTTTTTAACAAATTACTTATTTCTGTGGCAGAAGTACCCACTCAGAACATATCCTGGCACCGGGGACTTCACCTGAAGCTGCTGAGGACAATACCGGACCGCCACATGGTGAAGTTCATCATGGAGACACTTTCCAACCGCAGCTTCATCTTACAGACCAGCAGTGGCCAGTGCAGTAGGCTCAGAAGACTGAGGAACGGGGTACCGCAGGGGTCTGTTCTCTCGCCGATGCTGTTCAACGTTTACATCCACGACCTACCTGATACAGCATCTAGAAAGTATGGCTACGCAGACGATCTTGCCATCATGCTGAGCCGACCAACGTGGAAGGCGATGGAAGAGGGTCTTAACGTAGACATAGGCACACTGGTAGCATACCTTCAAAGGTGGCGTCTACAACTCAGTGTCGGAAAGACAGTCGCAGCGGCATACCACCTTAGCACCAGAGAAGCCAGGAGGGAACTTGAGGTGCGCGTTGACAACAAATGTCTGGAGGTCCAGCAAGCCCCGAAGTACCTTGGAGTGCGCCTGGATCGGACATTATCCTTCAAGCAACACCTGGAAGAAGTCAAGGCCAAAGTGACATCCAGGGCCGCGCTGATCCGCCGCCTTGCTGGTACAACCTGGGGAGCCTCAGCTAAGACGCTAAGAATATCCACCCAAGCCCTGGTCTTCTCTGCAGCGGAATACTGCGCCCCAGTATGGAGCAGAAGCCCTCATGCGAGAAAGGTCGACGTGGCTATCAATACCTCCCTCAGAATAATTACTGGATGCTTGAAGCCTACCCCTGTGTCCCTCTTGCCAGTCCTCGCGGGAATAGCAGCGGCCACCCTCGCCCTGGCCAGGAAGGCACAAAAGCATGACTGGCACATCCTGCACAACACCACCATAACACCAGCACCTCCAAGCCGACTCAAGACCCGCCACCCTTACAACAAGGCAGCACAAGCCATGCTCAACTCCACCTCTGAGGACATCTCCAGAGATGCATGGTTGGCAGCAGCTTGGAAGCAGGAGTGGGAGTCAGCCGGGCCCTCCCGAACCCACCGCTACATCTGGGACCCAGGAGATGGCGCCATTGGAGGAGACGACCTACCACGCCGGCAAAGGACCACACTGAACCGTCTACGAACTGGTGTCGGTCGCTTTAAAACATCAATGAAGGCGTGGGGCCTGGCGGACAGTGCGGCATGCGAGTGCGGTGACCCAGAGCAGACCGCCGACCACATAATCACCATCTGCCCCTTATATAGACCACCCTCAGAAGCCAGCCTCTTCGACCTAGAACCAGAGATGCGGGCATGGCTATGCGACACCGAGTTGGACCTCTGACGTTACACGAAAGAAGAAGAGAACATAATTTCCACCCATGTTCTTTTGAGGAACAATGGACAATCATCAATGGTGGAAAAAAAATGAACAGTAATTTCTATTCACCTGATTCATGCTCTGAAAAGAATATCTTACATAATCATCATGGATAGCGAGACCAGACACTTTAGAAACACATTTCCCAAACATAAAGGTGTTTTTTATTGGTTTTTATAAAAACACACCATGTATACAATCAATTAATCAATCATCAATCAATCAGACATTTAAGACATTACATTCAACAACGACCAACATGAACCTAACTAAAGTGCTCAGTGTTCAGTGTATTGTCCAGTGTAGTGTAATGTTCAGTGTTCAGTGTTCAGTGTCCAGGTTCCAGTGTCGGTAGGAGGCAGGGGTAAAAAACCTGTTCGCTGTGCATCCGGGAAAAAATTCCCCTGCAGCCCTCTAGTTGTAGAGCGACTACTATCCAGTTTGCCCACCAGTGCAAAGCCGTGGCTCCCCCACCTCCCTCCCCCGAGGGACCCCACACACCCGACTCACCCGACCCGCCCCACCACCGGCGCATCCGGCCCAGCCCACCAGGCTCAGGCTCCTGTAGCCCTTCACGAGGCTAGCCGGACCAGGCGCCCCAGCGGCGGAGCAGATCGAGCACGCAGGCCGACCGGAGGCCCCCGAGGAGAGGCCCAGAGAGCTCGGCGCATGGCAGGCAAGCAGAGGCGAAAAACCTGTACACAGCTTATCCAGGAAAAAAGCTGCCTGGCTCTTCTCAGCTTGTTCCGGGCTGGGGGTTGGGGGTTGGCGGGTAGGGGACTGGGCCTGTAGCTGGTTCCAGCCGGTCTCTGCTCCTGGGTCTGGAAGCCTGGGTAGGTGTCAGAGCGGTGGTGGTTGGTTGGATTTATCGTATTCCCTATAGCCCCGGGCTCTACTTGCATAGGAACTTGGGCAGTCACGGTAAAGATGCCACCTACTGGCCACCTACTGGAAGAGTCGCGGTCTTTGGAAACTCCTCTCGGGGTCCGGCCTTTCCGCTCTTAGGTCCCCTGGTCTCTTAGGCTCTGGCTGTTGCCCTTCGTGTCTACTGCAGGGTCTGGACCTAGAGGATGGAAGAAAACCTGAGAGCATGCAGGTACACTGGGTATCTGGAGTTTGAATAGTTTCCAGACACTCCCCTGTGTCCCGCATGCTCCACTCATCACTTGGGTCTCCTCCCTCTGGGCCGAGGGGGTCTGGGCCTGGCTGGTCCCCTCCTGGTGCTGCCACGTCAGGTCTGTTCTGGACTCCACCTGTTCTTGGAAAAAGAAGACAGAGGGCCACCTCCCTAGCCTCTGACCACTGCTTGGTCAGAGGTTCAGTTGGGGCTAACAGATGTTGAGCAATGGTCATGTTTGTGTGTTGGAAGTCCAGAATTGCCGTCTCTTTTTTGCCTGTGCTGTCGTGGATGTTGAGATATTTGTCAGGTGTCTGCTAGTTACAAGTGTCTGAGTCGTTGGTGCGGTCGTTGTTTGTCTGGTTGGGGGTGGTGGCGGGGGGTTCGTAGTTTGGGGTATCTGGATGTTTAGCTGTTGAATGTTTGTTATTTTCCAGTTGTTATGTGTTTTTTCCTTTCCCTGTTGATGTGTGTCTAGTAAGTAATAGTCTCTAATTGTTTTATTGATCATTCTTATGATGATGAGTGGGTGTGTTTCTTGTTTCTGATATAAGCTGATGTTTCTTGTTTGCCATAGTACTTCTTTTATTGTGTTTGTGACCCGCCAAGCATTTTCCTCCTGGCCTGTTCTTGTTCCCCCTGGTGGGCCACAGACAATTCCTTGGAAAGTGATGGTATTTGTGTCTGTTAGATTTCCAATGAGGGGTTGACAGATGGTCCATATTCTCTTTGCAATCCTGCAGTCCCAGACGATGTGTTTTTCTGTTTCTTTGGCTTGGCAACCATAGGTACAGAGTTCTGTTCTTGCTATCCCTCTTTTGTACATTCTAACACAGGTGGGGAGATTGTTAGTTGTTATGGCCCAGGCTATGTCAATTTGTCTGTTCATGAGGCATTTATTGTTTATATTTTTCCATAGTTGTTCTTTTGTTATTGTGTTTGTGTGTTCTGATTTTTCTGGTGTTATATTTTGAGAAATTGTCTTTTTCATGGTCTTGAATGTCCATTCCCTGTCTTTGTGTAGTTTAAACGTTTCCCGTAATGTTTTCCTCAGTCTTTTATAGTGTACTGGTGGATCCCATGAAAGTGGTATTGTGTGGTCGATGTCTTTGATGCCGATGCCTCTTAGGCTCGTCTTGAAATAAAATCTGTTGAGGTAGCTTGCCTTCCTTTCCATTTTTTTTACAATTTTGGATGGTGTATGCTAGAGCTTGGGTTTTTATTAGTAGTGGTATATTTGGCACCCCTCTCCCTCCTTTCATTGTTTCCTTCATCATGACCTCTCTCTTCACCAGTTCCTGTTTCCCTCCCCATATAAATCTGAATGTTTCTTGGTTTATTTTTTTTTCTTGTTCTCTGTTTGGTGGGAATATTTTTCCTATGTATGCAAGAATTGGGTATAGTATTGCATTTAGTAGTACAATTTTCCCCTTTGTGGACAACGTCCTTTGCTGCCATCCTCCTATTTTCTTTTTCATTTTTTTGATTGTGTCATCCCAGCTTTCTTGCCCTTGGTTTCTTTCATCAAAGATGATCCCCAGAATTTTTATTTTTGTTCTTACTGGGAAAATGCTTTGTATGTCCGAGTGTTTTGGCCAGTTTCTAGACGTATATATTTCACTTTTCTTTTTATTGATGACTGCTCCTGTTGCTTTGCAGTATATGTCCAAAGTTTTTTCTATGTGTTTGGCAGATTGGACAGTTGTACAGATGAGTGTGACGTCGTCCATATATGCTTGTGTCTTTATCTGTTTGTTGTTTGAGCCTGGTAATGTATAGCCTTCTATGTTCTTGTTTTTCCGGATGTTGTTGAGTAATGGCTCTATTGCAAGGGTGTAGAGGATGGCTGACAAAGGGCATCCCTGTCTAACTCCAGATTTTACTTTTATTTCATTTGTTTGTGTGCCATTGACCAATACTGTGCTCGTGATATTATTGTAAATTATTTTTACCCAGTTCTGTATTGTTTTGTTGATGTTTGCTGTTTTTAATACTTCTAGTAGGTAAGCATGATTGACCCTGTCGAAGGCTTTCTCCTGGTCTAAATTGAAAATACAGAATGGGATTGACCTTTCTTCTGCATGGGAGAAGATGTCCCTGATGATGGTGAGATTGTCTGTTGTGGAGCGTCCTGGTGCTCCACAGGTTTGATCTTGCTCAATAACCTCTGGTATTTCTTTTTGTAGTCTGTACATGAGTATTTTGGTGAGAATTTTGTAGTCGGTGCAGAGTAAAGTTATGGGGCGCCAATTTTGAAGGTCTTCTGGGTCTCCTTTCTTGTATAGTAGTGTTATGATTCCTTTTGTCATGGTTGGGCACATCTCTCTTGTGTTATACATGTAATTAAAGACTTTTGTTATGCCATCTTTTTCTGGATCCCAGAAGGCTTTGTAAAACTCAACAGGAAGTCCATCTTGACCTGGGGTTTTGCCTTCAGTTAGGCTGTCTATTGCTTTTTTGATTTCCTCTGTTGTAATGGGCAACTCTTCCCCTTCTATTACTTCTCCAGCCACTCTCTCCGTGTCCCGAAGCAGCTCTTCTATCAGCTCTCTGTTTGTGTCTTTTTCAGTGTATAATTCTGTATAGAATTCTGTTACTATGTTTCTAATTTGTTGTGGGTCGTTTTGTTTTGTTCCTTTTTTGTCTTTGATGGAGTCCATCATGTGTTTTTTCTTTTTTATCTTCTGGAAGAAATAAGGTGTGCATTTTTCATTTTGTTCTAGATGTTTGATTCTGCTTTTCACCTGTATCTTTCTCTGTTCTTCTTGGTAAAGGTTGTCTAGTTTGAGTTTTGTTTCTTTTATCTCCTGGGTGAGATTAAAGCCTTCCAATTGTAGGTTTGACAGCCGTTGCAGTGTTTGGTCCAGTCTTTTCGTCTTCTCCCTTGTGTCTCTTGCCTGTTTTTTGCTTGCCGCTTTCAGGTAGTTTTTTGCTCTGTCTTTAATGTTTTCCCACCAATCTACTGGTGATGGGTATAGGTCTATGAGGGTGGCCCACTCTGTTAGTCTGTTGGTCAGGGCTTCTCTGGTTTTGGTGTTCTTGAGGAGCGTTGTATTCAGCTTCCACACCCCTGGGCCTTTTTCTTCTTGGTTTGTTGCTGGTTGTGTTATTGTTGTTGTTATTTGCCTGTGGTCTGAGTAGAATACTGGTGCGGAGTGTGTGTTTGTTGTCGTGAGGTTTGGGTCTATGAGGATCATATCTATTCTTGAAAAAGACCTTCCATCTGCACTTGTCCAAGTGTGGTGTGGTGTCAGGTCTTTTCCTATGTCTTGGAGGGAAAGGTCTGTGACTAGTTTGTTCAGTTTTCGGCTTGATGCGTCATTTCTTGGGCGGCATCTGTCCATTTCCCTTCTTGCACAATTAAAGTCACCTATCATGATGGTGGGTATGTTTCCCAGAAGTGCAGGGTACAACTTTTCAAAAAACTGTGTTCTTTCATTTTGATTAGTTGGTGCATATACATTTATTATTTTTGTTGTGTTTTTCCCATGTTTTGCAACTGTTGTTATTAGCCGTCCTGCTTGTATTATTTTTGGCTGTAGTAGTTGGATTGTTGGGTTTTTGCTCAGTATGGCGACTCCATCTGCCCTGGCCGTATTTGAGCCAGACCATATGGAGTCTCCAAGTCCCCATTCTTTTTGGAGGTCTTCATAGTTTTTTCGGTATGGGATGTTACATTCTTGAAGACATATTATGTCTGTGTTGAGTGATGCCAAGTGGGAAAAAACTACTCCTCTTTTCTTTTCCCACAAGATGCTCCTGACGTTAATTGTAGTAATCCTGATTGTCATGATGGTGATGAGAATGAGTTTTAGCACTTTACTGTCCATGTGGGTGTTTGCTGTTGACCGGGGAGGTGGTTAGCTGCACTCGTCGTTGTTCATCGGTTTATATCTTTCTTTGCTTCCCTTTGTTTTTTCTGGTCTGGGCTGCTTGGCAGGCAGCTTGGCTTGTCTCTGATGGCCTGGGTAAATGGGTTGCTGTGCTGCTACGACGTGTGGTTTTACAAGTGGGGGCCAGGGTGGTAGGGTGGTAGGTGATTTGTTGGGTATGGGTTTAGCCATCTGGGGTTGTTTTGGGTCTGGGGATGTGTTTTTGTTTGGTTTCTTGCTTCTGGTGGTTGTGGGTGGTAATTTTCTTTTAGAGCGTTTCTCCAGACGTCCTCCACTGTTTTCTTGTGTCTCTGTGGGTCCCGGCTCTTGTCCTGGTTCCTCCTCTGGTTCCTCCTCCTCCTCCGACTCATCGTCCTGACTACTGTGTTCCTTCTCTTCTTCCACCACCATGATTGGGTTTGCCGCGATAGGTACCTCTTCTGATTCACTTTTGATTGTTTTTCTTGGTGGCGGTACTGCAGTCAGCCTGGCCCGTCTGTGCGTCTCATCAGCACCCCCCAGTGGTGGTGGCGTTGGTGGCACTGCAGTCAGCCCGGCCTGGTCAACTCCCTCTCTGATCTGACTGCTCTCCTCCTCCATTTCAGAAAATAGTGACTGGGCGAAAGCGTCCCCTGGGATGGTAATTGTGGTTTGCAGGGGGGACACTGGTGATCCCAAGCTCTCTAGTAGCTCTATGGCGTCCTCCGTTAGTTGTTCTTGCCATATTTGTGTCTCCTGTGTCTTTTCTGTTGTCGCTGTGTTAGGGTCAGGGTTTGGGTCAGGGGTTGGGCCATGTTGGTTTGGAGCAGTAGGTGTTTGAGTTCTTTCTGTGGTTGGGCCAGGGTTTGGGTCAGGGTTTGGGTCAGGGTTTGGGCCTTGTTGGCTTGGACCAGTAGGTGTTTGTGTTCTTTCTGTGGTTGGGGGTGGTTCCTGTCTTTTCTCGTTTTCATTATACCTTGTTCTATTAGCGTAGGATTCGGGGCAGTTTTTGAACACATGTCCATCTTCATTACATAAATTGCATTTGCGTTCTTTCATACATTGCCTGTTTTCATGTGCTTCACCACAATTCCTGCATCTGATGACTGTGCATTTTGCTGCCAGGTGACCCATTTCCCCACAATTCCTACATACCTTTGGCATTCCGTAGTAGAACAGCTGACCTCTGTTGTTTCCGAGTAGGATGGAGTTTGCCTGTCATTGCCTGTCATTGTGAGAGGCCGTGCACTCCACTCACAGATCTTCTTTTGGACCTGGCGGATGGTCTCCTTCCAGCTGCCGGAGGCTCCTCCATCTTTCTGGTAGGTGATCCCCAGCAGGTCCATACCCCATCAGCATCACGTTGCCACTGTGCCGTGGATTCTATGTCGGCGTGTCTTCCAAGCCAGGTGATGATGTCTTCGCCTGAAACTGTCTCATTGTAAAAAATTACTGTTACAGATTTTTTGTCTTCTTCAGTGATTGGCTCTGTGTGAAATTGTCTTTGAAATTGGGGCCTGGAGTTGGGGGGGGGGGCCCGGAACAGGGGGTTTGGGGTCGCTGAGTTGGAACCTGGGGTTGGTGCTGGGGTGACATGGTGGTTCCCGCCGGTCTCTGCTCCTGGGTCTGGAAGCCTGGGTAGGTGTCAGAGCTGGATATGACATGTGCCTGAAAAGATACAGGAGTGAGAGAAGGGAGGTGTGCATGGTTTGTGTAGTGTGCATTTTGGTGTCAGGCGGGTGATCAGTACTTCCCTGTGACCCAGTGGTGTTGGTCATCCTGGTGCTGGTGGTGCTGGCAGAGACGGCTGGTTCGGCTGTGGGTTGTGTGTGGTGATATTCTGGTGAGGGTAGGAAGTGGGTCAGTGCTGTGTACATGTGTAGGTGGTGGAAGGTGCAGTAAACTTCCCTGTTGGTGTTGTGCGCTGCTCCTCTCCTGGTCCTTGTGATGGTGATACTGCTGACCAGGGCTTGTGCTGGAACGGTGGTGAAGGTGATAGTGCAGGAACTGGTGGTGTAGTGAGGTAGGCCCGGGGTGGGGGGGGGTTGGGCGATGCGGCGCGGCATGGCATGGGGGGCGGTTTAGAGGATGACGTCCTTCCATCTCTCCACCCCCCACACCGCTCTTGCTTGATCCGGGTTATAAGTCAACAATAGCATGGTCCCTGAGGAAGAGGGTGATTCTCCTCCTCAGGGTTGTCAGGTCGACGCTCTGTTTCTGACAGACCCTGATGTTCCTTGTCTCCCAGAGTACCTGCTTGACGGCGCTGATGATCCTCCACTGTTGTTGTAGTTGGGGGGTTGTGCACCCCCCGGGAGGACCATACAGGATGTTCTCGCCCGTCAAGCGGGGCAGGGTCAGCAGGCTGTTTAGGGAGACAGAGGGAACAAACAGGGCCCAGACCCGCCTGGCCACGGAGCACTCACAGAACAGGTGGTTAATGTGTTCTGTGTCCGTGCATCCGTGGGGGCATTTCTCAGTCTTTGCGATGTGCCGCCTATGCAAGAATTCCCTAGTGGGGAGACAACCATGAGCAGCCATCCAGGCAATGTCTTTTTGTTTATTGTTAGTACATTTATGATTAATGTTTTTCCATACCTGTTTGGAGTCCACGGCTGTGCTGGCCTTGGGGTGAGTAATTCCTTCGATCTTATGAAGGTCATAATGTCTTTGTATTTCCATGAGGCCAGCCCAGCCGCGGACAATCCTGTCTTGAAGGCAAAGTCCCTCCATATCTTGTAGACTGGAGGGGGGTCCCAGCTGTAGGGCACAGTGTGATTTATTAATGCGGTCACCCTGAGTGTCCGGAGGATGGGTGTGGCATAGAATATTTCAAAGAACCTGGCTTTCCTATCTTTGTTGTTGATGTTGTTGATGAGGTTGGAGAGTCCCTGTGCCCTAATGATGTTTAGGATGTCTGGGACCCCTTTCCCCCCATTCTCCACTGTTTTGTACAGGGTGGTGCGTTTTAGTTTTTCCATCTGGCTCCCCCAGACAAAGGTAAACATGATCCTTTCGATGGTTTTGGATACTGCTCTGTCTGGGGGAAACACCCTGCCCAGGTAAAGGAGAATGGGAAGAACAATAGCCTTCAGGACCAGGATCTTGCCTGTCATTGTGAGAGGCCGTGCACTCCACTCACAGATCTTCTTTTGGACCTGGCGGATGGTCTCCTTCCAGCTGCCGGAGGCTCCTCCATCTTTCTGGTAGGTGATCCCCAGCAGCTTAATGTTTTCCGTCTTTACAGGGAAGGAGGTTGCCAGGTTCTCCTGCCAGTGCTGCGACAGAAACAGCTCACACTTACCCCTATTGATCAGGGCGCCAGTGGCTGCACAGTAGTCCTCCACCACTTTCATTGCTGTGGAAATGGAGCGACTATCTGTGCCGACGATAGTAATGTCGTCCATGTACGCCACCACCTTGAGCCTCTCCCCCCGGGCCCCTGGTAGAGGGTAGCCCATGATGTTGGGGGAGCTCCGGATCTTCCGTAGGAACGGCTCCAGGTAGATGACGTACAGTAGAGGGGCCAAGGGGCATCCCTGCCGTACTCCAGCTTTGATGGGGAAGGGGTCTGTCAACTGGTTGTTGATCCGAACTCTGCTCGTGATGTTGTTGTAGCAGAGTTCGGTCCAGTTGAGCAGGTGCTGGGGGAAGTTCATGCCTCTCAGCACCCTCTGCAGGAAACCATGGCTAACCCTGTCAAAGGCCTTCTCCTGATCCAGGCTGAGAAGGCCTAAAGGGGACCTCCGCTCCTGGGAGTGCAGGATGAGGTCTCTCACCAGGAGCAGGTTGTCGTTGATGGACCTACCGGGGACGCTACAGGTTTGGTCAGGGGCTATAACTGAGGGGAGGAGGGTTTGAAACCGTTGGGTGAGGGCTTTTGTCATGATTTTATAGTCCACTGGGAGGAGATTGATGGGGCGCCAGTTCCGGAGGTCCTTGAGGTCCCCTTTCTTGGGGATCAGTGTGACCGTACTCTGTCTCATTGACTCTCCAAGCCTCCCTTCCCTGTAGACGGCTTTGAAGACCTCCGCCAAGTCCTCCTTGAGGAGATCCCAGAGAGTCTTGTAGAACTCTGCTGGGATCCCATCCGGTCCAGGGGCCTTGTGTGTATTCAAGGAGTGCACGGCCCGGGTGAGCTCCTCCGTGGTCAGCTCTGGGTTCTCACTCTCACCACCCTCTGGGACCCGGTCCAGACCATCCAGGAAGGTGGCCATGAGAGTCTCGTCGGTTGTCTTGATGTTGTAGAGACTCTCGTAGAACTCTCTTGCCACCCCCGGGATGTTGCCTCTGTCTGACACGGTGTCCCCATTGGTGTCGTATAGGGACAGGATAGGCTTGTGTTTTGACCGTGCCTTGCGGAAGAAGTGGCGTGTGCATTTCTCCTCCTCCTCCAGGCCCTGGAGTTTTTCCCTGAACTGTTTCTTTTGTTGTTGCTCCCGGTAGAGGGTGGCAAGGTGTTGTTTGGTCTCGGCCAGTTCTCGGGCCACATCCAGACCACCCAGCTGTAGGAGACTCAGGCGTTGGAGGGCCGCGTTGTGGTGTTGAAACCTGGCCCTCTGTTCTGCCGCTTTCCTCCTTCCGACTGACCCGAAGTAGCCCTTTGTCCTGGCCTTAACCATCTCCCACCACTCTATCGGGGAGTCAAACAGTTCTTTTAGGGTCCTCCACTCCAGGTAGCGCCTGGAGAAGGAATGCACCACTGTTGGGTCCTGAAGGATCGATGTATTCATCCTCCAGGTTCCCCTACCTGCTCTTGTTTGGCCGTCCCATTCCAGGGACACTGTCAACATCCTGTGGTCCGAGAAGTGGGCCGCCTGGCTGGTCAGGGTTCCCATCCTCAGACCTGGCGAGAGCAAGAACATGTCTATCCTGGAGGAAGAATTCCCGGAGGAACTCACCCTTGTGTGTGTCGGCGGGGAGGTGCCACCGGCGTCTACCAGTTGGAAGTCGTCTATGATGGACTGAAGTTCTGTAGTGGATCGGTCTCTCCTGGGCCTGCTGCGGTCCTCATCCCGGAGGGCACAGTTGAAATCTCCCCCCACTAGGACTGGTGTGGGAATGAGGAGGAGAGACCGAAGTTTCTTGAAAAGGGAGACTCTCTTGGCCACGTTGGTTGGGCCGTACACATTGATGACCCTCAGCGGCGAACCCTGGATCTCTAGGTCCAGAACCAGGATTCGCCCGCTCTCTACAACCTCCCCCTTTTTGGTCTGCAGAAAAGGGTTGGCCACCAAAATGCCGACCCCATCAGCTCTATCGATGTTTGAGCCTGACCAGAGAGAGTCCCCCCGTGTCCATTCCTCCTCCAGGGTGGCGTCCATCTCCTTGAATGGGATGGCGCACTCCTGGAGGATATACATGTCTGACTGATGTTGGGTGATGTACTGGTAGACGACCTCCCGTTTGTCTGGTTGCCGGAGGCTTCTGGTGTTGAGAGATGAGATTGTTATCTTCATGGTTCTTGGATTTGGTTTGTTCCAATTTTTGCTAAGCTATTGCAAATGAGGATGAGGCCCTCCAATGGGTCGTTGGGGGCCAGATAGTGTGGCACCTCCCCTTGGCTGCTCATGGTGTGGGGGTTGTCTCCCCACTGACTGCCTGGTGGCCCCCTCATCTGTGTTGTTGATGAGGTGATTTTCGGTGGCCCGTACGGTCCGGTGAGCATGGACTGGGGGTGGCTGGTGGGCTGTGCAGGGTGAGGAGCATGTGATGACTGGAGAGAGGAAGAGGGTGGGGAGGAGGGTTTGGGGGGGGGAGCCGGCTTACCTGTATGGCGTTGGGGTTTGGGTTCTGGAGTAGTCTTTTTGTCTGTTTTTTTCCGGATTGCCTTTTTTTGTGGTCTTTTGCGTTTTGGTTGAGCCAAGCTCCAGTCATTTTCACTGTCTGATTGGGAGGGGAGGTGGATCTGCAGTGTGCTGCTGGTGGCTATCTCAATAGAGGCCGGCTCCCCCTTCATGGTGTTTTTGCAGGGGGTGGAGGTGGCAATAGGGTTTAGGAGGGGGGGGGGTGTTGAGGTTGTCTGTAGGGGGTGCTGGGACGGTTGGTTCCTCTCCTTCTCCTTCTCCGTCGCTCGAGCTCTGATCGTCCCCCCCATCGCTCGAGCGCCGGTCCTCCTCCGTCTCTCCCTTCTCTTCCTCCATGTTGGGTGTGGGTTGGGGTGTGAGTTTGGGGGTTGGGGTGTGGGTTGGTGTGGGGGGGGGGGGGTGGGGGTGGTGGTTGGTTGGATTTATAGCCCCGGGCTCTACTTGCATAGGAACTTGGGCAGTCACGGTAAAGATGCCCCTGTCCCCCGCACAGGTTGCAAGGTCTGGTCGTGGTGCACTCCGACGTCGGGTGGTCTTGGCGGCAGATTTTACATACCACGGCCTTGCAGGCCGCTGCCAGATGGCCCAATTGGCTGCAGTTCCTGCAGAGCTTCGGCATACCGTAGTAGTAGACGGAGCCCCTGTTGTTCCCCAGGTTGATGGTGCTGGGGATATGTTGGACTCCGCCTATCCCCTCCGGGTCCGGACGGAGTTGTACCAGCCATTTCTTGGCCCCCGTCCACACTCCGTCTTCATCCAGGACCATCCGGGCCCCCGATTTAAGGGTGGCATGACGGTGTAGCCACACCTCAATATCATATTCCTGAATCACCTCATTGTGGAATTGAATTGTGACTACTTTTGATTCTAAATCCGTTAGTGGGTGGGCTGTAAAACGGTTAAGTGGGGGTTTGTGTTCATTAATCCTATGAAAGGTCCAGAATTCCGCTAACAGTTGGGGGGTTTTAAAGCTCACTTCAAAACATTCATTGGGCCCAGGGGGCTTCACCAGGCAGTTTAGATCAGACGGCACAAAGCCCATACCTCTCTGTAGAACCGCCCTGCTGAATTCCAGGCGGGTCATCGTTGTTACTGGTCTGGCAGTCTTCTGTTGGGGGGCTGGGAAAACCAGAGTGTTCCCAAGCATAAAACTATAGAAATGATCCCTGAAAGTATAGTCTTGGTGTGTCAGTTAATAATGTACAAAGTGTGGAACGTCTTGAGAACAGCATTTGCATCGCGGTGTTCTATTGCATTCTCAAGAGTCACCACTTGTTGTAATCAAATTATGTAAGTCATAGATCAACAATTTTCCAATTACCCTTCCCTCCATACTTGGAGAATATAATGGTACTGATTCCAAAAAGGAAATTGAACAGCATGCTATGACGGTTCTGCTAAACATAAATCATGAGAATTGTTCAAAACTGTCTTGATCAAATTCCCCCTAATTAATTGAACTTGCTTTTTATTTTTTAACAAATTACTTATTTCTGTGGCAGAAGTACCCACTCAGAACATATTCTTTCCACCCATGTTCCTTTAAGGAACAATGGACAATCATCAATGGTGGAAAAAAAATGAACAGTCATTTCTATTCACCTGATTCATGCTCTGAAAAGAATATATTACATAATCATCATGGATAGCGAGACCAGACACTTTAGAAACACATTTCCCAAGCATAAAACTATAGAAATGATCCCTGAAAGTATAGTCTTGGTGTGTCATTTAATGTACAAAGTGTGGAACGTCTTGAGAACAGCATTTGCATCGCGGTGTTCTATTGCATTCTCAAGAGTCACCACTTGTTGTAATCAAATTATGTAAGTCATAGATCAACAATTTTCCAATTACCCTTCCCTCCTTACTTGGAGAATATAATGGTACTGATTCCAAAAAGGAAATTGAACAGCATGCTATGACGGTTCTGCTAAACATAAATCATGAGAATTGTTCAAAACTGTCTTGATCAAATTCCCCCTAATTAATTGAACTTGCTTTTTATTTTTTAACAAATTACTTATTTCTGTGGCAGAAATACCCACTCAGAACATATGCTGGCACCGGGGACTTCACCTGAAGCTGCTGAGGACAATACCGGACCGCCACATGGTGAAGTTCATCATGGAGACACTTTCCAACCGCAGCTTCATCTTACAGACCAGCAGTGGCCAGTGCAGTAGGCTCAGAAGACTGAGGAATGGGGTACCGCAGGGGTCTGTTCTCTCGCCGATGCTGTTCAACGTTTACATCCACGACCTACCTGATACAGCATCTAGAAAGTATGGCTACGCAGACGATCTTGCCATCATGCTGAGCCGACCAACGTGGAAGGCGATGGAAGAGGGTCTTAACGTAGACATAGGCACACTGGTAGCATACCTTCGAAGGTGGCGTCTACAACTCAGTGTCGGAAAGACAGTCGCAGCGGCATACCACCTTAGCACCAGAGAAGGCAGGAGGGAACTTGAGGTGCGCGTTGACAACAAATGTCTGGAGGTCCAGCAAGCCCCGAAGTACCTTGGAGTGCGCCTGGATCGGACATTATCCTTCAAGCAACACCTGGAAGAAGTCAAGGCCAAAGTGACATCCAGGGCCGCGCTGATCCGCCGCCTTGCTGGTACAACCTGGGGTGCCTCCGCTAAGACGCTAAGAATATCCACCCAAGCCCTGGTCTTCTCTGCAGCGGAATACTGCGCCCCAGTCTGGAGCAGAAGCCCTCATGCGAGAAAGGTCGACGTGGCTATCAATACCTCCCTCAGAATAATTACTGGATGCTTGAAGCCTACCCCTGTGTCCCTCTTGCCAGTCCTCGCGGGAATAGCACCGGCCACCCTCGCCCTGGCCAGGAAGGCACAAAAGCATGACTGGCACATCCTGCACAACACCACCATAACACCAGCACCTCCAAGCCGACTCAAGACCCGCCACCCTTACAACAAGGCAGCACAAGCCATGCTCAACTCCACCTCTGAGGACATCTCCAGAGATGCATGGTTGGCAGCAGCTTGGAAGCAGGAGTGGGAGTCAGCCGGGCCCTCCCGAACCCACCGCTACATCTGGGACCCAGGAGATGGCGCCATTGGAGGAGACGACCTACCACGCTGGCAATGGACCACACTGAACCGTCTACGAACTGGTGTCGGTCGCTTTAAAACATCAATGAAGGCGTGGGGCCTGGCGGAAAGTGCGGCATGCGAGTGCGGTGACCCAGAGCAGACCGCCGAC
The DNA here is from genome assembly GCF_963989245.1 of Nansenia antarctica. Lineage (NCBI taxonomy): Eukaryota > Metazoa > Chordata > Actinopteri > Argentiniformes > Microstomatidae > Nansenia > Nansenia antarctica. The sequence continues at coordinate 28,529,478 of NC_137681.1, read as the reverse complement.
CACATAATCACCATCTGCCCCTTATATAGACCACCCTCAGAAGCCAGCCTCTTCGACCTAGAACCAGAGATGCGGGCATGGCTACGCGACACCGAGTTGGACCTCTGACGTTACACGAAAGAAGAAGAGAACATAATTTCCACCCATGTTCCTTTGAGGAACAATGGACATAAAACTATAGAAATGATCCCTGAAAGTATAGTCTTGGTGTGTCATTTAATGTACAAAGTGTGGAACGTCTTGAGAACAGCATTTGAATCGCAGTGTTCTATTGCATTCTCAAGAGTCACCACTTGTTGTAATCAAATTATGTAAGTCATAGATCAACAATTTTCCAATTACCCTTCCCACCATACTTGGAGAATATAATGGTACTGATTCCAAAAAGGAAATTGAACAACATGCTATGACGGTTCTGCTAAACATAAATCATGAGAATTGTTCAAAACTGTCTTGATCAAATTCCCCCTAATTAATTGAACTTGCTTTTTATTTTTTATTTTTTTAACAAATTACTTATTTCTGTGGCAGAAGTACCCACTCAGAACATATTCTTTCCACCCATGTTCCTTTGAGGAACAATGGACAATCATCAATGGTGGAAAAAAAATGAACAGTCATTTCTATTCACCTGATTCATGCTCTGAAAAGAATATCTTATGATTCTTAATAGGACTGGTTGTTAAAATCCCTAAATATTCAGCACAACAATTGAGTGGAGTTGGAGATGTCCTCTTGGGTGGAGTGGAATTTGGCAATGATCGCGTGGTGCCACCAGTACGACACATCTTCGGTTGTGGTCCCCGACCTCATTGGGTGTTTCGGCCAGTTATCACAAGACACCCTCTGCCGAGGTTGGCCCACCACAGGCTGATCAGGCCTGGGTGTGTGTCGCACGGTGGCACCACGTGGTCATTTGGGAGCCCATGTTGGGTCCCTACGTTTCAGCCACAGCCAGTGACTGCTCCGTTCTGCTGCAGTGGACAGTTCTCTGATTGCCTTCCGTTGGGCCTGTCCTCTGCTCCCTACTGCCCTCAGGAGCCTTGTGGTGGAGCTGGCTACAAAGCCTCTGCAGCCCACCTCCACTGGCCACACCTTCACGTTCCAGCCCCGCCCCTCTGCTTCGACTGCTAAGTTGGCATACCGCAGCCTCTTCCGTTCGAATGCCTCATCGATGGCCTCCTCCCATGGGACCGTCAGTTCTACGATGAAGACACGCCGGCAGGACTTGGACCAGAGGACTAGGTCTGGCGCAGGTTGGTCACTGCAATTTCGGGTGGGAAGGTGAGCCTCTGGCTGAGGTCTACCCGCATTTCCCAATCCCGGGCTGCGTTCAGTGGGCCTGAGTCTGGAGGTGATGGCTTGGTCCGCTGTTTCTCCCCTTCCCGGATGAAGGTTGTTTTCTGTGGAAAGGTAGTCTGGGCATTTAGAGGCATGGCGTTGGTGGTTACCCTCTTGTGCTCAAGTTCGGCAGCCAAGCACTTTAGCACTTGGTTGTGGCGCCAGGTGTATCTTCCTTGAGTTAGACTGGTCTTGCAACCCACCAAGATGTGTTTGAGGGTTGCTGGAGACAGGCTGGGTCCTCTCCATACCAGAGATGTAGGTTGGTAGGAGAGGGCAGGACATCATATGTGGCTCTGATGATGAAACTTAGCCTATTAGACTCCATGCTCCACAGCTCGTTCCACGTGATTTTCCTCCTCTCCACGCTCTCCCACTTCATCCAGCGGCCTTGCTGGGCTTGGGAGACTGCCTTGGCGCACCTGGCTGCTTCCTCCTGGTGGCGCACCTCCTCAACCACCATCTTCCGCCGTTCGGTTGGAGTAGCCTTTTGCCATGTGGGTGTTGTTGTTTCTAAGCCAAGGCCCCCTCTGCCATGTTGGACATGCCCCACTATATCCCGGTGTCTGAGGGCGGTCTTTGCCACCGCAACTGCTGCAGATGGCTTCCATTTCCTCCCCGTTGCTAGGATTGGAGCAGCACCTCTGACGAATGGATCCCGGGATTCTGTGAGAGTAATTTCCAGCCTTGATTTGGCACATTTGTACTCCTCCACCAGGCTTGAGATTGGTAGGGAGAGGGCTCCGTTGCCATACAGGCCTATGCTGCTAAGGCCTCTCGGCAGTCCAAGCCACTTCCTCACTTGTGCATTCACCAGTCTCTCCAGCCGGTTGGCATGGGATAGTGTGACCTCGTAGATGGAAATTGGCCACATGAGACGGGGCAGCAGTCCAAACTGAAAGCACCACAGCTTCAGCTTCCCAGGGAGAGCAGTGTTGTTGATCTGCTTGAGGCCACTGATTGTATCCTGCTTGAGTTGTTCCACCTGCTTCGAGTCTTTGAGTTCTGCGCTATACCAGCGGCCAAGGCTTTTGATAGGCTTCTCCAGAACTGTTGGTATTGGCTCGTTGTTGACGTGGAACCTCTCATTGGCGAGCTTGCCTTTGACAATGGAGATACTGCGGGACTTACTGGGTTTAATCTCCATTCGTGCCCATTTGATGTTTCCCTGGAGTTTATCCAGCAGGCGTTTGGTGCATGCGTTTGTTGTTGTTATTGTCGTCATGTCATCCATGTACGCCCTGATTGGAGGAAGACGCAGCCCGCTCTTCAACCGTTCCCCTCCAACAACCCATCGGGATGCTCGAATAATGAGCTCCATTGCCATGGTAAAAGCCAGTGGAGAGATGGTGCAGCCCGCCATTATGCCTATCTCGAGGTGCTGCCAAGCAGTTGTACTGGCTTGTGCTGTAACACAGAACTGGAGGTCCTGGAAGTAGGCTTTGACCAGCCTTGTGATGCCCTCTGGGACTTGGAAGAAGTTGAACGCTGTCCACAAAATCTCATGAGGCACTGACCCGAAGGCATTGGCAAGATCTAAGAAAACCACATGCAGGTCTTTCTTCTCCTTCTTGGCCGTTTGTATCTGGTGCCAGATGACATTTGTGTGTTCCAGGCATCCTGAGAATCCACTTATCCCTGCCTTCTGCACTGAGGTGTCGACAAAGTTGTTCTTCTGCAAGAATACTGAGAGCCTCTGGGCCACAACACTGAAGAAAATCTTTCCTTCCACATTCAGTAGACTGATCTGGCGGAACTGATCGATGGTTGAGGAATTCTTCTCTTTGGGAATCAGGATCCCTCCTGCCCTTCGCCATGCCTTTGGTATGATTCCCTTTTCCCATGCCACTTTCATTAGCTTCCAGAGGTACTTCAAGACGCCTGGACTGTTCTTATATAGCCTGTATGGAATGCCGTTGGGCCCAGGGGCTGAGGCTGTTCTTGCCCGTTTTACTGTGCTCTCAACTTCGCTCCATGTAGGGGGCCTTGTTTCCATCTGGTGCTCAGGTGGTTGGATTGGTGGCATGTCATCCGGAATGCTGGCTGGCACATGCCTCTGGTTGTCAGAGTAGGTCTTCCTCAGGTGCTCCTCTAGTTCCCTTATGGGTACTTTGAGGGTCCCTGTTTTCTCCTTGACAAAGAGGTCTTTGACGAACTTGTAGGGATCTCTGTAGAAGGCAGTCCTCGTTCGCTCTTTCTTCTTGTGTTGCTTTCTCAAGCATTCTGCTCTTCGCAGTGTTGCAAGACGCTGCTTGATGTCGGCCTGTAGTGCTTCAAGTCCTTTCCTTTCCACTTCTGTGGCCTTCTTCCACTGTTTTCTCAGGCACCTTCTTTCTTTCACAAGTCTTTCAATCTCGTGTTGTCTCCTGGACTTGAGATGGGCTGATGGTTCCTTCTGTGTCCCATGGTTCTTACTTTTCACCCCAAATCTCTCTGCTCCATAGCTGTAAATGATCTCTCCAATCTTGTCCAGTTTTCTTTCCACGCCCCATTTCAGACCTTCTAGAAGATGGACAAGGTCTGTGTCGGTGTTTTCCCACTCCTTTTTCTGGCAGGCTTTAGGCCACAAGATTTGAGGCTTTTGTCCATTCATCTTCCTCTCCACTGCTGTCTGTGGCTGGATAGGCTCTGGACTCATGTCCGTTGATGGATCTGTGCTTGGTTGAGCTTCGTCTGGGGTTCTGATACCCTGTGGACTGTGGTGAATATCCTGCCACTGATATTACATAATCATGATGGATAGCGAGACCAGACACTTTAGAAACACATTTCCCAAGCATAAAGGTGTTTTTTATTGGTTTTATAAAAACGCAACACCGTGTATACAATCAATTAATCAAACAATCAGACATTTAAGACATTTCATTCAACAACAACCAACATTAAACTAACTAAAGTGCTCAGTGTTCAGTGTATTGTCCAGTGTAGTGTAATGTTCAGTGTTCAGTGTTCAGTGTCCAGGTTCCAGTGTCGGTAGGAGGCAGGGGTAAAAAACCTGTTCGCTGTGCATCCGGGAACAAATTCCCCTGCAGCCCTCTAGTTGTAGAGCAACTACTATCCAGTTTGCCCACCAGTGCAAAGCCGTGGCTCCCCCACCTCCCTCCCCCGAGGGACCCCACACACCCGACTCACCCGACCCGCCCCACCACCGGCGCATCCGGCCCAGCCCACCAGGCTCAGACTCCTGTAGCCCTTCACGAGGCTAGCCGGACCAGGCGCCCCAGCGGCGGAGCAGATCGAGCACGCAGGCCGACCGGAGGCCCCCGAGGAGAGGCCCAGAGAGCTCGGTGCATGGCAGGCAAGCAGAGGCGAAAAACCTGTACACAGCTTATCCAGGGAAAAAGCTCCCTGGCTCTTCTCAGCTTGTCCCGGGCTGGGGGTTGGGGGTTGGCGGGTAGGGGACTGGGCCTGTAGCTGGGGGCCTGGAGTTGGGGGGGGGGGGGCCCGGAACAGGGGGTTTGGGGTCGCTGAGTTGGAACCTGGGGTTGGTGCTGGGGTGACGTGGTGGTTCCCGCCGGTCTCTGCTCCTGGGTCTGGAAGCCTGGGTAGGTGTCAGAGCTGGATATGACATGTGCCTGAAAAGATACAGGAGTGAGAGAAGGGAGGTGTGCATGGTTTGTGTAGTGTGCATTTTGGTGTCAGGCGGGTGATCAGTACTTCCCTGTGACCCAGTGGTGTTGGTCATCCTGGTGCTGGTGGTGCTGGCAGAGACGGCTGGTTCGGCTGTGGGTTGTGTGTGGTGATATTCTGGTGAGGGTAGGAAGTGGGTCAGTGCTGTGTACATGTGTAGGTGGTGGAAGGTGCAGTAAACTTCCCTGTTGGTGTTGTGCGCTGCTCCTCTCCTGGTCCTTGTGATGGTGATACTGCTGACCAGGGCTTGTGCTGGAACGGTGGTGAAGGTGATAGTGCAGGAACTGGTGGTGTAGTGAGGTAGGCCCGGGGTGGGGGGGGGTTGGGCGATGCGGCGCGGCATGGGGGGCGGTTTAGAGGATGACGTCCTTCCATCTCTCCACCCCCCACACCGCTCTTGCTTGATCTGGGTTATTTTTAAAGTCAATAATAGCATGGTCCCTGAGGAAGAGGGTGATTCTCCTCCTCAGGGTTGTCAGGTCGACGCTCTGTTTCTGATAGACCCTGATGTTCCTCGTCTCCCAGAGTACCTGCTTGACGGCGCTGATGATCCTCCACTGTTGTTGTAGTTGGGGGGTTGTGCACCCCCCGGGAGGACCATACAGGATGTTCTCGGCCGTCAAGCGGGGCAGGGTCAGCAGGCTGTTTAGGGAGACAGAGGGAACAAACAGGGCCCAGACCCGCCTGGCCACGGAGCTCTCACAGAACAGGTGGTTAATGTGTTCTGTGTCCGTGCATCCGTGGGGGCATTTCTCAGTCTTTGCGATGTGCCGCCTATGCAAGAATTCCCTAGTGGGGAGACAACCATGAGCAGCCATCCAGGCAATGTCTTTTTGTTTATTGTTAGTACATTTATGATTAATGTTTTTCCATACCTGTTTGGAGTCCACGGCTGTGCTGGCCTTGGGGTGAGTAATGGTTTCCTTCGTCCTTATGAAGGTCATAATGTCTTTGTATTTCCATGAGGCCAGCCCAGCCGCGGACAATCCTGTCCTGAAGGCAAAGTCCCTCCATATCTTGTAGACTGGAGGGGGGTCCCAGCTGTAGGGCACAGTGTGATTTATTAATGCGGTCACCCTGAGTGTCCGGAGGATGGGTGTGGCATAGAATATTTCAAAGAACCTGGCTTTCCTATCTTTGTTGTTGATGTTGTTGATGAGGTTGGAGAGTCCCTGTGCCCTAATGATGTTTAGGATGTCTGGGACCCCTTTCCCCCCATTCTCCACTGTTTTGTACAGGGTGGTGCGTTTTAGTTTTTCCATCTGGCTCCCCAAGACAAAGGTAAACATGATCCTTTCGATGGTTTTGGATACTGCTCTGTCTGGGGGAAACACCCTGCCCAGGTAAAGGAGAATGGGAAGAACAATAGCCTTCAGGACCAGGATCTTGCCGGTCATTGTGAGGGGCCGTGCACTCCACTCACAGATCTTCTTTTGGACCTGGCGGATGGTCTCCTTCCAGCTGCCGGAGGCCCTTCCATCTTTCTGGTAGGTGATCCCCAGCAGCTTAATGTTTTCCGTCTTTACAGGGAAGGAGGTTGCCAGGTTCTCCTGCCAGTGCTGCGACAGAAACAGCTCACACTTACCCCTATTGATCAGGGCGCCAGTGGCTGCACAGTAGTCCTCCACCACTTTCGTTGCTGTGGAAATGGAGCGACTATCTGTGCCGACGATGGTGATGTCGTCCATGTACGCCACCACCTTGAGCCTCTCCCCACGGGCCCCTGGTAGAGGGTAGCCCATGATGTTGGGGGAGCTCCTGATCTTCCGTAGGAACGGCTCCAGGTAGATGACGTACAGCAGAGGGGCCAAGGGGCATCCCTGCCGTACTCCCGCTTTGATGGGGAAGGGGTCTGTCAACTGGTTGTTGATCCGAACTCTGCTCGTGATGTTGTTGTAGCAGAGTTCGGTCCAGTTGAGCAGGTGCTGGGGGAAGTTCATGCCCTTCAGCACCCTCTGCAGGAAACCATGGCTAACCCTGTCAAAGGCCTTCTCCTGATCCAGGCTGAGAAGGCCTAAAGGGGACCTCCGCTCCTGGGAGTGCAGTGAGGTCTCTCACCAGGAGCAGGTTGTCGTTGATGGACCTACCGGGGACGCTACAGGTTTGGTCAGGGGCTATAACTGAGGGGAGGAGGGTTTGAAACCGTTGAGTGAGGGCTTTTGTCATGATTTTATAGTCCACTGGGAGGAGATTGATGGGGCGCCAGTTCCGGAGGTCCTTGAGGTCCCCTTTCTTGGGGATCAGTGTGACCGTACTCTGTCGCATTGACTCTCCAAGCCTCCCTTCCCTGTAGACGGCTTTGAAGACCTCCGCCAAGTCCTCCTCCAGGAGATCCCAGAGAGTCTTGTAAAACTCTGCTGGGATCCCGTCCGGTCCAGGAGCCTTGTGTGTATTCAAGGAGTGCACGGCCCGGGTGAGCTCCTCCGTGGTCAGCTCTGGGTTCTCACTCTCACCACCCTCGGGGACCCGGTCCAGACCATCCAGGAAGGTGGCCATGAGAGTCTCGTCGGTTGTCTTGATGTTGTAGAGACTCTCGTAGAACTCTCTTGCCACCCCCGGGATGTTGCCTCTGTCTGACACGGTGTCCCCATTGGTGTCGTATAGGGACAGGATAGGCTTGTGTTTTGACCGTGCCTTGCGGAAGAAGTGGCGTGTGCATTTCTCCTCCTCCTCCAGGCCCTGGAGTTTTTCCCTGAACTGTTTCTTTTGTTGTTGCTCCCGGTAGAGGGTGGCAAGGTGTTGTTTGGTCTCGGCCAGTTCTCGGGCCACATCCAGACAACCCAGCTGTAGGAGACTCAGGCGTTGGAGGGCCGCGTTGTGGTGTTGAAACCTGGCCCTCTGTTCTGCCGCTTTCCTCCTTCCGACTGACCCGAAGTAGCCCTTTGTCCTGGCCTTAACCATCTCCCACCACTCTATCGGGGAGTCGAACAGTTCTTTTAGGGTCCTCCACTCCAGGTAGCGCCTGGAGAAGGAATGCACCACTGTTGGGTCCTGAAGGATCGATGTATTCATCCTCCAGGTTCCCCTACCCGCTCTTGTTTGGCCGTCCCATTCCAGGGACACTGTCAACATCCTGTGGTCCGAGAAGTGGGCCGCCTGGTTGGTCAGGGTTCCCATCCTCAGACCTGGCGAGAGCAAGAACATGTCTATCCTGGAGGAAGAATTCCCGGAGGAACTCACCCTTGTGTGTGTCGGCGGGGAGGTGCCACCGGCGTCTACCAGTTGGAAGTCGTCTATGATGGACTGAAGTTCTGTAGTGGATCGGTCTCTCCTGGGCCTACTGCGGTCCTCATCCCGGAGGGCACAGTTGAAATCTCCCCCCACTAGGACTGGTGTGGGAATGAGGAGGAGAGACCGAAGTTTCTTGAAAAGGGAGACTCTCTTGGCCACGTTGTTTGGGCCGTACACATTGATGACCCTCAGCGGCGAACCGTGGATCTCTAGGTACAGAACCAGGATTCGCCCGCTCTCTACAACCTCCCCCTTTTTGGTCTGCAGAAAAGGGTTGGCCACCAATATGCCGACCCCATCAGCTCTATCGATGTTTGAGCCTGACCAGAGAGAGTCCCCCCGTGTCCATTCCTCCTCCAGGGTGGCGTCCATCTCCTTGAATGGGATGGCGCACTCCTGGAGGATATACATGTCTGACTGATGTTGGGTGATGTACTGGTAGACGACCTCCCGTTTGTCTGGTTGCCGGAGGCTTCTGGTGTTGAGAGATGAGATTGTTATCTTCATGGTTCTTGGATTTGGTTTGTTCCAATTTTTGCTAAGTTATTGCAAATGAGGATGAGGCCCTCCAATGGGTCGTTGGGGGCCAGATAGTGTGGCACCTCCCCTTGGCTGCTCATGGTGTGGGGGTTGTCTCCCCACTGACCGCCTGGTGGCCCCCTCATCTGTGTTGTTGATGAGGTGATTTTCGGTGGCCCGTACGGTCCGGTGAGCATGGACTGGGGGTGGCTGGTGGGCTGTGCAGGGTGAGGAGCATGTGATGACTGGAGAGAGGAAGAGGGTGGGGAGGAGGGTTTGGGGGGGGGAGCCGGCTTACCTGTATGGCGTTGGGGTTTGGGTTCTGGAGTAGTCTTTTGTCTGTTTTTTTTCGGATTGCCTTTTTTTGTGGTCTTTTGCGTTTTGGTTGAGCCAAGCTCCAGTCATTTTCACTTTCTGATTGGGAGGGGAGGTGGATCTGCAGTGTGCTGCTGGTGGCTATCTCAATAGAGGCCGGCTCCCCCTTCATGGTGTTTTTGCGGGGGGTGGAGGTGGTAATGGGGTTTAGGAGGGGGGGGTGTTGAAGTTGTCTGTAGGGGGTGCTGGGACGGTTGGTTCCTCTCCTTCTCCTTCTCCGTCGCTCGAGCTCTGATCGTCCCCCCAATCGCTCGAGCGCCGGTACTCCTCCGTCTCTCCCTTCTCTTCCTCCATGTTGGGTGTGGGTTGGGGTGTGGGTTGGGGTGGGGGTTGGGGTGTGGGTTGGGGTGGGGGTGGGGGTTGGGGTGGTGGTTGGTTGGATTTATAGCCCCGGGCTCTACTTGCATAAGAACTTGGGCAGTCACGGTAAAGATGCCACTGTCCCCCGCACAGGTTGCAAGGTCTGGTCGTGGTGCACTCCGACGTCGGGTGGTCTTGGCGGCAGATTTTACATACCACAGCCTTGCAAGCATAAAACTATAGAAATGATCCCTGAAAGTATAGTCTTGGTGTGTCATTTCATGTACAAAGTGTGGAACGTCTTGAGAACAGCATTTGCATCGCGGTGTTCTATTGCATTCTCAAGAGTCACCACTTGTTGTAATCAAATTATGTAAGTCATAGATCAACAATTTTCCAATTACCCTTCCCTCCATACTTGGAGAATATAATGGTACTGATTCCAAAAAGGAAATTGAACAGCATGCTATGACGGTTCTGCTAAACATAAATCATGAGAATTGTTCAAAACTGTCTTGATCAAATTCCCCCTAATTAATTGAACTTGCTTTTTATTTTTTTACAAATTACTTATTTCTGTGGCAGAAGTACCCACTCAGAACATATTCTTTCCACCCATGTTCCTTTGAGGAACAATGGACAATCATCAATGGTGGAAAAAAAATGAACAGTCATTTCTATTCACCTGATTCATGCTCTGAAAAGAATATCTTACATAATCATCATGGATAGCGAGACCAGACACTTTAGAAACACATTTCCCAAGCATAAAACTATAGAAATGATCCCTGAAAGTATAGTCTTGGTGTGTCATTTAATGTACAAAGTGTGGAACGTCTTGAGAACAGCATTTGCATCGCGGTGTTCTATTGCATTCTCAAGAGTCACCACTTGTTGTAATCAAATTATGTAAGTCATAGATCAACAATTTTCCAATTACCCTTCCCTCCTTACTTGGAGAATATAATGGTACTGATTCCAAAAAGGAAATTGAACAGCATGCTATGACGGTTCTGCTAAACATAAATCATGAGAATTGTTCAAAACTGTCAGGATCAAATTCCCCCTAATTAATTGAACTTGCTTTTTATTTTTTATTTTTTAACAAATTACTTAGAGAGGAAGCTCTCCAAGTACGCGGGACTGGTCAGTGACTGCCAGCAGGCTGGGTGGAGAGCGAGGTGTTTCCCAGTAGAGGTTGGTTGCAGAGGATTTGCAGCCCGTTCCTTGGCCAGAGCCTTCAGCAGTTTGGGCATCGATGGAGAGAGAAAGAGGAGAGCCATCCGCAGTACCACCAATGCGGCAGAGAGAGCCTCTAGATGGCTGTGGCTCAAAAGAGGAGAGCCATGGAGTCATGGTAGCTAGTTAGCCATCTGGACACAAGCTGGGGTCTGATGAGCCCCGGCTGGGTCACCTGGAGGAGGGTGTATGATGTTGAAAGACCCGAAACGCCCGATGATTCCAGGAACATCACTGAAGATGTGTCCAGAGGCATCAGTAGATGTATGTACACAGCGAACCCCCTGAGTCATCAGTGACAGCCAGGAAAGACTGGATGACAACCATGAAGAGTGTGGTGACTACTGGAGAGTCAGTGACAGCTCGGAGAGACGGCGACCGGGGGCAGAACGGGCTGGCAACCCAATCTGTGTCCTCTGAGAGGAGGACCCTAACAAAGCTACGATGAACTTAATGGAAAAATACCCCCAGGGGTGCCCGAGAGGGGGGGAGGATGAGCACCCCAGTCGGACGGACACAACGGTAACAGACTTAGGCAATGGACAAACGACTATGAGCAAGCAGTGTACATGCGGTAAAATCTGCAAGAACATCCATGGCTTAAAGATCCACCGAGCGAGGATGAAATGCCCGTTAGGAGTAGAAGCAACACAACGCACAGGTGTTCAACCTGGTGAGACGCAGGAGGTGCCAGGCCCGGAGTCACCCCATAGTGCCCAGAACCTCCAAGTGTTGCAGTCTAACCCCTCGAGCATCAAGTCCGACCGGAGGCGGATCAAATGGCCAGCAGCTAGCATGACTTCACTGTGGAAGCAGTTCGATGACGATGTCGACCAAATTCTGGAGGTAACGGTGAAGGGCGAGGCTGACAGGAAGCTACAGGCGATGACAACAATCATTGTCAGCATTGCAGCTGAACGGTTCGGCGTGGAGGAGTAGAAAAGCTCCGGAACATCTTACGTAAAGAACCAAAGAGCTGCAAAGATCCATAACATCAGGCAGGAGATGAAAGCGCTGAAGTCCCAGTACAAGGTGGCAGGAGAGGAGGAACGCACTGGCCTGGCCCAGCTAATGTGCATCCTACGGAAAAACATCAGGATTCTCCGCCGGGCTGAGTGGCATCGGAGGCGGCGGCGTGAGAGGGCACGTAAACGTGCTGCATTCATAGCCAACCCCTTCAAGTTCATGAAGGATTTGCTCGGGCAGAAGCGCAGTGGCAAACTGGCCTCCTCGCAGGAAGAGATAGACCATCATCTGAAGCAGACGTACAGCGATCCCGCAAGAGAGCAGGAGTTGGGAGAGTGCAACATCCTCATAGACCCCCCTGAACCGGAAGAGCAATTCGACATGTCGGAGCTGCAGCTGAAGGAAGTCAGGGAGGTTGTCCGCAAAGCAAGGGCAAGCTCTGCTCCAGGACCGAGTGGCACTTCATACAAAGTGTACAAGAACTGTCCCAAACTCCTGCTGCGTCTGTGGAAAATCCTGTGAGTCTTCTGGAGAAGGGGGAGGATACCTGAACAATGGAGAGTGGCTGAAGGGGTTTGGATCCCGAAGGAGGAAAACTCCACTCAGCTAGACCAGTTCCGCATCATCTCCCTGCTGTGTGTTGAGGCAAAGGTTTTCTTCAGCACTGTTTCCAGACGGCTGTGTACCTACCTGGCAAAGAACACCTACATCGATACATCCGTCCAGAAGGGCGGTGTGTCAGGAATGCCAGGTTGTCTGGAGCATACCGGCGTGGTGACACAGCTCATTCGGGAGGCCCGAGAGAACAAAGGCAACCTGTCAGTGTTGTGGCTTGACCTGGCAAATGCATTCGGCTCCATTCCACACAAGCTGGTTCAGTTCACCTTGACGAAGCATCATGTCCCCAGCAGGTGCAGAGACCTCATCGCTGATTACTACAGCAATTTCAGGATGAGGGTCTCTTCAGGAGCAATAACATCCAGTTGGCACAAGGTGGAGATCGGTATCATCACAGGGTGCACTATCTCTGTGACACTGTTCTCCCTAGCCATGAACATGCTCACCAAGTCTGCTGAGCCAGAGTGCAGAGGGCCCCGAACGAATTCCGGACAACGGCAACCACCCATCAGGGCATTCATGGATGACCTCACAGTCACGACAGAATCAGTCCCAGGCTGCCGGTGGATTCTGAAGGGACTCGAAAAGCTAGTGGGGTGGGCCCGGATGCGTTTCAAACCCGCCAAATCAAGATCTATGGTGCTGAGGAAAGGGAAAGTGGAGGACAAGTTCCGGTTTACCATCACAGGCACAGCCATCCCAACTATCACAGAGAAGCCAGTCAAGAGCTTGGGCAAGGTTTTTGACTTCTCTCTGAGGGACACAATATCCATCAAGTCGACCTGCACTGAGTTGGATGGCTGGCTGAAATCCGTGGACAAGTCAGGCCTACCCGGGAAGTTTAAAGCCTGGGTTTACCAACATGGCATTCTTCCCAGGATCCTGTGGCCCCTCCTTGTCTATGCGGTCCCTATCTCAACAGTGGAGACCTTAGAGAGGAGGGTCAGCAACCACCTCCGGAGATGGCTTGGATTACCAAGGAGTTTGAGCAGCACCGCACTCTATGGGAACACCAACAAACTGCAACTGCCCTTCAAATCCTTGGAGGAGGAATTCAAGGTGACAAGAGCCAGAGAAGTGGTTCAGTACAGGGACTCAAGTGATCCGAAGGTGGCTAATGCAGGGATCCAAGTGAGGACTGGCAGGAAGTGGAGGGCAGAGGAAGCTGTTCAAGAGGCAGAGGCCAGGCTGCGTCACAGGAGCTTGGTGGGAGTGGTCACACGAGGTCGAGCTGGGCTTGGATCCTTTCCAACTCCCCAAATGAACACCAGGGGGAAGGAAAAGCGCCGCCTTGTTCAGGAGGAGGTGAGAGCAGCAGTGGAGGAGACAAGAACCTGCAAGGCAGTGGGAATGAAGCAACAGGGAGCTTGGACGAGATGGGAGAATGCGATTGAGAGGAAGGTGACCTGGGCTGAGCTTTGGAAAGCCGAGCCTCACCGCATCAAATTCCTCATCCAGGCAGTCTATGATGTGCTTCCAAGCCCGTCAAATCTGCACACATGGGGCATAGCAGAGACACCAGCATGCCAACTGTGTTCCAAGCGAGGAACCCTGGAACACATCCTCAGCTGCTGTACAAGGGCCCTTGGAGATGGACGGTACAGGTGGAGGCATGACCAAGTCCTGAAGACCATTACTGAAGCCATCAGTGCAGGACTTGTGTGGGCAAAGCAGTTCCGACCCTCCAAGAAAACCATCGCCTTTGTCAGAGCTGGGGAGCAGCCAACCCCTGCCAGGAAAACATCTGCAGGCATCTTGACCTCTGCAAGAGACTGGCAGCTGTTGGTTGACCTTGAACATCAGCTGAAGTTCCCCAGCCACATTGCAGTCCCCACCCTGCGACCAGACATTGTTCTCTTTTCTGAGTCCACCAGGCAAGCAGTGCTGCTGGAACTGACAGTCCCGTGGGAAGACCAAATTACTTATTTCTGTTGCAGAAGTACCCACTCAGAACATATTCTTTCCACCCATGTTCCTTTGAGGAACAATGGACAATCATCAATGGTGGAAAAAAAATGAACAGTCATTTCTATTCACCTGATTCATGCTCTGAAAAGAATATCTTACATAATCATCATGGATAGCGAGACCAGACACTTTAGAAACACATTTCCCAAGCATAAAACTATAGAAATGATCCCTTGAAAGTATAGTCTTGGTGTGTCATTTAATGTACAAAGTGTGGAACGTCTTGAGAACAGCATTTGCATCGCGGTGTTCTATTGCATTCTCAAGAGTCACCACTTGTTGTAATCAAATTATGTAAGTCATAGATCAACAATTTTCCAATTACCCTTCCCTCCATACTTGGAGAATATAATGGTACTGATTCCAAAAAGGAAATTGAACAGCATGCTATGACGGTTCTGCTAAACATAAATCATGAGAATTGTTCAAAACTGTCTTGATCAAATTCCCCCTTATTAATTGAACTTGCTTTTTCTTTTTTCTTTTTTAACAAATTACTTATTTCTGTGGCAGAAGTACCCACTCAGAACATATCCTGGCACCGGGGACTTCTCCTGAAGCTACTGAGGACAATACCGGACCGCCACATGGTGAAGTTCATCATGGAGACACTTTCCAACCGCAGCTTCATCTTACAGACCAGCAGTGGCCAGTGCAGTAGGCTCAGAAGACTGAGGAACGGGGTACCGCAGGGGTCTGTTCTCTCGCCGATGCTGTTCAACGTTTACATCCACGACCTACCTGATACAGCATCTAGAAAGTATGGCTACGCAGACGATCTTGCCATCATGCTGAGCCGACCAACGTGGAAGGCGATGGAAGAGGGTCTTAACGTAGACATAGGCACACTGGTAGCATACCTTCAAAGGTGGCGTCTACAACTCAGTGTCGGAAAGACAGTCGCAGCGGCATACCACCTTAGCACCAGAGAAGCCAGGAGGGAACTTGAGGTGCGCGTTGACAACAAATGTCTGGAGGTCCAGCAAGCCCCGAAGTACCTTGGAGTGCGCCTGGATCGGACATTATCCTTCAAGCAACACCTGGAAGAAGTCAAGGCCAAAGTGACATCCAGGGCCGCGCTGATCCGCCGCCTTGCTGGTACAACCTGGGGAGCCTCAGCTAAGACGCTAAGAATATCCACCCAAGCCCTGGTCTTCTCTGCAGCGGAATACTGCGCCCCAGTATGGAGCAGAAGCCCTCATGCGAGAAAGGTCGACGTGGCTATCAATACCTCCCTCAGAATAATTACTGGATGCTTGAAGCCTACCCCTGTGTCCCTCTTGCCAGTCCTCGCGGGAATAGCAGCGGCCACCCTCGCCCTGGCCAGGAAGGCACAAAAGCATGACTGGCACATCCTGCACAACACCACCATAACACCAGCACCTCCAAGCCGACTCAAGACCCGCCACCCTTACAACAAGGCAGCACAAGCCATGCTCAACTCCACCTCTGAGGACATCTCCAGAGATGCATGGTTGGCAGCAGCTTGGAAGCAGGAGTGGGAGTCAGCCGGGCCCTCCCGAACCCACCGCTACATCTGGGACCCAGGAGATGGCGCCATTGGAGGAGACGACCTACCACGCCGGCAAAGGACCACACTGAACCGTCTACGAACTGGTGTCGGTCGCTTTAAAACATCAATGAAGGCGTGGGGCCTGGCGGACAGTGCGGCATGCGAGTGCGGTGACCCAGAGCAGACCGCCGACCACATAATCACCATCTGCCCCTTATATAGACCACCCTCAGAAGCCAGCCTCTTCGACCTAGAACCAGAGATGCGGGCATGGCTATGCGACACCGAGTTGGACCTCTGACGTTACACGAAAGAAGAAGAGAACATAATTTCCACCCATGTTCTTTTGAGGAACAATGGACAATCATCAATGGTGGAAAAAAAATGAACAGTAATTTCTATTCACCTGATTCATGCTCTGAAAAGAATATCTTACATAATCATCATGGATAGCGAGACCAGACACTTTAGAAACACATTTCCCAAACATAAAGGTGTTTTTTATTGGTTTTTATAAAAACACACCATGTATACAATCAATTAATCAATCATCAATCAATCAGACATTTAAGACATTACATTCAACAACGACCAACATGAACCTAACTAAAGTGCTCAGTGTTCAGTGTATTGTCCAGTGTAGTGTAATGTTCAGTGTTCAGTGTTCAGTGTCCAGGTTCCAGTGTCGGTAGGAGGCAGGGGTAAAAAACCTGTTCGCTGTGCATCCGGGAAAAAATTCCCCTGCAGCCCTCTAGTTGTAGAGCGACTACTATCCAGTTTGCCCACCAGTGCAAAGCCGTGGCTCCCCCACCTCCCTCCCCCGAGGGACCCCACACACCCGACTCACCCGACCCGCCCCACCACCGGCGCATCCGGCCCAGCCCACCAGGCTCAGGCTCCTGTAGCCCTTCACGAGGCTAGCCGGACCAGGCGCCCCAGCGGCGGAGCAGATCGAGCACGCAGGCCGACCGGAGGCCCCCGAGGAGAGGCCCAGAGAGCTCGGCGCATGGCAGGCAAGCAGAGGCGAAAAACCTGTACACAGCTTATCCAGGAAAAAAGCTGCCTGGCTCTTCTCAGCTTGTTCCGGGCTGGGGGTTGGGGGTTGGCGGGTAGGGGACTGGGCCTGTAGCTGGTTCCAGCCGGTCTCTGCTCCTGGGTCTGGAAGCCTGGGTAGGTGTCAGAGCGGTGGTGGTTGGTTGGATTTATCGTATTCCCTATAGCCCCGGGCTCTACTTGCATAGGAACTTGGGCAGTCACGGTAAAGATGCCACCTACTGGCCACCTACTGGAAGAGTCGCGGTCTTTGGAAACTCCTCTCGGGGTCCGGCCTTTCCGCTCTTAGGTCCCCTGGTCTCTTAGGCTCTGGCTGTTGCCCTTCGTGTCTACTGCAGGGTCTGGACCTAGAGGATGGAAGAAAACCTGAGAGCATGCAGGTACACTGGGTATCTGGAGTTTGAATAGACCACTGCTTGGTCAGAGGTTCAGTTGGGGCTAACAGATGTTGAGCAATGGTCATGTTTGTGTGTTGGAAGTCCAGAATTGCCGTCTCTTTTTTGCCTGTGCTGTCGTGGATGTTGAGATATTTGTCAGGTGTCTGCTAGTTACAAGTGTCTGAGTCGTTGGTGCGGTCGTTGTTTGTCTGGTTGGGGGTGGTGGCGGGGGGTTCGTAGTTTGGGGTATCTGGATGTTTAGCTGTTGAATGTTTGTTATTTTCCAGTTGTTATGTGTTTTTTCCTTTCCCTGTTGATGTGTGTCTAGTAAGTAATAGTCTCTAATTGTTTTATTGATCATTCTTATGATGATGAGTGGGTGTGTTTCTTGTTTCTGATATAAGCTGATGTTTCTTGTTTGCCATAGTACTTCTTTTATTGTGTTTGTGACCCGCCAAGCATTTTCCTCCTGGCCTGTTCTTGTTCCCCCTGGTGGGCCACAGACAATTCCTTGGAAAGTGATGGTATTTGTGTCTGTTAGATTTCCAATGAGGGGTTGACAGATGGTCCATATTCTCTTTGCAATCCTGCAGTCCCAGACGATGTGTTTTTCTGTTTCTTTGGCTTGGCAACCATAGGTACAGAGTTCTGTTCTTGCTATCCCTCTTTTGTACATTCTAACACAGGTGGGGAGATTGTTAGTTGTTATGGCCCAGGCTATGTCAATTTGTCTGTCCATGAGGCATTTATTGTTTATATTTTTCCATAGTTGTTCTTTTGTTATTGTGTTTGTGTGTTCTGATTTTTCTGGTGTTATATTTTGAGAAATTGTCTTTTTCATGGTCTTGAATGTCCATTCCCTGTCTTTGTGTAGTTTCCCGTAATGTTTTCCTCAGTCTTTTATAGTGTACTGGTGGATCCCATGAAAGTGGTATTGTGTGGTCGATGTCTTTGATGCCGATGCCTCTTAGGCTCGTCTTGAAATAAAATCTGTTGAGGTAGCTTGCCTTCCTTTCCCTTTTTTTTACAATTTTGGATGGTGTATGCTAGAGCTTGGGTTTTTATTAGTAGTGGTATATTTGGCACCCCTCTCCCTCCTTTCATTGTTTCCTTCATCATGACCTCTCTCTTCACCAGTTCCTGTTTCCCTCCCCATATAAATCTGAATGTTATTATTTATTTATTTTTCTTGTTCTCTGTTTGGTGGGAATATTTTTCCTATGTATGCAAGAATTGGGTATAGTATTGCATTTAGTAGTACAATTTTCCCCTTTGTGGACAACGTCCTTTGCTGCCATCCTCCTATTTTCTTTTTCATTTTTTTGATTGTGTCATCCCAGCTTTCTTGCCCTTGGTTTCTTTCATCAAAGATGATCCCCAGAATTTTTATTTTTGTTCTTACTGGGAAAATGCTTTGTATGTCCGAGTGTTTTGGCCAGTTTCTAGACGTATATATTTCACTTTTCTTTTTATTGATGACTGCTCCTGTTGCTTTGCAGTATATGTCCAAAGTTTTTTCTATGTGTTTGGCAGATTGGACAGTTGTACAGATGAGTGTGACGTCGTCCATATATGCTTGTGTCTTTATCTGTTTGTTGTTTGAGCCTGGTAATGTATAGCCTTCTATGTTCTTGTTTTTCCGGATGTTGTTGAGTAATGGCTCTATTGCAAGGGGGTATTCAATTACAAATTCAGTTGGGCCAGATTTGAAAACCAAGAAATTTTGCTGGGCCAGACATTTTCAGCGACCAGTAGCCTAGGCACCAGGTAATGACACATTTCAAACCAACACAAATGAATGTAGGCCTAATGAAATACAAGCAGTTTATTTATAGTTTTCCTTTTAAATTAGGTAACATCTGACACAGGCACGTCAAAAAGACTTGACTGAACACAATAAAAGAGCTGTAATTGAACAGAACCTAATAGCAATACTTTTTTCACTTTCTAGGTAAAACAACAACATTTTGGTCTCAACTGACCCATGCACATCTCAAAGTGCATAAAAAAGTGTACAGTAGTATACCAATAAAAAAAAAGTCCTTTTGTAAAATAAACATTTTGGTCATAGCTGAACACAATAAAAGAGCTGTAATTGAACAGAACCTAATATCAATACTTTTTTAATTTTTTAGGTAAAACAACAAAATTTTGGTCTCAACTGACCCATGCACATCTCAAAGTGCATAAAAAAGTGTACATATACAAATAAATAAAAAAGTCCTTTTGTAAAATAAACATTTTGGTCATAGCTGACCCAGGCACATCACAAAGTGCTTTTAACTGAATGAAAATAACCATCAATGCCTTGAGTGCACAATTAAACAAGTTACAGTTACAGTTAAACAATAACATTGAATCTAATCTAATCTAATCTTACCCCGCTGACTTTCTTAGTGTGAGAAGTGACATTTTTTATTCTGAACAAGAGCAGTGACATTTGGCTCATAAGATGTCAATGCAATCCGAAGGCATTGGTGAAGAGTACTGTTAGTCAGAGAACAACGAGAGCTGCTTTTTATTGTGTTCATGTGTGAAAAGCTTGCTTCACAGGTGTATGTTGATCCAAACATACTGAGCACATGGATTGCTACTTTCTTAATGTTAGGGAACTGGTGCACGTTGACATCACTCCAAAACTTCGCAGGTCCATTAGTGCGAAGCTCCTGTGCCATGGTTAAGGATGACTGCATGTCAACAAGTTCAAGTACGAATTTCCCCTCGTCGATGGAAGGCACCACTCCCTTTCCTCTGGTGGATAAGTCCCCTTCTATTGCAGCAGTGAACGGGTCTCTGGCAAAGCCCATCACCTCTGCGGGCAGAGCAAGCCCATCCAGTCGACCAGCAAAGTTCTCTTTCAACCTCGCAATGAAATCAGTCATCACATCTGTAATTTGTGCCGGGGATGAGACGCATTTGCGGAGCGTTGGAAAATGCAGCATTCTGCCGGTGCACAAGTCGGCCGCGAAAAGGTCCAGTTTGATTTGAAACGCGCGCGTCTGTTCCACAAGATCAATCACAGTTTTGTCTCTGCCTTGTAGCCCCACATTTAGGTCATTCAGGTGTTTGAACATGTCGCTCAGAAAGCAGACATCAGCCATGAAGTTGTCGTCCAGTATGCGATTCAAGTGTGTTTCTGCCTTCGTTTGCTTGCTGCTGCGGAGGAAAGTTGTAATCTCCTCTCTGAGATCACAGAAACGCTCCAGTGCCTTGCCTTTGGACAGCCACCTGACGTCGTTGTGCAAAAGCAGGTCGTGGTGCTCAGCAGACATTTCTGACAGCAGCTTGCGGAATAAGCGATGTTGGAGGCTCGAAGTGGAGCGAATAAAATTAATTGTAGCCATCACGTTGTCCATTGTTGTTTTAAGCTCCCCGCTGAGTTTTGCGCACAACACCGTCTGATGCACAATGCAGTGTAAGGATGTTATCTGAGGTGCAACAGCGGACCAGCGTGCTGTCAAACCATTTACTCTCCCTGTCATGGATGGAGCCCCATCCGTCACAAGCATTCCCACACGCTTCATATCTAGACCATTGTCTTTAAAAAATTCTGAAATGTTCTTAAAGACTATCTCGCCAGTTGTGTGTCCTTCTAACGGCAGTAAACCGAGCAATTCCTCTCGGAAGCATTTGCCGTCAAAAAAACGGACATATATGCACAATTGTGCGATATCGGTTCTGTCTGTGGACTCGTCTACTGCTATAGACATAACATCAGCTTTCTTCAGTTCTTTTAACAGTGTTTCAAACACATCTGTAGCAAGAATTTCAACCCTGCGAATGTTTGAAGTGTCTGACAGGGGAACGTTTTTAATAGCAGATGACACACTCGTTTTAATTTTGCTGTCAATTATCACTTCATCTATGACGGCCAGCATACAGTCTTTCATGGTTTCAGAATCAGTGAATGGCCTTTTCTTCTTTGCTAAGATCCAGGAAACACGAAGGGATGCTGCTGTACCTCTCTCTTGGGCTGTGCATGTCCGTACCATCGTTGTACAGCTCCGATTGTAGGATGCAATCAAACTCTGCACTTTTGCAGCCCTCTCCTGAGATCCCTCTGGAAAGTTGGCCCGGAAAGTCGGGTGTTTCTCCATGTGGTGCCTCCGAATATTGTAATCTTTAAGTACCGCAACGCACTCATTGCATATTAAACACATCGGTTTGGCATTTGGACTTTGTGGTAAAATAAACACGTATTTTTCAGTCCAGGCAGGGTTAAACCGACGGTTTTCATCGTCAATTTTGCGTTTCAGGGTGGAGAAAGTCGAAGACATTTTTGGAGTTGATATCGGACTTCTAGCTAGCCTGCCTACAGAACGTGAATATAACGCTCTAGCAACAGTCAACCCAATCAGGGCATTGTTTGTTAAAGTGTGTCTAGCAACGTTATATTAAACAATGCCCTGATTGGGTTGACTGTTCACACGCTCACACGTCACACCTTGCCACGCCCAATGCGTGACATTTGAGAGCCCTGGTGTTATATTCACGTTCTGTAGGCTACTATTGTATGGTAACGATCCTGTATGAGGCCCGTTAACAGCTCCACCAAGGGAGTTAACTATCTTGGTCTAATGGTTAGCGCGGTCGTCGTTTATGCGGGAGATCGGGGTTCGATTCCCGCATGGGGCGAGTTACACTACCAAGTCTCCGTTCACTACAGTATGAACACTCGCGAAATACGTTTTTCTCTACTTTTATGGCTGGGCCAATCGGGGGTCGCGTCTGGGCCGCATGCGGCCCGTGGGCCGCTAATTGAATAGGCCTGTTCTAGAAGGTCTGAAAGGGGGCATGGATAGAAAACTGGACAAGATTGGAGAGATCATTTACAGCTATGGAGCAGAGAGATTTGGGGTGAAAAGTAAGAACCATGGGACACAGAAGGAACCATCAGCCCATCTCAAGTCCAGGAGACAACACGAGATTGAAAGACTTGTGAAAGAAAGAAGGTGCCTGAGAAAACAGTGGAAGAAGGCCACAGAAGTGGAAAGGAAAGGACTTGAAGCACTACAGGCCGACATCAAGCAGCGTCTTGCAACACTGCGAAGAGCAGAATGCTTGAGAAAGCAACACAAGAAGAAAGAGCGAACGAGGACTGCCTTCTACAGAGATCCCTACAAGTTCGTCAAAGACCTCTTTGTCAAGGAGAAAACAGGGACCCTCAAAGTACCCATAAGGGAACTAGAGGAGCACCTGAGGAAGACCTACTCTGACAACCAGAGGCATGTGCCAGCCAGCATTCCGGATGACATGCCACCAATCCAACCACCTGAGCACCAGATGGAAACAAGGCCCCCTACATGGAGCGAAGTTGAGAGCACAGTAAAACGGGCAAGAACAGCCTCAGCCCCTGGGCCCAACGGCATTCCATACAGGCTATATAAGAACAGTCCAGGCGTCTTGAAGTACCTCTGGAAGCTAATGAAAGTGGCATGGGAAAAGGGAATCATACCAAAGGCATGGCGAAGGGCAGGAGGGATCCTGATTCCCAAAGAGAAGAATTCCTCAACCATCGACCAGTTCCGCCAGATCAGTCTACTGAATGTGGAAGGAAAGATTTTCTTCAGTGTTGTGGCCCAGAGGCTCTCAGTATTCTTGCAGAAGAACAACTTTGTCGACACCTCAGTGCAGAAGGCAGGGATAAGTGGATTCTCAGGATGCCTGGAACACACAAATGTCATCTGGCACCAGATACAAACGGCCAAGAAGGAGAAGAAAGACCTGCATGTGGTTTTCTTAGATCTTGCCAATGCCTTCGGGTCAGTGCCTCATGAGATTTTGTGGACAGCGTTCAACTTCTTCCAAGTCCCAGAGGGCATCACAAGGCTGGTCAAAGCCTACTTCCAGGACCTCCAGTTCTGTGTTACAGCACAAGCCAGTACAACTGCTTGGCAGCACCTCGAGATAGGCATAATGGCGGGCTGCACCATCTCTCCACTGGCTTTTACCATGGCAATGGAGCTCATTATTCGAGCATCCCGATGGGTTGTTGGAGGGGAACGGTTGAAGAGCGGGCTGCGTCTTCCTCCAATCAGGGCGTACATGGATGACATGACGACAATAACAACAACAAACGCATGCACCAAACGCCTGCTGGATAAACTCCAGGGAAACATCAAATGGGCACGAATGGAGATTAAACCCAGTAAGTCCCGCAGTATCTCCATTGTCAAAGGCAAGCTCGCCAATGAGAGGTTCCACGTCAACAACGAGCCAATACCAACAGTTCTGGAGAAGCCTATCAAAAGCCTTGGCCGCTGGTATAGCGCAGAACTCAAAGACTCGAAGCAGGTGGAACAACTCAAGCAGGATACAATCAGTGGCCTCAAGCAGATCAACAACACTGCTCTCCCTGGGAAGCTGAAGCTGTGGTGCTTTCAGTTTGGACTGCTGCCCCGTCTCATGTGGCCAATTTCCATCTACGAGGTCACACTATCCCATGCCAACCGGCTGGAGAGACTGGTGAATGCACAAGTGAGGAAGTGGCTTGGACTGCCGAGAGGCCTTAGCAGCATAGGCCTGTATGGCAACGGAGCCCTCTCCCTACCAATCTCAAGCCTGGTGGAGGAGTACAAATGTGCCAAATCAAGGCTGGAAATTACTCTCACAGAATCCCGGGATCCATTCGTCAGAGGTGCTGCTCCAATCCTAGCAACGGGGAGGAAATGGAAGCCATCTGCAGCAGTTGCGGTGGCAAAGACCGCCCTCAGACACCGGGATATAGTGGGGCATGTCCAACATGGCAGAGGGGGCCTTGGCTTAGAAACAACAACACCCACATGGCAAAAGGCTACTCCAACCGAACGGCGGAAGATGGTGGTTGAGGAGGTGCGCCACCAGGAGGAAGCAGCCAGGTGCGCCAAGGCAGTCTCCCAAGCCCAGCAAGGCCGCTGGATGAAGTGGGAGAGCGTGGAGAGGAGGAAAATCACGTGGAACGAGCTGTGGAGCATGGAGTCTAATAGGCTAAGTTTCATCATCAGAGCCACATATGATGTCCTGCCCTCTCCTACCAACCTACATCTCTGGTATGGAGAGGACCCAGCCTGTCTCCAGCAACCCTCAAACACATCTTGGTGGGTTGCAAGACCAGTCTAACTCAAGGAAGATACACCTGGCGCCACAACCAAGTGCTAAAGTGCTTGGCTGCCGAACTTGAGCACAAGAGGGTAACCACCAACGCCATGCCTCTAAATGCCCAGACTACCTTTCCACAGAAAACAACCTTCATCCGGGAAGGGGAGAAACAGCGGACCAAGCCATCACCTCCAGACTCAGGCCCACTGAACGCAGCCCGGGATTGGGAAATGCGGGTAGACCTCAGCCAGAGGCTCACCTTCCCACCCGAAATTGCAGTGACCAACCTGCGCCAGACCTAGTCCTCTGGTCCAAGTCCTGCCGGCGTGTCTTCATCGTAGAACTGACGGTCCCATGGGAGGAGGCCATCGATGAGGCATTCGAACAGAAGAGGCTGCGGTATGCCAACTTAGCAGTCGAAGCAGAGGGGCGGGGCTGGAACGTGAAGGTGTGGCCAGTGGAGGTGAGGAGAGACTTTGTAGCCAGCTCCACCACAAGGCTCCTGAGGGCAGTAGGGAGCAGAGGACAGGCCCAACGGAAGGCAATCAGAGAACTGTCCACTGCAGCAGAACGGAGCAGTCACTGGCTGTGGCTGAAACGTAGGGACCCAACATGGGCTCCCAAATGACCACGTGGTGCCACCGTGCGACACACACCCAGGCCTGATCAGCCTGTGGTGGGCCAACCTCGGCAGAGGGTGTCTTGTGATAACTGGCCGAAACACCCAATGAGGTCGGGGACCACAACCGAAGATGTGTCGTACTGGTGGCACCACGCGATCATTGCCAAATTCCACTCCACCCAAGAGGACATCTCCAACTCCACTCAATTGTTGTGCTGAATATTTAGGGATTTTAACAACCAGTCCTATTAAGAATCATAAGATATTCTTTTCAGAGCATGAATCAGGTGAATAGAAATGACTGTTAATTTTTTTCCCACCATTGATGATTGTCCATTGTTCCTCAAAGGAACATGGGTGGAAAGAATATGTTCTGAGTGGGTACTTCTGCCACAGAAATAAGTAATTTGTTAAAAAAATAAAAAATAAAAAGCAAGTTCAATTAATTAGGGGGAATTTGATCAAGAGAGTTTTGAACAATTCTCATGATTTATGTTTAGCAGAACCATCATAGCATGCTGTTCAATTTCCTTTTTGGAATCAGTACCATTATATTCTCCAAGTATGGTGGGAAGGGTAATTGGAAAATTGTTGATCTATGACTTATATAATTTGATTACAACAAGTGGTGACTCTTGAGAATGCAATAGAACACTGCGATGCAAATGCTGTTCTCAAGATGTTCCACACTTTGTACATTAAATGACACACCAAGACTATACTTTCAGGGATCATTTCTATAGTTTTATGTCTATTGTTCCTCAAAGGAACATGGGTGGAAATTATGTTCTCTTCTTCTTTCGTGTAACGTCAGAGGTCCAACTCGGTGTCGCGTAGCCATGCCCGCATCTCTGGTTCTAGGTCGAAGAGGCTGGCTTCTGAGGGTGGTCTATATAAGGGGCAGATGGTGATTATGTGGTCGGCGGTCTGCTCTGGGTCACCGCACTCGCATGCCGCACTGTCCGCCAGGCCCCACGCCTTCATTGATGTTTTAAAGCGACCGACACCAGTTCGTAGACGGTTCAGTGTGGTCCATTGCCGGCGTGGTAGGTCGTCTCCTCCAATGGCGCCATCTCCTGGGTCCCAGATGTAGCGGTGGGTTCGGGAGGGCCCGGCTGACTCCCACTCCTGCTTCCAAGCTGCTGCCAACCATGCATCTCTGGAGATGTCCTCAGAGGTGGAGTTGAGCATGGCTTGTGCTGCCTTGTTGTAAGGGTGGCGGGTCTTGAGTCGGCTTGGAGGTGCTGGTGTTATGGTGGTGTTGTGCAGGATGTGCCAGTCATGCTTTTGTGCCTTCCTGGCCAGGGCGAGGGTGGCCGGTGCTATTCCCGCGAGGACTGGCAAGAGGGACACAGGGGTAGGCTTCAAGCATCCAGTAATTATTCTGAGGGAGGTATTGATAGCCACGTCGACCTTTCTCGCATGAGGGCTTCTGCTCCATACTGGGGCGCAGTATTCCGCTGCAGAGAAGACCAGGGCTTGGGTGGATATTCTTAGCGTCTTAGCTGAGGCTCCCCAGGTTGTACCAGCAAGGCGGCGGATCAGCGCGGCCCTGGATGTCACTTTGGCCTTGACTTCTTCCAGGTGTTGCTTGAAGGATAATGTCCGATCCAGGCGCACTCCAAGGTACTTCGGGGCTTGCTGGACCTCCAGACATTTGTTGTCAACGCGCACCTCAAGTTCCCTCCTGCCTTCTCTGGTGCTAAGGTGGTATGCCGCTGCGACTGTCTTTCCGACACTGAGTTGTAGACGCCACCTTCGAAGGTATGCTACCAGTGTGCCTATGTCTACGTTAAGACCCTCTTCCATCGCCTTCCACGTTGGTCGGCTCAGCATGATGGCAAGATCGTCTGCGTAGCCATACTTTCTAGATGCTGTATCAGGTAGGTCGTGGATGTAAACGTTGAACAGCATCGGCGAGAGAATAGACCCCTGCGGTACCCCGTTCCTCAGTCTTCTGAGCCTACTGCACTGGCCACTGCTGGTCTGTAAGATGAAGCTGCGGTTGGAAAGTGTCTCCATGATGAACTTCACCATGTGGCGGTCCGGTATTGTCCTCAGCAGCTTCAGGTGAAGTCCCCGGTGCCAGCATATGTTCTGAGTGGGTACTTCTGCCACAGAAATAAGTAATTTGTTAAAAAATAAAAAATAAAAAGCAAGTTCAATTAATTAGGGGGAATTTGATCAAGACAGTTTTGAA
Source organism: Nansenia antarctica (assembly GCF_963989245.1). Lineage (NCBI taxonomy): Eukaryota > Metazoa > Chordata > Actinopteri > Argentiniformes > Microstomatidae > Nansenia > Nansenia antarctica. Next base: position 28,502,449 of record NC_137681.1, on the reverse strand, counting down.
CAATTCTCATGATTTATGTTTAGCAGAACCGTCATAGCATGCTGTTCAATTTCCTTTTTGGAATCAGTACCATTATATTCTCCAAGTAAGGAGGGAAGGGTAATTGGAAAATTGTTGATCTATGACTTACATAATTTGATTACAACAAGTGGTGAGTCTTGAGAATGCAATAGAACACCGCGATGCAAATGCTGTTCTCAAGACGTTCCACACTTTGTACATTAAATGACACACCAAGACTATACTTTCAGGGATCATTTCTATAGTTTTATGCTTGGGAAATGTGTTTCTAAAGTGTCTGGTCTCGCTATCCATGATGATTATGTAAGATATTCTTTTCAGAGCATGAATCAGGTGAATAGAAATGACTGTTCATTTTTTTTCCACCATTGATGATTGTCCATTGTTCCTTAAAGGAACATGGGTGGAAAGAATATGTTCTGAGTGGGTACTTCTGCCACAGAAATAAGTAATTTGTTAAAAAATAAAAAGCAAGTTCAATTAATTAGGGGGAATTTGATCAAGACAGTTTTTAACAATTCTCATGATTTATGTTTAGCAGAACCGTCATAGCATGCTGTTCAATTTCCTTTTTGGAATCAGTACCATTATATTCTCCAAGTATGGAGGGAAGGGTAATTGGAAAATTGTTGATCTATGACTTACATAATTTGATTACAACAAGTGGTGACTCTTGAGAATGCAATAGAACACCGCGATGCAAATGCTGTTCTCAAGACGTTCCACACTTTGTACATTATTAACTGACACACCAAGACTATACTTTCAGGGATCATTTCTATAGTTTTATGCTTGGGAACACTCTGGTTTTCCCAGCCCCCCAACAGAAGACTGCCAGACCAGTAACAACGATGACCCGCCTGGAATTCAGCAGGGCGGTTCTACAGAGAGGTATGGGCTTTGTGCCGTCTGATCTAAACTGCCTGGTGAAGCCCCCTGGGCCCAATGAATGTTTTGAAGTGAGCTTTAAAACCCCCCAACTGTTAGCGGAATTCTGGACCTTTCATAGGATTAATGAACACAAACCCCCACTTAACCGTTTTACAGCCCACCCACTAACGGATTTAGAATCAAAAGTAGTCACAATTCAATTCCACAATGAGGTGATTCAGGAATATGATATTGAGGTGTGGCTACACCGTCATGCCACCCTTAAATCGGGGGCCCGGATGGTCCTGGATGAAGACGGAGTGTGGACGGTGGCCAAAAAATGGCTGGTACAACTCCGTCCGGACCCGGAGGGGATAGGCGGAGTCCAACATATCCCCAGCACCATCAACCTGGGGAACAACAGGGGCTCCGTCTACTACTACGGTATGCCGAAGCTCTGCAGGAACTGCAGCCAATTGGGCCATCTGGCAGCGGCCTGCAAGGCCGTGGTATGTAAAATCTGCCGCCAAGACCACCCGACGTCGGACCACGACCAGACCTTGCAACCTGTGCGGGGGACAGGGGCATCTTTACCGTGACTGCCCAAGTTCCTATGCAAGTAGAGCCCGGGGCTATAAATCCAACCAACCACCACCCCCACCCCCCCCCCCCACCCCAACCCACACCCCAACCCCCAAACTCACACCCCAACCCACACCCAACATGGAGGAAGAGAAGGGAGAGACGGAGGAGGACCGGCGCTCGAGCGATGGGGGGGACGATCAGAGCTCGAGCGACGGAGAAGGAGAAGGAGAGGAACCAACCGTCCCAGCACCCCCTACAGACAACCTCAACACCCCCCCCTCCTAAACCCCATTACCACCTCCACCCCCTGCAAAAACACCATGAAGGGGGAGCCGGCCTCTATTGAGATAGCCACCAGCAGCACACTGCAGATCCACCTCCCCTCCCAATCAGACAGTGAAAATGACTGGAGCTTGGCTCAACCAAAACGCAAAAGACCACAAAAAAAGGCAATCCGGAAAAAAACAGACAAAAAGACTACTCCAGAACCCAAACCCCAACGCCATACAGGTAAGCCGGCTCCCCCCCCCAAACACTCCTCCCCACCCTCTTCCTCTCTCCAGTCATCACATGCTCCTGACCCTGCACAGCCCACCAGCCACCCCCAGTCCATGCTCACCGGACCGTACGGGCCACCGAAAATCACCTCATCAACAACACAGATGAGGGGGCCACCAGGCAGTCAGTGGGGAGACAACCCCCACACCATGAGCAGCCAAGGGGAGGTGCCACACTATCTGGCCCCCAACGACCCATTGGAGGGCCTCATCCTCATTTGCAATAGCTTAGCAAAAATTGGAACAAACCAAATCCAAGAACCATGAAGATAACAATCTCATCTCTCAACACCAGAAGCCTCCGGCAACCAGACAAACGGGAGGTCGTCTACCAGTACATCACCCAACATCAGTCAGACATGTATATCCTCCAGGAGTGCGCCATCCCATTCAAGGAGATGGACGCCACCCTGGAGGAGGAATGGACACGGGGGGACTCTCTCTGGTCAGGCTCAAACATCGATAGAGCTGATGGGGTCGGCATTTTGGTGGCCAACCCTTTTCTGCAGACCAAAAAGGGGGAGGTTGTAGAGAGCGGGCGAATCCTGGTTCTGGACCTAGAGATCCAGGGTTCGCCGCTGAGGGTCATCAATGTGTACGGCCCAACCAACGTGGCCAAGAGAGTCTCCCTTTTCAAGAAACTTCGGTCTCTCCTCCTCATTCCCACACCAGTCCTAGTGGGGGGAGATTTCAACTGTGCCCTCCGGGATGAGGACCGCAGCAGGCCCAGGAGAGACCGATCCACTACAGAACTTCAGTCCATCATAGACGACTTCCAACTGGTAGACGCCGGTGGCACCTCCCCGCCGACACACACAAGGGTGAGTTCCTCCGGGAATTCTTCCTCCAGGATAGACATGTTCTTGCTCTCGCCAGGTCTGAGGATGGGAACCCTGACCAGCCAGGCGGCCCACTTCTCGGACCACAGGATGTTGACAGTGTCCCTGGAATGGGACGGCCAAACAAGAGCAGGTAGGGGAACCTGGAGGATGAATACATCGATCCTTCAGGACCCAACAGTGGTGCATTCCTTCTCCAGGCGCTACCTGGAGTGGAGGACCCTAAAAGAACTGTTCGACTCCCCGATAGAGTGGTGGGAGATGGTTAAGGCCAGGACAAAGGGCTACTTTGGGTCAGTCGGAAGGAGGAAAGCGGCAGAACAGAGGGCCAGGTTTCAACACCACAACGCGGCCCTCCAACGCCTGAGTCTCCTACAGCTGGGTGGTCTGGATGTGGCCCGAGAACTGGCCGAGACCAAACAACACCTTGCCACCCTCTACCGGGAGCAACAACAAAAGAAACAGTTCAGGGAAAAACTCCAGGGCCTGGAGGAGGAGGAGAAATGCACACGCCACTTCTTCCGCAAGGCACGGTCAAAACACAAGCCTATCCTGTCCCTATACGACACCAATGGGGACACCGTGTCAGACAGAGGCAACATCCCGGGGGTGGCAAGAGAGTTCTACGAGAGTCTCTACAACATCAAGACAACCGACGAGACTCTCATGGCCACCTTCCTGGATGGTCTGGACCGGGTCCCAGAGGGTGGTGAGAGTGAGAACCCAGAGCTGACCACGGAGGAGCTCACCCGGGCCGTGCACTCCTTGAATACACACAAGGCCCCTGGACCGGATGGGATCCCAGCAGAGTTCTACAAGACTCTCTGGGATCTCCTCAAGGAAACTTGGCGGAGGTCTTCAAAGCCGTCTACAGGGAAGGGAGGCTTGGAGAGTCAATGAGACAGAGTACGGTCACACTGATCCCCAAGAAAGGGGACCTCAAGGACCTCCGGAACTGGCGCCCCATCAATCTCCTCCCAGTGGACTATAAAATCATGACAAAAGCCCTCACCCAACGGTTTCAAACCCTCCTCCCCTCAGTTATAGCCCCTGACCAAACCTGTAGCGTCCCCGGTAGGTCCATCAACGACAACCTGCTCCTGGTGAGAGACCTCATCCTGCACTCCCAGGAGCGGAGGTCCCCTTTAGGCCTTCTCAGCCTGGATCAGGAGAAGGCCTTTGACAGGGTTAGCCATGGTTTCCTGCAGAGGGTGCTGAGAGGCATGAACTTCCCCCAGCACCTGCTCAACTGGACCGAACTCTGCTACAACAACATCACGAGCAGAGTTCGGATCAACAACCAGTTGACAGACCCCTTCCCCATCAAAGCTGGAGTACGGCAGGGATGCGCCTTGGCCCCTCTACTGTACATCATCTACCTGGAGCCGTTCCTACGGAAGATCCGGAGCTCCCCCAACATCATGGGCTACCCTCTACCAGGGGCCCGGGGGGAGAGGCTCAAGGTGGTGGCGTACATGGACGACATTACCATCGTCGGCACAGATAGTCGCTCCATTTCCACAGCAATGAAAGTGGTGGAGGACTACTGTGCAGCCACTGGCGCCCTGATCAATAGGGGTAAGTGTGAGCTGTTTCTGTCGCAGCACTGGCAGGAGAACCTGGCAACCTCCTTCCCTGTAAAGACGGAAAACATTAAGCTGCTGGGGATCACCTACCAGAAAGATGGAGGAGCCTCCGGCAGCTGGAAGGAGACCATCCGCCAGGTCCAAAAGAAGATCTGTGAGTGGAGTGCACGGCCTCTCACAATGACAGGCAAGATCCTGGTCCTGAAGGCTATTGTTCTTCCCATTCTCCTTTACCTGGGCAGGGTGTTTCCCCCAGACAGAGCAGTATCCAAAACCATCGAAAGGATCATGTTTACCTTTGTCTGGGGGAGCCAGATGGCAGTGATCACACTGTGCCCTACAGCTGGGACCCCCCTCCAGTCTACAAGATATGGAGGGACTTTGCCTTCAAGACAGGATTGTCCGCGGCTGGGCTGGCCTCATGGAAATACAAAGACATTATGACCTTCATAAGATCGAAGGAATTACTCACCCCAAGGCCAGCACAGCCGTGGACTCCAAACAGGTATGGAAAAACATTAATCATAAATGTACTAACAATAAACAAAAAGACATTGCCTGGATGGCTGCTCATGGTTGTCTCCCCACTAGGGAATTCTTGCATAGGCGGCACATCGCAAAGACTGAGAAATGCCCCCACGGATGCACGGACACAGAACACATTAACCACCTGTTCTGTGAGTGCTCCGTGGCCAGGCGGGTCTGGGCCCTGTTTGTTCCCTCTGTCTCCCTAAACAGCCTGCTGACCCTGCCCCGCTTGACGGGCGAGAACATCCTGTATGGTCCTCCCGGGGGGTGCACAACCCCCCAACTACAACAACAGTGGAGGATCATCAGCGCCGTCAAGCAGGTACTCTGGGAGACAAGGAACATCAGGGTCTGTCAGAAACAGAGCGTCGACCTGACAACCCTGAGGAGGAGAATCACCCTCTTCCTCAGGGACCATGCTATTGTTGACTTATAACCCGGATCAAGCAAGAGCGGTGTGGGGGGTGGAGAGATGGAAGGACGTCATCCTCTAAACCGCCCCCCATGCCATGCCGCGCCGCATCGCCCAACCCCCCCCCACCCCGGGCCTACCTCACTACACCACCAGTTCCTGCACTATCACCTTCACCACCGTTCCAGCACAAGCCCTGGTCAGCAGTATCACCATCACAAGGACCAGGAGAGGAGCAGCGCACAACACCAACAGGGAAGTTTACTGCACCTTCCACCACCTACACATGTACACAGCACTGACCCACTTCCTACCCTCACCAGAATATCACCACACACAACCCACAGCCGAACCAGCCGTCTCTGCCAGCACCACCAGCACCAGGATGACCAACACCACTGGGTCACAGGGAAGTACTGATCACCCGCCTGACACCAAAATGCACACTACACAAACCATGCACACCTCCCTTCTCTCACTCCTGTATCTTTTCAGGCACATGTCATATCCAGCTCTGACACCTACCCAGGCTTCCAGACCCAGGAGCAGAGACCGGCGGGAACCACCATGTCACCCCAGCACCAACCCCAGGTTCCAACTCAGCGACCCCAAACCCCCTGTTCCGGGCCCCCCCCCCCCAACTCCAGGCCCCAATTTCAAAGACAATTTCACACAGAGCCAATCACTGAAGAAGACAAAAAATCTGTAACAGTAATTTTTTACAATGAGACAGTTTCAGACGAAGACATCATCACCTGGCTTGGAAGACACGCCGACATAGAATCCACGGCACAGTGGCAACGTGATGCTGATGGGGTATGGACCTGCTGGGGATCACCTACCAGAAAGATGGAGGAGCCTCCGGCAGCTGGAAGGAGACCATCCGCCAGGTCCAAAAGAAGATCTGTGAGTGGAGTGCACGGCCTCTCACAATGACAGGCAATGACAGGCAAACTCCATCCTACTCGGAAACAACAGAGGTCAGCTGTTCTACTACGGAATGCCAAAGGTATGTAGGAATTGTGGGGAAATGGGTCACCTGGCAGCAAAATGCACAGTCATCAGATGCAGGAATTGTGGTGAAGCACATGAAACCAGGCAATGTATGAAAGAACGCAAATGCAATTTATGTAATGAAGATGGACATGTGTTCAAAAACTGCCCCGAATCCTACGCTAATAGAACAAGGTATAATGAAAACGAGAAAAGACAGGAACCACCCCCAACCACAGAAAGAACACAAACACCTACTGGTCCAAGCCAACAAGGCCCAAACCCTGACCCAAACCCTGACCCAAACCCTGGCCCAACCACAGAAAGAACTCAAACACCTACTGCTCCAAACCAACATGGCCCAACCCCTGACCCAAACCCTGACCCTAACACAGCGACAACAGAAAAGACACAGGAGACACAAATATGGCAAGAACAACTAACGGAGGACGCCATAGAGCTACTAGAGAGCTTGGGATCACCAGTGTCCCCCCTGCAAACCACAATTACCATCCCAGGGGACGCTTTCGCCCAGTCACTATTTTCTGAAATGGAGGAGGAGAGCAGTCAGATCAGAGAGGGAGTTGACCAGGCCGGGCTGACTGCAGTGCCACCAACGCCACCACCACTGGGGGGTGCTGATGAGACGCACAGACGGGCCAGGCTGACTGCAGTACCGCCACCAAGAAAAACAATCAAAAGTGAATCAGAAGAGGTACCTATCGCGGCAAACCCAATCATGGTGGTGGAAGAAGAGAAGGAACACAGTAGTCAGGACGATGAGTCGGAGGAGGAGGAGGAACCAGAGGAGGAACCAGGACAAGAGCCGGGACCCACAGAGACACAAGAAAACAGTGGAGGACGTCTGGAGAAACGCTCTAAAAGAAAATTACCACCCACAACCACCAGAAGCAAGAAACCAAACAAAAACACATCCCCAGACCCAAAACAACCCCAGATGGCTAAACCCATACCCAACAAATCACCTACCACCCTACCACCCTGGCCCCCACTTGTAAAACCACACGTCGTAGCAGCACAGCAACCCATTTACCCAGGCCATCAGAGACAAGCCAAGCTGCCTGCCAAGCAGCCCAGACCAGAAAAAACAAAGGGAAGCAAAGAAAGATATAAACCAATGAACAACGACGAGTGCAGCTAACCACCTCCCCGGTCAACAGCAAACAGCCACATGGACAGTAAAGTGCTAAAACTCATTCTCATCACCATCATGACAATCAGGATTACTACAATTAACGTCAGGAGCATCTTGTGGGAAAAGAAAAGAGGAGTAGTTTTTTCCCACTTGGCATCACTCAACACAGACATAATATGTCTTCAAGAATGTAACATCCCATACCGAAAAAACTATGAAGACCTCCAAAAAGAATGGGGACTTGGAGACTCCATATGGTCTGGCTCAAATACGGCCAGGGCAGATGGAGTCGCCATACTGAGCAAAAACCCAACAATCCAACTACTACAGCCAAAAATAATACAAGCAGGACGGCTAATAACAACAGTTGCAAAACATGGGAAAAACACAACAAAAATAATAAATGTATATGCACCAACTAATCAAAATGAAAGAACACAGTTTTTTGAAAAGTTGTACCCTGCACTTCTGGGAAACATACCCACCATCATGATAGGTGACTTTAATTGTGCAAGAAGGGAAATGGACAGATGCCGCCCAAGAAATGACGCATCAAGCCGAAAACTGAACAAACTAGTCACAGACCTTTCCCTCCAAGACATAGGAAAAGACCTGACACCACACCACACTTGGACAAGTGCAGATGGAAGGTCTTTTTCAAGAATAGATATGATCCTCATAGACCCAAACCTCACGACAACAAACACACACTCCGCACCAGTATTCTACTCAGACCACAGGCAAATAACAACAACAATAACACAACCAGCAACAAACCAAGAAGAAAAAGGCCCAGGGGTGTGGAAGCTGAATACAACGCTCCTCAAGAACACCAAAACCAGAGAAGCCCTGACCAACAGACTAACAGAGTGGGCCACCCTCATAGACCTATACCCATCACCAGTAGATTGGTGGGAAAACATTAAAGACAGAGCAAAAAACTACCTGAAAGCGGCAAGCAAAAAACAGGCAAGCGACACAAGGGAGAAGACGAAAAGACTGGACCAAACACTGCAACGGCTGTCAAACCTACAATTGGAAGGCTTTAATCTCACCCAGGAGATAAAAGAAACAAAACTCAAACTAGACAACCTTTACCAAGAAGAACAGAGAAAGATACAGGTGAAAAGCAGAATCAAACATCTAGAACAAAATGAAAAATGCACACCTTATTTCTTCCAGAAGATAAAAAAGAAAAAACACATGATGGACTCCATCAAAGACAAAAAAGGAACAAAACAAAACGACCCACAACAAATTAGAAACATAGTAACAGAATTCTATACAGAATTATACACTGAAAAAGACACAAACAGAGAGCTGATAGAAGAGCTGCTTCGGGACACGGAGAGAGTGGCTGGAGAAGTAATAGAAGGGGAAGAGTTGCCCATTACAACAGAGGAAATCAAAAAAGCAATAGACAGCCTAACTGAAGGCAAAACCCCAGGTCAAGATGGACTTCCTGTTGAGTTTTACAAAGCCTTCTGGGATCCAGAAAAAGATGGCATAACAAAAGTCTTTAATTACATGTATAACACAAGAGAGATGTGCCCAACCATGACAAAAGGAATCATAACACTACTATACAAGAAAGGAGACCCAGAAGACCTTCAAAATTGGCGCCCCATAACTTTACTCTGCACCGACTACAAAATTCTCACCAAAATACTCATGTACAGACTACAAAAAGAAATACCAGAGGTTATTGAGCAAGATCAAACCTGTGGAGCACCAGGACGCTCCACAACAGACAATCTCACCATCATCAGGGACATCTTCTCCCATGCAGAAGAAAGGTCAATCCCATTCTGTATTTTCAATTTAGACAAGGAGAAAGCCTTCGACAGGGTCAATCATGCTTACCTACTAGAAGTATTAAAAACAGCAAACATCAACAAAACAATACAGAACTGGGTAAAAATAATTTACAATAATATCACGAGCACAGTATTGGTCAATGGCACACAAACAAATGAAATAAAAGTAAAATCTGGAGTTAGACAGGGATGCCCTTTGTCAGCCATCCTCTACACCCTTGCAATAGAGCCATTACTCAACAACATCCGGAAAAACAAGAACATAGAAGGCTATACATTACCAGGCTCAAACAACAAACAGATAAAGACACAAGCATATATGGACGACGTCACACTCATCTGTACAACTGTCCAATCTGCCAAACACATAGAAAAAACTTTGGACATATACTGCAAAGCAACAGGAGCAGTCATCAATAAAAAGAAAAGTGAAATATATACGTCTAGAAACTGGCCAAAACACTCGGACATACAAAGCATTTTCCCAGTAAGAACAAAAATAAAAATTCTGGGGATCATCTTTGATGAAAGAAACCAAGGGCAAGAAAGCTGGGATGACACAATCAAAAAAATGAAAAAGAAAATAGGAGGATGGCAGCAAAGGACGTTGTCCACAAAGGGGAAAATTGTACTACTAAATGCAATACTATACCCAATTCTTGCATACATAGGAAAAATATTCCCACCAAACAGAGAACAAGAAAAAAAAATAAACCAAGAAACATTCAGATTTATATGGGGAGGGAAACAGGAACTGGTGAAGAGAGAGGTCATGATGAAGGAAACAATGAAAGGAGGGAGAGGGGTGCCAAATATACCACTACTAATAAAAACCCAAGCTCTAGCATACACCATCCAAAATTGTAAAAAAAAATGGAAAGGAAGGCAAGCTACCTCAACAGATTTTATTTCAAGACGAGCCTAAGAGGCATCGGCATCAAAGACATCGACCACACAATACCACTTTCATGGGATCCACCAGTACACTATAAAAGACTGAGGAAAACATTACGGGAAACGTTTAAACTACACAAAGACAGGGAATGGACATTCAAGACCATGAAAAAGACAATTTCTCAAAATATAACACCAGAAAAATCAGAACACACAAACACAATAACAAAAGAACAACTATGGAAAAATATAAACAATAAATGCCTCATGAACAGACAAATTGACATAGCCTGGGCCATAACAACTAACAATCTCCCCACCTGTGTTAGAATGTACAAAAGAGGGATAGCAAGAACAGAACTCTGTACCTATGGTTGCCAAGCCAAAGAAACAGAAAAACACATCGTCTGGGACTGCAGGATTGCAAAGAGAATATGGACCATCTGTCAACCCCTCATTGGAAATCTAACAGACACAAATACCATCACTTTCCAAGGAATTGTCTGTGGCCCACCAGGGGGAACAAGAACAGGCCAGGAGGAAAATGCTTGGCGGGTCACAAACACAATAAAAGAAGTACTATGGCAAACAAGAAACATCAGCTTATATCAGAAACAAGAAACACACCCACTCATCATCATAAGAATGATCAATAAAACAATTAGAGACTATTACTTACTAGACACACATCAACAGGGAAAGGAAAAAACACATAACAACTGGAAAATAACAAACATTCAACAGCTAAACATCCAGATACCCCAAACTACGAACCCCCCGCCACCACCCCCAACCAGACAAACAACGACCGCACCAACGACTCAGACACTTGTAACTAGCAGACACCTGACAAATATCTCAACATCCACGACAGCACAGGCAAAAAAGAGACGGCAATTCTGGACTTCCAACACACAAACATGACCATTGCTCAACATCTGTTAGCCCCAACTGAACCTCTGACCAAGCAGTGGTCAGAGGCTAGGGAGGTGGCCCTCTGTCTTCTTTTTCCAAGAACAGGTGGAGTCCAGAACAGACCTGACGTGGCAGCACCAGGAGGGGACCAGCCAGGCCCAGACCCCCTCGGCCCAGAGGGAGGAGACCCAAGTGATGAGTGGAGCATGCGGGACACAGTGGAGTGTCTGGAAACTATTCAAACTCCAGATACCCAGTGTACCTGCATGCTCTCAGGTTTTCTTCCATCCTCTAGGTCCAGACCCTGCAGTAGACACGAAGGGCAACAGCCAGAGCCTAAGAGACCAGGGGACCTAAGAGCGGAAAGGCCGGACCCCGAGAGGAGTTTCCAAAGACCGCGACTCTTCCAGTAGGTGGCCAGTAGGTGGCATCTTTACCGTGACTGCCCAAGTTCCTATGCAAGTAGAGCCCGGGGCTATAGGGAATACGATAAATCCAACCAACCACCACCGCTCTGACACCTACCCAGGCTTCCAGACCCAGGAGCAGAGACCGGCTGGAACCAGCTACAGGCCCAGTCCCCTACCCGCCAACCCCCAACCCCCAGCCCGGAACAAGCTGAGAAGAGCCAGGCAGCTTTTTTCCTGGATAAGCTGTGTACAGGTTTTTCGCCTCTGCTTGCCTGCCATGCGCCGAGCTCTCTGGGCCTCTCCTCGGGGGCCTCCGGTCGGCCTGCGTGCTCGATCTGCTCCGCCGCTGGGGCGCCTGGTCCGGCTAGCCTCGTGAAGGGCTACAGGAGCCTGAGCCTGGTGGGCTGGGCCGGATGCGCCGGTGGTGGGGCGGGTCGGGTGAGTCGGGTGTGTGGGGTCCCTCGGGGGAGGGAGGTGGGGGAGCCACGGCTTTGCACTGGTGGGCAAACTGGATAGTAGTCGCTCTACAACTAGAGGGCTGCAGGGGAATTTTTTCCCGGATGCACAGCGAACAGGTTTTTTACCCCTGCCTCCTACCGACACTGGAACCTGGACACTGAACACTGAACACTGAACATTACACTACACTGGACAATACACTGAACACTGAGCACTTTAGTTAGGTTCATGTTGGTCGTTGTTGAATGTAATGTCTTAAATGTCTGATTGATTGATGATTGATTAATTGATTGTATACATGGTGTGTTTTTATAAAAACCAATAAAAAACACCTTTATGTTTGGGAAATGTGTTTCTAAAGTGTCTGGTCTCGCTATCCATGATGATTATGTAAGATATTCTTTTCAGAGCATGAATCAGGTGAATAGAAATTACTGTTCATTTTTTTTCCACCATTGATGATTGTCCATTGTTCCTCAAAAGAACATGGGTGGAAATTATGTTCTCTTCTTCTTTCGTGTAACGTCAGAGGTCCAACTCGGTGTCGCATAGCCATGCCCGCATCTCTGGTTCTAGGTCGAAGAGGCTGGCTTCTGAGGGTGGTCTATATAAGGGGCAGATGGTGATTATGTGGTCGGCGGTCTGCTCTGGGTCACCGCACTCGCATGCCGCACTGTCCGCCAGGCCCCACGCCTTCATTGATGTTTTAAAGCGACCGACACCAGTTCGTAGACGGTTCAGTGTGGTCCTTTGCCGGCGTGGTAGGTCGTCTCCTCCAATGGCGCCATCTCCTGGGTCCCAGATGTAGCGGTGGGTTCGGGAGGGCCCGGCTGACTCCCACTCCTGCTTCCAAGCTGCTGCCAACCATGCATCTCTGGAGATGTCCTCAGAGGTGGAGTTGAGCATGGCTTGTGCTGCCTTGTTGTAAGGGTGGCGGGTCTTGAGTCGGCTTGGAGGTGCTGGTGTTATGGTGGTGTTGTGCAGGATGTGCCAGTCATGCTTTTGTGCCTTCCTGGCCAGGGCGAGGGTGGCCGCTGCTATTCCCGCGAGGACTGGCAAGAGGGACACAGGGGTAGGCTTCAAGCATCCAGTAATTATTCTGAGGGAGGTATTGATAGCCACGTCGACCTTTCTCGCATGAGGGCTTCTGCTCCATACTGGGGCGCAGTATTCCGCTGCAGAGAAGACCAGGGCTTGGGTGGATATTCTTAGCGTCTTAGCTGAGGCTCCCCAGGTTGTACCAGCAAGGCGGCGGATCAGCGCGGCCCTGGATGTCACTTTGGCCTTGACTTCTTCCAGGTGTTGCTTGAAGGATAATGTCCGATCCAGGCGCACTCCAAGGTACTTCGGGGCTTGCTGGACCTCCAGACATTTGTTGTCAACGCGCACCTCAAGTTCCCTCCTGGCTTCTCTGGTGCTAAGGTGGTATGCCGCTGCGACTGTCTTTCCGACACTGAGTTGTAGACGCCACCTTTGAAGGTATGCTACCAGTGTGCCTATGTCTACGTTAAGACCCTCTTCCATCGCCTTCCACGTTGGTCGGCTCAGCATGATGGCAAGATCGTCTGCGTAGCCATACTTTCTAGATGCTGTATCAGGTAGGTCGTGGATGTAAACGTTGAACAGCATCGGCGAGAGAACAGACCCCTGCGGTACCCCGTTCCTCAGTCTTCTGAGCCTACTGCACTGGCCACTGCTGGTCTGTAAGATGAAGCTGCGGTTGGAAAGTGTCTCCATGATGAACTTCACCATGTGGCGGTCCGGTATTGTCCTCAGTAGCTTCAGGAGAAGTCCCCGGTGCCAGGATATGTTCTGAGTGGGTACTTCTGCCACAGAAATAAGTAATTTGTTAAAAAAGAAAAAAGAAAAAGCAAGTTCAATTAATAAGGGGGAATTTGATCAAGACAGTTTTGAACAATTCTCATGATTTATGTTTAGCAGAACCGTCATAGCATGCTGTTCAATTTCCTTTTTGGAATCAGTACCATTATATTCTCCAAGTATGGAGGGAAGGGTAATTGGAAAATTGTTGATCTATGACTTACATAATTTGATTACAACAAGTGGTGACTCTTGAGAATGCAATAGAACACCGCGATGCAAATGCTGTTCTCAAGACGTTCCACACTTTGTACATTAAATGACACACCAAGACTATACTTTCAAGGGATCATTTCTATAGTTTTATGCTTGGGAAATGTGTTTCTAAAGTGTCTGGTCTCGCTATCCATGATGATTATGTAAGATATTCTTTTCAGAGCATGAATCAGGTGAATAGAAATGACTGTTCATTTTTTTTCCACCATTGATGATTGTCCATTGTTCCTCAAAGGAACATGGGTGGAAAGAATATGTTCTGAGTGGGTACTTCTGCCACAGAAATAAGTAATTTGGTCTTCCCACGGGACTGTCAGTTCCAGCAGCACTGCTTGCCTGGTGGACTCAGAAAAGAGAACAATGTCTGGTCGCAGGGTGGTGACTGCAATGTGGCTGGGGAACTTCAGCTGATGTTCAAGGTCAACCAACAGCTGCCAGTCTCTTGCAGAGGTCAAGATGCCTGCAGATGTTTTCCTGGCAGGGGTTGGCTGCTCCCCAGCTCTGACAAAGGCAATGGTTTTCTTGGAGGGTCGGAACTGCTTTGCCCACACAAGTCCTGCACTGATGGCTTCAGTAATGGTCTTCAGGACTTGGTCATGCCTCCACCTGTACCGTCCATCTCCAAGGGCCCTTGTACAGCAGCTGAGGATGTGTTCCAGGGTTCCTCGCTTGGAACACAGTTGGCATGCTGGTGTCTCTGCTATGCCCCATGTGTGCAGATTTGACGGGCTTGGAAGCACATCATAGACTGCCTGGATGAGGAATTTGATGCGGTGAGGCTCGGCTTTCCAAAGCTCAGCCCAGGTCACCTTCCTCTCAATCGCATTCTCCCATCTCGTCCAAGCTCCCTGTTGCTTCATTCCCACTGCCTTGCAGGTTCTTGTCTCCTCCACTGCTGCTCTCACCTCCTCCTGAACAAGGCGGCGCTTTTCCTTCCCCCTGGTGTTCATTTGGGGAGTTGGAAAGGATCCAAGCCCAGCTCGACCTCTTGTGACCACTCCCACCAAGCTCCTGTGACGCAGCCTGGCCTCTGCCTCTTGAACAGCTTCCTCTGCCCTCCACTTCCTGCCAGTCCTCACTTGGATCCCTGCATTAGCCACCTTCGGATCACTTGAGTCCCTGTACTGAACCACTTCTCTGGCTCTTGTCACCTTGAATTCCTCCTCCAAGGATTTGAAGGGCAGTTGCAGTTTGTTGGTGTTCCCATAGAGTGCGGTGCTGCTCAAACTCCTTGGTAATCCAAGCCATCTCCGGAGGTGGTTGCTGACCCTCCTCTCTAAGGTCTCCACTGTTGAGATAGGGACCGCATAGACAAGGAGGGGCCACAGGATCCTGGGAAGAATGCCATGTTGGTAAACCCAGGCTTTAAACTTCCCGGGTAGGCCTGACTTGTCCACGGATTTCAGCCAGCCATCCAACTCAGTGCAGGTCGACTTGATGGATATTGTGTCCCTCAGAGAGAAGTCAAAAACCTTGCCCAAGCTCTTGACTGGCTTCTCTGTGATAGTTGGGATGGCTGTGCCTGTGATGGTAAACCGGAACTTGTCCTCCACTTTCCCTTTCCTCAGCACCATAGATCTTGATTTGGCGGGTTTGAAACGCATCCGGGCCCACCCCACTAGCTTTTCGAGTCCGTTCAGAATCCACCGGCAGCCTGGGACTGATTCTGTCGTGACTGTGAGGTCATCCATGAATGCCCTGATGGGTGGTTGCCGTTGTCCGGAATTCGTTCGGGGCCCTCTGCACTCTGGCTCAGCAGACTTGGTGAGCATGTTCATGGCTAGGGAGAACAGTGTCACAGAGATAGTGCACCCTGTGATGATACCGATCTCCACCTTGTGCCAACTGGATGTTATTGCTCCTGAAGAGACCCTCATCCTGAAATTGCTGTAGTAATCAGCGATGAGGTCTCTGCACCTGCTGGGGACATGATGCTTCGTCAAGGTGAACTGAACCAGCTTGTGTGGAATGGAGCCGAATGCATTTGCCAGGTCAAGCCACAACACTGACAGGTTGCCTTTGTTCTCTCGGGCCTCCCGAATGAGCTGTGTCACCACGCCGGTATGCTCCAGACAACCTGGCATTCCTGACACACCGCCCTTCTGGACGGATGTATCGATGTAGGTGTTCTTTGCCAGGTAGGTACACAGCCGTCTGGAAACAGTGCTGAAGAAAACCTTTGCCTCAACACACAGCAGGGAGATGATGCGGAACTGGTCTAGCTGAGTGGAGTTTTCCTCCTTCGGGATCCAAACCCCTTCAGCCACTCTCCATTGTTCAGGTATCCTCCCCCTTCTCCAGAAGACTCACAGGATTTTCCACAGACGCAGCAGGAGTTTGGGACAGTTCTTGTACACTTTGTATGAAGTGCCACTCGGTCCTGGAGCAGAGCTTGCCCTTGCTTTGCGGACAACCTCCCTGACTTCCTTCAGCTGCAGCTCCGACATGTCGAATTGCTCTTCCGGTTCAGGGGGGTCTATGAGGATGTTGCACTCTCCCAACTCCTGCTCTCTTGCGGGATCGCTGTACGTCTGCTTCAGATGATGGTCTATCTCTTCCTGCGAGGAGGCCAGTTTGCCACTGCGCTTCTGCCCGAGCAAATCCTTCATGAACTTGAAGGGGTTGGCTATGAATGCAGCACGTTTACGTGCCCTCTCACGCCGCCGCCTCCGATGCCACTCAGCCCGGCGGAGAATCCTGATGTTTTTCCGTAGGATGCACATTAGCTGGGCCAGGCCAGTGCGTTCCTCCTCTCCTGCCACCTTGTACTGGGACTTCAGCGCTTTCATCTCCTGCCTGATGTTATGGATCTTTGCAGCTCTTTGGTTCTTTACGTAAGATGTTCCGGAGCTTTTCTTCTTTCTTCTTTTCTTTTACCGCATGTACACTGCTTGTTCATAGTCGTTTGTCCATTGCCTAAGTCTGTTACCGTTGTGTCCGTCCGACTGGGGTGCTCATCCTCCCCCCCTCTCGGGCACCCCTGGGGGTATTTTTCCATTAAGTTCATCGTAGCTTTGTTAGGGTCCTCCTCTCAGAGGACACAGATTGGGTTGCCAGCCCGTTCTGCCCCCGGTCGCCGTCTCTCCGAGCTGTCACTGACTCTCCAGTAGTCACCACACTCTTCATGGTTGTCATCCAGTCTTTCCTGGCTGTCACTGATGACTCAGGGGGTTCGCTGTGTACATACATCTACTGATGCCTCTGGACACATCTTCAGTGATGTTCCTGGAATCATCGGGCGTTTCGGGTCTTTCAACATCATACACCCTCCTCCAGGTGACCCAGCCGGGGCTCATCAGACCCCAGCTTGTGTCCAGATGGCTAACTAGCTACCATGACTCCATGGCTCTCCTCTTTTGAGCCACAGCCATCTAGAGGCTCTCTCTGCCGCATTGGTGGTACTGCGGATGGCTCTCCTCTTTCTCTCTCCATCGATGCCCAAACTGCTGAAGGCTCTGGCCAAGGAACGGGCTGCAAATCCTCTGCAACCAACCTCTACTGGGAAACACCTCGCTCTCCACCCAGCCTGCTGGCAGTCACTGACCAGTCCCGCGTACTTGGAGAGCTTCCTCTCTAAGTAATTTGTTAAAAAATAAAAAATAAAAAGCAAGTTCAATTAATTAGGGGGAATTTGATTCTGACAGTTTTGAACAATTCTCATGATTTATGTTTAGCAGAACCGTCATAGCATGCTGTTCAATTTCCTTTTTGGAATCAGTACCATTATATTCTCCAAGTAAGGAGGGAAGGGGCAGGCCACCTACTGGAAGAGTCGCGGGTGTTCCTCTCGGATCCCGGCCTGTTCCGCTCAAAGAGGGGGGGTGGGTCGGGGGAGCCACTTCCCAGCAGCGGTCAAGCCACCTACTGAGAAGACGTGCTCCCTGACCAAGAATAGAAAAAAAGGAGGGGCATAGAGCCTAGTGAGGAAAAAAGGGCGAAAAAAACCTAGATTTCTCAAAAAAACACAAAAACCCACACCCCACCAAAGACTAGCTTTAATAGAAGTCTTTAGTAAAAGGTGTTTTTTATTGTTTTTTATAAAAACGCAACACCGTGTATACAATCAATTAATCAAACAATCAGACATTTAAGACATTTCATTCAACAACAACCAACATTAAACTAACTAAAGTGCTCAGTGTTCAGTGTATTGTCCAGTGTAGTGTAATGTTCAGTGTTCAGTGTTCAGTGTCCAGGTTCCAGTGTCGGTAGGAGGCAGGGGTAAAAAACCTGTTCGCTGTGCATCCGGGAAAAAAATTCCCCTGCAGCCCTCTAGTTGTAGAGCGACTACTATCCAGTTTGCCCACCAGTGCAAAGCCGTGGCTCCCCCACCTCCCTCCCCCGAGGGACCCCACACACCCGACTCACCCGACCCGCCCCACCACCGGCGCATCCGGCCCAGCCCACCAGGCTCAGACTCCTGTGGCCCTTCACGAGGCTAGCCGGACCAGGCGCCCCAGCGGCGGAGCAGATCGAGCACGCAGGCCGACCGGAGGCCCCCGAGGAGAGGCCGAGAGAGCTCGGCGCATGGCAGGCAAGCAGAGGCGAAAAACCTGTACACAGCTTATCCAGGGAAAAAGCTCCCTGGCTCTTCTCAGCTTGTTCCGGGCTGGGGGTTGGGGGTTGGCGGGTAGGGGACTGGGCCTGTAGCTGGGGGCCTGGAGTTGGGGGGGGGGGGCCCGGAACAGGGGGTTTGGGGTCGCTGAGTTGGAACCTGGGGTTGGTGCTGGGGTGACGTGGTGGTTCCCGCCGGTCTCTGCTCCTGGGTCTGGAAGCCTGGGTAGGTGTCAGAGCTGGATATGACATGTGCCTGAAAAGATACAGGAGTGAGAGAAGGGAGGTGTGCATGGTTTGTGTAGTGTTCATTTTGGTGTCAGGCGGGTGATCAGTACTTCCCTGTGACCCAGTGGTGTTGGTCATCCTGGTGCTGGTGGTGCTGGCAGAGACGGCTGGTTCGGCTGTGGGTTGTGTGTGGTGATATTCTGGTGAGGGTAGGAAGTGGGTCAGTGACGTCCTTCCATCTCTCCACCCCCCACACCGCTCTTGCTTGATCCGGGTTAGTCAACAATAGCATGGTCCCTGAGGAAGAGGGTGATTCTCCTCCTCAGGGTTGTCAGGTCGACGCTCTGTTTCTGACAGACCCTGATGTTCCTCGTCTCCCAGAGTACCTGCTTGACGGCGCTGATGATCCTCCACTGTTGTTGTAGTTGGGGGGTTGTGCACCCCCCGGGAGGACCATACAGGATGTTCTCGCCCGTCAAGCGGGGCAGGGTCAGCAGGCTGTTTAGGGAGACAGAGGGAACAAACAGGGCCCAGACCCGCCTGGCCACGGAGCACTCACAGAACAGGTGGTTAATGTGTTCTGTGTCCGTGCATCCGTGGGGGCATTTCTCAGTCTTTGCGATGTGCCGCCTATGCAAGAATTCCCTAGTGGGGAGACAACCATGAGCAGCCATCCAGGCAATGTCTTTTTGTTTATTGTTAGTACATTTATGATTAATGTTTTTCCATACCTGTTTGGAGTCCACGGCTGTGCTGGCCTTGGGGTGAGTAATGGTTTCCTTCGATCTTATGAAGGTCATAATGTCTTTGTATTTCCATGAGGCCAGCCCAGCCGCGGACAATCCTGTCTTGAAGGCAAAGTCCCTCCATATCTTGTAGACTGGAGGGGGGTCCCAGCTGTAGGGCACAGTGTGATTTATTAATGCGGTCACCCTGAGTGTCCGGAGGATGGGTGTGGCATAGAATATTTCAAAGAACCTGGCTTTCCTATCTTTGTTGTTGGTGTTGTTGATGAGGTTGGAGAGTCCCTGTGCCCTAATGATGTTTAGGATGTCTGGGACCCCTTTCCCCCCATTCTCCACTGTTTTGTACAGGGTGGTGCGTTTTAGTTTTTTCATCTGGCTCCCCCAGACAAAGGTAAACATGATCCTTTCGATGGTTTTGGATACTGCTCTGTCTGGGGGAAACACCCTGCCCAGGTAAAGGAGAATGGGAAGAACAATAGCCTTCAGGACCAGGATCTTGCCTGTCATTGTGAGAGGCCGTGCACTCCACTCACAGATCTTCTTTTGGACCTGGCGGATGGTCTCCTTCCAGCTGCCGGAGGCTCCTCCATCTTTCTGGTAGGTGATCCCCAGCAGCTTAATGTTTTCCGTCTTTACAGGGAAGGAGGTTGCCAGGTTCTCCTGCCAGTGCTGCGACAGAAACAGCTCACACTTACCCCTATTGATCAGGGCGCCAGTGGCTGCACAGTAGTCCTCCACCACTTTCATTGCTGTGGAAATGGAGCGACTATCTGTGCCGACGATGGTAATGTCGTCCATGTACGCCACCACCTTGAGCCTCTCCCCCCGGGCCCCTGGTACAGGGTAGCCCATGATGTTGGGGGAGCTCCGGATCTTCCGTAGGAACGGCTCCAGGTAGATGACGTACAGTAGAGGGGCCAAGGGGCATCCCTGCCGTACTCCAGCTTTGATGGGGAAGGGGTCTGTCAACTGGTTGTTGATCCGAACTCTGCTCGTGATGTTGTTGTAGCAGAGTTCGGTCCAGTTGAGCAGGTGCTGGGGGAAGTTCATGCCTCTCAGCACCCTCTGCAGGAAACCATGGCTAACCCTGTCAAAGGCCTTCTCCTGATCCAGGCTGAGAAGGCCTAAAGGGGACCTCCGCTCCTGGGAGTGCAGGATGAGGTCTCTCACCAGGAGCAGGTTGTCGTTGATGGACCTACCGGGGACGCTACAGGTTTGGACAGGGGCTATAACTGAGGGGAGGAGGGTTTGAAACCGTTGGGTGAGGGCTTTTGTCATGATTTTATAGTCCACTGGGAGGAGATTGATGGGGCGCCAGTTCCGGAGGTCCTTGAGGTCCCCTTTCTTGGGGATCAGTGTGACCGTACTCTGTCTCATTGACTCTCCAAGCCTCCCTTCCCTGTAGACGGCTTTGAAGACCTCCGCCAAGTCCTCCTTGAGGAGATCCCAGAGAGTCTTGTAGAACTCTGCTGGGATCCCATCCGGTCCAGGGGCCTTGTGTGTATTCAAGGAGTGCACGGCCCGGGTGAGCTCCTCCGTGGTCAGCTCTGGGTTCTCACTCTCACCACCCTCTGGGACCCGGTCCAGACCATCCAGGAAGGTGGCCATGAGAGTCTCGTCGGTTGTCTTGATGTTGTAGAGACTCTCGTGGAACTCTCTTGCCACCCCCGGGATGTTGCCTCTGTCTGACACGGTGTCCCCATTGGTGTCGTATAGGGACAGGATAGGCTTGTGTTTTGACCGTGCCTTGCGGAAGAAGTGGCGTGTGCATTTCTCCTCCTCCTCCAGGCCCTGGAGTTTTTCCCTGAACTGTTTCTTTTGTTGTTGCTCCCGGTAGAGGGTGGCAAGGTGTTGTTTGGTCTCGGCCAGTTCTCGGGCCACATCCAGACCACCCAGCTGTAGGAGACTCAGGCGTTGGAGGGCCGCGTTGTGGTGTTGAAACCTGGCCCTCTGTTCTGCCGCTTTCCTCCTTCCGACTGACCCGAAGTAGCCCTTTGTCCTGGCCTTAACCATCTCCCACCACTCTATCGGGGAGTCGAACAGTTCTTTTAGGGTCCTCCACTCCAGGTAGCGCCTGGAGAAGGAATGCACCACTGTTGGGTCCTGAAGGATCGATGTATTCATCCTCCAGGTTCCCCTACCTGCTCTTGTTTGGCCGTCCCATTCCAGGGACACTGTCAACATCCTGTGGTCCGAGAAGTGGGCCGCCTGGCTGGTCAGGGTTCCCATCCTCAGACCTGGCGAGAGCAAGAACATGTCTATCCTGGAGGAAGAATTCCCGGAGGAACTCACCCTTGTGTGTGTCGGCGGGGAGGTGCCACCGGCGTCTACCAGTTGGAAGTCGTCTATGATGGACTGAAGTTCTGTAGTGGATCGGTCTCTCCTGGGCCTGCTGCGGTCCTCATCCCGGAGGGCACAGTTGAAATCTCCCCCCACTAGGACTGGTGTGGGAATGAGGAGGAGAGACCGAAGTTTCTTGAAAAGGGAGACTCTCTTGGCCACGTTGGTTGGGCCGTACACATTGATGACCCTCAGCGGCGAACCCTGGATCTCTAGGTCCAGAACCAGGATTCGCCCGCTCTCTACAACCTCCCCCTTTTTGGTCTGCAGAAAAGGGTTGGCCACCAAAATGCCGACCCCATCAGCTCTATCGATGTTTGAGCCTGACCAGAGAGAGTCCCCCCGTGTCCATTCCTCCTCCAGGGTGGCGTCCATCTCCTTGAATGGGATGGCGCACTCCTGGAGGATATACATGTCTGACTGATGTTGGGTGATGTACTGGTAGACGACCTCCCGTTTGTCTGGTTGCCGGAGGCTTCTGGTGTTGAGAGATGAGATTGTTATCTTCATGGTTCTTGGATTTGGTTTGTTCCAATTTTTGCTAAGCTATTGCAAATGAGGATGAGGCCCTCCAATGGGTCGTAGGGGGCCAGATAGTGTGGCACCTCCCCTTGGCTGCTCATGGTGTGAAGGTTGTCTCCCCACTGACTGCCTGGTGGCCCCCTCATCTGTGTTGTTGATGAGGTGATTTTCGGTGGCCCGTACGGTCCGGTGAGCATGGACTGGGGGTGGCTGGTGGGCTGTGCAGGGTGAGGAGCATGTGATGACTGGAGAGAGGAAGAGGGTGGGGAGGAGGGTTTGGGGGGGGGGGAGCCGGCTTACCTGTATGGCGTTGGGGTTTGGGTTCTGGAGTAGTCTTTTTGTCTGTTTTTTTCCGGATTGCCTTTTTTTGTGGTCTTTTGCGTTTTGGTTGAGCCAAGCTCCAGTCATTTTCACTGTCTGATTGGGAGGGGAGGTGGATCTGCAGTGTGCTGCTGGTGGCTATCTCAATAGAGGCCGGCTCCCCCTTCATGGTGTTTTTGCAGGGGGTGGAGGTGGCAATAGGGTTTAGGAGGGGGGGGGTGTTGAGGTTGTCTGTAGGGGGTGCTTGGACGGTTGGTTCCTCTCCTTCTCCTTCTCCGTCGCTCGAGCTCTGATCGTCCCCCCCATCGCTCGAGCGCCGGTCCTCCTCCGTCTCTCCCTTCTCTTCCTCCATGTTGGGTGTGGGTTGGGGTGTGAGTTTGGGGGTTGGGGTGTGGGTTGGGGTGGGGGTGGTGGTTGGTTGGATTTATAGCCCCGGGCTCTACTTGCATAGGAACTTGGGCAGTCACGGTAAAGATGCCCCTGTCCCCCGCACAGGTTGCAAGGTCTGGTCGTGGTGCACTCCGACGTCGGGTGGTCTTGGCGGCAGATTTTACATACCACGGCCTTGCAGGCCGCTGCCAGATGGCCCAATTGGCTGCAGTTCCTGCAGAGCTTCGGCATACCGTAGTAGTAGACGGAGCCCCTGTTGTTCCCCAGGTTGATGGTGCTGGGGATATGTTGGACTCCGCCTATCCCCTCCGGGTCCGGACGGAGTTGTACCAGCCATTTCTTGGCCCCCGTCCACACTCCGTCTTCATCCAGGACCATCCGGGCCCCCGATTTAAGGGTGGCATGACGGTGTAGCCACACCTCAATATCATATTCCTGAATCACCTCATTGTGGAATTGAATTGTGACTACTTTTGATTCTAAATCCGTTAGTGGGTGGGCTGTAAAACGGTTAAGTGGGGGTTTGTGTTCATTAATCCTATGAAAGGTCCAGAATTCCGCTAACAGTTGGGGGGTTTTAAAGCTCACTTCAAAACATTCATTGGGCCCAGGGGGCTTCACCAGGCAGTTTAGATCAGACGGCACAAAGCCCATACCTCTCTGTAGAACCGCCCTGCTGAATTCCAGGCGGGTCATCGTTGTTACTGGTCTGGCAGTCTTCTGTTGGGGGGCTGGGAAAACCAGAGTGTTCCCAAGCATAAAACTATAGAAATGATCCCTGAAAGTATAGTCTTGGTGTGTCAGTTAATAATGTACAAAGTGTGGAACGTCTTGAGAACAGCATTTGCATCGCGGTGTTCTATTGCATTCTCAAGAGTCACCACTTGTTGTAATCAAATTATGTAAGTCATAGATCAACAATTTTCCAATTACCCTTCCCTCCATACTTGGAGAATATAATGGTACTGATTCCAAAAAGGAAATTGAACAGCATGCTATGACGGTTCTGCTAAACATAAATCATGAGAATTGTTCAAAACTGTCTTGATCAAATTCCCCTAATTAATTGAACTTGCTTTTTATTTTTTAACAAATTACTTATTTCTGTGGCAGAAGTACCCACTCAGAACATATTCTTTCCACCCATGTTCCTTTGAGGAACAATGGACAATCATCAATGGTGGAAAAAAATGAACAGTCATTTCTATTCACCTGATTCATGCTCTGAAAAGAATATCTTACATAATCATCATGGATAGCGAGACCAGACACTTTAGAAACACATTTCCCAAGCATAAAACTATAGAAATGATCCCTGAAAGTATAGTCTTGGTGTGTCATTTAATGTACAAAGTGTGGAACGTCTTGAGAACAGCATTTGCATCGCGGTGTTCTATTGCATTCTCAAGAGTCACCACTTGTTGTAATCAAATTATGTAAGTCATAGATCAACAATTTTCCAATTACCCTTCCCTCCATACTTGGAGAATATAATGGTACTGATTCCAAAAAGGAAATTGAACAGCATGCTATGACGGTTCTGCTAAACATAAATCATGAGAATTGTTCAAAACTGTCTTGATCAAATTCCCCCTAATTAATTGAACTTGCTTTTTATTTTTTATTTTTTAACAAATTACTTATTTCTGTGGCAGAAGTACCCACTCAGAACATATTCTGGCACCAGGGACTTCACCTGAAGCTGCTGAGGACAATACCGGACCGCCACATGGTGAAGTTCATCATGGAGACACTTTCCAACCGCAGCTTCATCTTACAGACCAGCAGTGGCCAGTGCAGTAGGCTCAGAAGACTGAGGAATGGGGTACCGCAGGGGTCTGTTCTCTCGCCGATGCTGTTCAACGTTTACATCCACGACCTACCTGATACAGCATCTAGAAAGTATGGCTACGCAGACGATCTTGCCATCATGCTGAGCCGACCAACGTGGAAGGCGATGGAAGAGGGTCTTAACGTAGACATAGGCACACTGGTAGCATACCTTCGAAGGTGGCGTCTACAACTCAGTGTCGGAAAGACAGTCGCAGCGGCATACCACCTTAGCACCAGAGAAGCCAGGAGGGAACTTGAGGTGCGCGTTGACAACAAATGTCTGGAGGTCCAGCAAGCCCCGAAGTACCTTGGAGTGCGCCTGGATCGGACATTATCCTTCAAGCAACACCTGGAAGAAGTCAAGGCCAAAGTGACATCCAGGGCCGCGCTGATCCGCCGCCTTGCTGGTACAACCTGGGGTGCCTCCGCTAAGACGCTAAGAATATCCACCCAAGCCCTGGTCTTCTCTGCAGCGGAATACTGCGCCCCAGTCTGGAGCAGAAGCCCTCATGCGAGAAAGGTCGACGTGGCTATCAATACCTCCCTCAGAATAATTACTGGATGCTTGAAGCCTACCCCTGTGTCCCTCTTGCCAGTCCTCGCGGGAATAGCACCGGCCGGCCTCCGACGGGAGGCTGCCACCCTCGCCCTGGCCAGGAAGGCACAAAAGCATGACTGGCACATCCTGCACAACACCACCATAACACCAGCACCTCCAAGCCGACTCAAGACCCGCCACCCTTACAACAAGGCAGCACAAGCCATGCTCAACTCCACCTCTGAGGACATCTCCAGAGATGCATGGTTGGCAGCAGCTTGGAAGCAGGAGTGGGAGTCAGCCGGGCCCTCCCGAACCCACCGCTACATCTGGGACCCAGGAGATGGCGCTATTGGAGGAGACGACCTACCACGCTGGCAATGGACCACACTGAACCGTCTACGAACTGGTGTCGGTCGCTTTAAAACATCAATGAAGGCGTGGGGCCTGGCGGACAGTGCGGCATGCGAGTGCGGTGACCCAGAGCAGACCGCCAACCACATAATCACCATCTGCCCCTTATATAGACCACCCTCAGAAGCCAGCCTCTTCGACCTAGAACCAGAGATGCGGGTGTTACGTCTGTGTTTACGACAGTTTGGGCTTTACGACATGTGCCGTATTACGTTTTGTGTGAGACTCGTGTTTGATTAAATGGAGTACACGTTCCAACTTGAAGCTCTGAGTTCAGTCTCCATTATTGAACACAACATTGGCGACGAGCGATGGCTGATTGTTCTCTACCAACACCCCCTCCTTTCCTAGCAGTCCCGGCAGAACCACCGATTCCGTGGGGCCGCTGGATTTCCTCTTTCGAAACATATATCCTAGCCGCCGGTTTGGAGGATGTATCAGACAAGAGGAAATGCGCGCTGCTGCGGCACTGCCTGGGAACGGAGGGTCAGCGCGTGTTTGGAACTCTTGGCACTGCGGCGAGATACACAGACGCTGTGGAACTATTGAAGGAACACTTCGCCCCTCCACAAAGCGCTCTTCTCCGCCGCGTCATATTCAGACGAAGACACCAACGAACAGGTGAGACAGTGACACAGTATGTGGCTGATCTGCGGGGCTTGGCGAGCTTATGCAAGTTCGGGGCATTGCAGAACGAGATGATAAGAGACCAACTCATCTTGCACACGAACTGTGACAAGATTAGGGAAAGACTGTTACTGGAAAATGATGAACTTACATTATCAGCAGCTCTGAACATGGCGGTCCAGGTTGAAACAGCTTTAGAATGTGCAGTTAGTTTTTCAGCCTCTCCCAGCTCACCGGCAGAGGGCGCACACAGCCTACAGGTGCCCCTCCTCCACGTGAGTGCAACCAGCGGCGGGGAGAGCATTTTACTGGCCTCTCGGTCACGCGACCAGCCACACCAGCCGTGTGGGAATTGCGGCTCTTCTGCACACAATTCAAGAGCTCAGACATGCCCAGCCCGTGGTAAAACCTGCTCCAACTGCGGGAGACTAAACCACTTTCACAAGGTCTGCAGGTCTGCCCCAGCTAGAGCTTCCCAGTCACCTACCACAGTCATCCATAATGTCAGCTCAGGAAGAGCGCCATTCAAAACATGCTCGTTGGTGGTTGGTGATGTCACTCTGCCGCTCCTCCTAGACACTGGAGCCACAGTGTCCCTTGTGAACTTGACGACTTATACACAGTTCTTCTCCCATGTGCCCCTGGGGTTGCCCTCCACCACCCTGCGTGGCTATGCCAACTCTAAGATTGACATTGTGGGCTCTTTTCAGCTGCCTGTGAAGTACGGGGAGAGGACACTGCCGGCTTTCAGGTTCAACGTTGCACGCCACGGGACCAACTTGTTAGGCCTCGACCTGTTCAACGCCCTCGGTTTCACCCTGCTAGACACAGCTGGCTCAGAGATTCACACCGTTTCCACCCCCTGGCAGCAACAGTGGCCTGCGCTGTTCAGCGGTGTAGGCTGCCTCGACACTTTTGCCCACCAGCCTCTGTTAGATCCTACAGTGATGCCTGTTATACAGCCCCTCCGCCGCTCCCCCCTGGCTCTCCGCGATGACATCTCCTCTCAACTACAGAGCATGCTCGATAGCGACATCATTGAGCAGGTGAACGCATCGCCTTGGATCTCCAACCTGGTGGTGGCGAAGAAGAAGTCTGGGGGGCTGCGCATCTGCGTGGATCTGAGAGCGGTAAACAAGGCCATCATCCCTGACAAATACCCCCTGCCAACGATAGAGGAGCTCACCGCCCAGTTCTACGGGTCCAGCGTGTTCTCTAAACTGGACCTCCGTCAGGGTTACCTCCAAGTGCCACTACACCCCGAGAGCCGCAACCTCACAGCGTTCATCACTCACAGAGGGGTTTTCCGCTACAAACGCATGGCTTTCGGTTTAAGCTCCGCCCCCAGCTGCTTCCAAAAGATCATGGCCTCCATTTTCGCTGGGATCCCAGGTGTGGCCATCTATCTTGATGACATCGTGGTTCACGGGGCCACCGTCGAGAGCCACGACGAGCGTCTCCACAGTGTGTTCAGTGCATTGGCCAAGCATCACCTGACACTCAATGGTGAGAAGTGTGTATTCGCCGCCCCAGCCATCGACTTTGTGGGGTTCCGCCTCTCAGCTGATGGCACGTACCCGCTGCACTCGAACACCGAGGCCATCCATCATGTCCCGGAGCCCACCACAGCCGCTCAGGTGGCCTCCTTTCTAGGCATGACGGCGTACTACCTCCGTTTCCTGCCACAGTACTCGGCCACAACCACACCGCTGCGGAAGCTGTTGAAGCATGACGAGCCCTGGCTCTGGACGTCTGCCTGCTCAGACGCCGTACGCCTCCTGAAGGCCCAACTCACCTCGCCACCGGTCCTGGCGCATTTCGACCTGGCCAGCCCCACTCTTGTCACGTGCGACGCCTCTGCCACAGCCATTGGTGCGGTGATGTCCCAGCTGCAAGGGGGGGTGGAGAGACCGATCGCCTTCGCCTCCCGTGCTCTCAGCCCCACGGAACAGAAGTACTCGGTGGGGGAGCGAGAGGCCCTAGCATGCCTCTGGGCATGTGAGCGCTGGCACATGTACCTCTATGGACGGCTATTCACACTGAGGACAGACCACCAGGCCCTCATCACCCTCCTGGCCACGTCTGGCACCGGTCACAAGCCACTCCGCCTCCACCGCTGGGCCGACCGCCTGCAACAGTACAACTATCGGCTACAGTTCACGCCAGGACGAGACAACGTGGTAGCCGACTTGCTATCACGCGCAATCCCCAGCCCACCCACAGCCCCAACCTTGACCCCCGGACTGGACCAGGCTGAGCATGACCTCGTCCAGCTCCTCCACACACCCCTTCAGGAGACGGTGTCGCTGAAGGAGCTCCGGGATGCCTCAGCCGATGACCCCACCCTCTCTACACTCTCAACCTACATCACGCAGGGGTGGCCGGTAAGAGTACCTGACGAGCTACTCACTTACTCCAGGATCAGGGAGGAGTTGTCGGTTTGGAATGACACCTGTGTCGCTCGCGGGTTCTGCACTGTGGTCCCAGGTGTCCTTCGGGCGCGTATCCTTGCTATGGCGCACGAGGGTCACCTGGGCATAGTCAGGCTCAAACAGCGCTGTCGTGAGGTTGTGTGGTGGCCAGGCGTCGACAGGGAACTCGAAACCCTGGTCAAGGATTGCACTGCCTGTCTCCTTAGTGGTAAGACCAGGGCTCCAGCTCCACCCCCGCCCATGCAGCCGTTGGACTGGCCATCTCAACCCTGGGAGCACCTGCAACTGGATATCTGCGGCGAGCTGCATGGGGTACCACATCACCAGCGTTTTCTCGTTGTGACCTACGACCTCCACTCTAAGTGGCCAGAGGTGACACCTGTGGGCTCGGTCACAGCAAAGGTGCTGATCGACATTCTCGACGCTCTGTTTGCGCGTTGGGGCCTGCCCAAGAGGATCACGACTGACAACGGTCCTCAAATGGTTTCCCATGAACTGTCCTCCTATCTAGTGGGTAAAGGGATCCACCACATCCGCACAGCGTTCTACCACCCTGCTGCGAACGGGGGGGTGGAACGGCTGAACCAAACCCTGAAGAATGGCATCAGGGCCCACCTGGCACAAGGGTGCACGCTCACCACCAGCCTCCTCCAGACGCTGTTGCATTATCGGGCCACGCGACACGCCACTACAGGAGTCTCCCCAGCCTCCCTCATGCTGGGGCGGGAGCTCCAGCTGCCTCTCGATAGGCTCCGCCCTATACTAGCTCAGCCCCCGGTCCATCCAGTTCAAGCCACAGTCACCAAACACCAGCGCTTGATGAAGGATCGTTTCGACAGGGCCAGACGTGCTAGGCCACCTGTCATCGCTGTGTCGGACTGGGTCAGGATCCGACGACCTCATCGGGACAACAAACTCCAGTCGTTTTGGTCTGACCCTGTCCAGGTCAGCAAACAGCTTGGCCCGGCCTCGTTTAGGCTCGCCGACGGCACTCGCTGGCATGCTACCCGCCTGCGTAAGGTGCAGCCTCCCCCTGGCCCAGCGCTGAGTGTGGCCTCTTCCACAGTCTTGCCAGCCGCACGGTTGGATGAAGCAGCAACCCCGGCCTACCAGGCTCAGCCCCAAGGCGTGGAGCCGCCACCAGTGGCTGTGGCTGCACCAGAGCCACGTCTGGTTCGAGCACGCAACAGGCCCGAGCACTTGCGTGATTACATGACTGAGTATCACACCTAGGTTGTGTGAGGGGGGGGGAAATGTTACGTCTGTGTTTACGACAGTTTGGGCTTTACGACATGTGCCGTATTACGTTTTGTGTGAGACTCGTGTTTGATTAAATGGAGTACACGTTCCAACTTGAAGCTCTGAGTTCAGTCTCCATTATTGAACACAACAGCGGGCATGGCTACGCGACACCGAGTTGGACCTCTGACGTTACACGAAAGAAGAAGAGAACATAATTGGACATAAAACTATAGAAATGATCCCTGAAAGTATAGTCTTGGTGTGTCATTTAATGTACAAAGTGTGGAACGTCTTGAGAACAGCATTTGCATCGCAGTGTTCTATTGCATTCTCAAGAGTCACCACTTGTTGTAATCAAATTATGTAAGTCATAGATCAACAATTTTCCAATTACCCTTCCCTCCATACTTGGAGAATATAATGGTACTGATTCAAAAAAGGAAATTGAACAGCATGCTATGACGGTTCTGCTAAACATAAATCATGAGAATTGTTCAAAACTGTCTTGATGAAATTCCCCCTAATTAATTGAACTTGCTTTTTATTTTTTATTTTTTAACAAATTACTTATTTCTGTGGCAGAAGTACCCACTCAGAACATATTCTTTCCACCCATGTTCCTTTGAGGAACAATGGACAATCATCAATGGTGGAAAAAAAATGAACAGTCATTTCTATTCACCTGATTCATGCTCTGAAAAGAATATCTTACATAATCATCATGGATAGCGAGACCAGACACTTTAGAAACACATTTCCCAACCATAAAACTATAGAAATGATCCCTGAAAGTATAGTCTTGGTGTGTCATTTAATGTACAAAGTGTGGAACGTCTTGAGAACAGCATTTGCATCGCGGTGTTCTATTGCATTCTCAAGAGTCACCACTTGTTGTAATCAAATTATGTAAGTCATAGATCAACAATTTTCCAATTACCCTTCCCTCCATACTTGGAGAATATAATGGTACTGATTCCAAAAAGGAAATTGAACAGCATGCTATGACGGTTCTGCTAAACATAAATCATGAGAATTGTTAAAAACTGTCTTGATCAAATTCCCCCTAATTAATTGAACTTGCTTTTTATTTTTTAACAAATTACTTATTTCTGTGGCAGAAGTACCCACTCAGAACATATTCTTTCCACCCATGTTCCTTTAAGGAACAATGGACAATCATCAATGGTGGAAAAAAAATGAACAGTCATTTCTATTCACCTGATTCATGCTCTGAAAAGAATATATTACATAATCATCATGGATAGCGAGACCAGACACTTTAGAAACACATTTCCCAAGCATAAAACTATAGAAATGATCCCTGAAAGTATAGTCTTGGTGTGTCATTTAATGTACAAAGTGTGGAACGTCTTGAGAACAGCATTTGCATCGCGGTGTTCTATTGCATTCTCAAGAGTCACCACTTGTTGTAATCAAATTATGTAAGTCATAGATCAACAATTTTCCAATTACCCTTCCCTCCTTACTTGGAGAATATAATGGTACTGATTCCAAAAAGGAAATTGAACAGCATGCTATGACGGTTCTGCTAAACATAAATCATGAGAATTGTTCAAAACTGTCTTGATCAAATTCCCCCTAATTAATTGAACTTGCTTTTTATTTTTAATTTTTTAACAAATTACTTATTTCTGTGGCAGAAGTACCCACTCAGAACATATGCTGGCACCGGGGACTTCACCTGAAGCTGCTGAAGACAATACCGGACCGCCACATGGTGAAGTTCATCATGGAGACACTTTCCAACCGCAGCTTCATCTTACAGACCAGCAGTGGCCAGTGCAGTAGGCTCAGAAGACTGAGGAATGGGGTACCGCAGGGGTCTGTTCTCTCGCCGATGCTGTTCAACGTTTACATCCACGACCTACCTGATACAGCATCTAGAAAGTATGGCTACGCAGACGATCTTGCCATCATGCTGAGCCGACCAACGTGGAAGGCGATGGAAGAGGGTCTTAACGTAGACATAGGCACACTGGTAGCATACCTTCGAAGGTGGCGTCTACAACTCAGTGTCGGAAAGACAGTCGCAGCGGCATACCACCTTAGCACCAGAGAAGGCAGGAGGGAACTTGAGGTGCGCGTTGACAACAAATGTCTGGAGGTCCAGCAAGCCCCGAAGTACCTTGGAGTGCGCCTGGATCGGACATTATCCTTCAAGCAACACCTGGAAGAAGTCAAGGCCAAAGTGACATCCAGGGCCGCGCTGATCCGCCGCCTTGCTGGTACAACCTGGGGTGCCTCCGCTAAGACGCTAAGAATATCCACCCAAGCCCTGGTCTTCTCTGCAGCGGAATACTGCGCCCCAGTCTGGAGCAGAAGCCCTCATGCGAGAAAGGTCGACGTGGCTATCAATACCTCCCTCAGAATAATTACTGGATGCTTGAAGCCTACCCCTGTGTCCCTCTTGCCAGTCCTCGCGGGAATAGCACCGGCCACCCTCGCCCTGGCCAGGAAGGCACAAAAGCATGACTGGCACATCCTGCACAACACCACCATAACACCAGCACCTCCAAGCCGACTCAAGACCCGCCACCCTTACAACAAGGCAGCACAAGCCATGCTCAACTCCACCTCTGAGGACATCTCCAGAGATGCATGGTTGGCAGCAGCTTGGAAGCAGGAGTGGGAGTCAGCCGGGCCCTCCCGAACCCACCGCTACATCTGGGACCCAGGAGATGGCGCCATTGGAGGAGACGACCTACCACGCCGGCAATGGACCACACTGAACCGTCTACGAACTGGTGTCGGTCGCTTTAAAACATCAATGAAGGCGTGGGGCCTGGCGGACAGTGCGGCATGCGAGTGCGGTGACCCAGAGCAGACCGCCGACCACATAATCACCATCTGCCCCTTATATAGACCACCCTCAGAAGCCAGCCTCTTCGACCTAGAACCAGAGATGCGGGCATGGCTACGCGACACCGAGTTGGACCTCTGACGTTACACGAAAGAAGAAGAGAACATAATTTCCACCCATGTTCCTTTGAGGAACAATGGACATAAAACTATAGAAATGATCCCTGAAAGTATAGTCTTGGTGTGTCATTTAATGTATAAAGTGTGGAACGTCTTGAGAACAGCATTTGCATCGCAGTGTTCTATTGCATTCTCAAGAGTCACCACTTGTTGTAATCAAATTATGTAAGTCATAGATCAACAATTTTCCAATTACCCTTCCCACCATACTTGGAGAATATAATGGTACTGATTCCAAAAAGGAAATTGAACAGCATGCTATGACGGTTCTGCTAAACATAAATCATGAGAATTGTTCAAAACTGTCTTGATCAAATTCCCCCTAATTAATTGAACTTGCTTTTTATTTTTTATTTTTTTAACAAATTACTTATTTCTGTGGCAGAAGTACCCACTCAGAACATATTCTTTCCACCCATGTTCCTTTGAGGAACAATGGACAATCATCAATGGTGGAAAAAAAATGAACAGTCATTTCTATTCACCTGATTCATGCTCTGAAAAGAATATCTTATGATTCTTAATAGGACTGGTTGTTAAAATCCCTAAATATTCAGCACAACAATTGAGTGGAGTTGGAGATGTCCTCTTGGGTGGAGTGGAATTTGGCAATGATCGCGTGGTGCCACCAGTACGACACATCTTCGGTTGTGGTCCCCGACCTCATTGGGTGTTTCGGCCAGTTATCACAAGACACCCTCTGCCGAGGTTGGCCCACCACAGGCTGATCAGGCCTGGGTGTGTGTCGCACGGTGGCACCACGTGGTCATTTGGGAGCCCATGTTGGGTCCCTACGTTTCAGCCACAGCCAGTGACTGCTCCGTTCTGCTGCAGTGGACAGTTCTCTGATTGCCTTCCGTTGGGCCTGTCCTCTGCTCCCTACTGCCCTCAGGAGCCTTGTGGTGGAGCTGGCTACAAAGCCTCTGCAGCCCACCTCCACTGGCCACACCTTCACGTTCCAGCCCCGCCCCTCTGCTTCGACTGCTAAGTTGGCATACCGCAGCCTCTTCCGTTCGAATGCCTCATCGATGGCCTCCTCCCATGGGACCGTCAGTTCTACGATGAAGACACGCCGGCAGGACTTGGACCAGAGGACTAGGTCTGGCGCAGGTTGGTCACTGCAATTTCGGGTGGGAAGGTGAGCCTCTGGCTGAGGTCTACCCGCATTTCCCAATCCCGGGCTGCGTTCAGTGGGCCTGAGTCTGGAGGTGATGGCTTGGTCCGCTGTTTCTCCCCTTCCCGGATGAAGGTTGTTTTCTGTGGAAAGGTAGTCTGGGCATTTAGAGGCATGGCGTTGGTGGTTACCCTCTTGTGCTCAAGTTCGGCAGCCAAGCACTTTAGCACTTGGTTGTGGCGCCAGGTGTATCTTCCTTGAGTTAGACTGGTCTTGCAACCCACCAAGATGTGTTTGAGGGTTGCTGGAGACAGGCTGGGTCCTCTCCATACCAGAGATGTAGGTTGGTAGGAGAGGGCAGGACATCATATGTGGCTCTGATGATGAAACTTAGCCTATTAGACTCCATGCTCCACAGCTCGTTCCACGTGATTTTCCTCCTCTCCACGCTCTCCCACTTCATCCAGCGGCCTTGCTGGGCTTGGGAGACTGCCTTGGCGCACCTGGCTGCTTCCTCCTGGTGGCGCACCTCCTCAACCACCATCTTCCGCCGTTCGGTTGGAGTAGCCTTTTGCCATGTGGGTGTTGTTGTTTCTAAGCCAAGGCCCCCTCTGCCATGTTGGACATGCCCCACTATATCCCGGTGTCTGAGGGCGGTCTTTGCCACCGCAACTGCTGCAGATGGCTTCCATTTCCTCCCCGTTGCTAGGATTGGAGCAGCACCTCTGACGAATGGATCCCGGGATTCTGTGAGAGTAATTTCCAGCCTTGATTTGGCACATTTGTACTCCTCCACCAGGCTTGAGATTGGTAGGGAGAGGGCTCCGTTGCCATACAGGCCTATGCTGCTAAGGCCTCTCGGCAGTCCAAGCCACTTCCTCACTTGTGCATTCACCAGTCTCTCCAGCCGGTTGGCATGGGATAGTGTGACCTCGTAGATGGAAATTGGCCACATGAGACGGGGCAGCAGTCCAAACTGAAAGCACCACAGCTTCAGCTTCCCAGGGAGAGCAGTGTTGTTGATCTGCTTGAGGCCACTGATTGTATCCTGCTTGAGTTGTTCCACCTGCTTCGAGTCTTTGAGTTCTGCGCTATACCAGCGGCCAAGGCTTTTGATAGGCTTCTCCAGAACTGTTGGTATTGGCTCGTTGTTGACGTGGAACCTCTCATTGGCGAGCTTGCCTTTGACAATGGAGATACTGCGGGACTTACTGGGTTTAATCTCCATTCGTGCCCATTTGATGTTTCCCTGGAGTTTATCCAGCAGGCGTTTGGTGCATGCGTTTGTTGTTGTTATTGTCGTCATGTCATCCATGTACGCCCTGATTGGAGGAAGACGCAGCCCGCTCTTCAACCGTTCCCCTCCAACAACCCATCGGGATGCTCGAATAATGAGCTCCATTGCCATGGTAAAAGCCAGTGGAGAGATGGTGCAGCCCGCCATTATGCCTATCTCGAGGTGCTGCCAAGCAGTTGTACTGGCTTGTGCTGTAACACAGAACTGGAGGTCCTGGAAGTAGGCTTTGACCAGCCTTGTGATGCCCTCTGGGACTTGGAAGAAGTTGAACGCTGTCCACAAAATCTCATGAGGCACTGACCCGAAGGCATTGGCAAGATCTAAGAAAACCACATGCAGGTCTTTCTTCTCCTTCTTGGCCGTTTGTATCTGGTGCCAGATGACATTTGTGTGTTCCAGGCATCCTGAGAATCCACTTATCCCTGCCTTCTGCACTGAGGTGTCGACAAAGTTGTTCTTCTGCAAGAATACTGAGAGCCTCTGGGCCACAACACTGAAGAAAATCTTTCCTTCCACATTCAGTAGACTGATCTGGCGGAACTGGTCGATGGTTGAGGAATTCTTCTCTTTGGGAATCAGGATCCCTCCTGCCCTTCGCCATGCCTTTGGTATGATTCCCTTTTCCCATGCCACTTTCATTAGCTTCCAGAGGTACTTCAAGACGCCTGGACTGTTCTTATATAGCCTGTATGGAATGCCGTTGGGCCCAGGGGCTGAGGCTGTTCTTGCCCGTTTTACTGTGCTCTCAACTTCGCTCCATGTAGGTGGCCTTGTTTCCATCTGGTGCTCAGGTGGTTGGATTGGTGGCATGTCATCCGGAATGCTGGCTGGCACATGCCTCTGGTTGTCAGAGTAGGTCTTCCTCAGGTGCTCCTCTAGTTCCCTTATGGGTACTTTGAGGGTCCCTGTTTTCTCCTTGACAAAGAGGTCTTTGACGAACTTGTAGGGATCTCTGTAGAAGGCAGTCCTCGTTCGCTCTTTCTTCTTGTGTTGCTTTCTCAAGCATTCTGCTCTTCGCAGTGTTGCAAGACGCTGCTTGATGTCGGCCTGTAGTGCTTCAAGTCCTTTCCTTTCCACTTCTGTGGCCTTCTTCCACTGTTTTCTCAGGCACCTTCTTTCTTTCACAAGTCTTTCAATCTCGTGTTGTCTCCTGGACTTGAGATGGGCTGATGGTTCCTTCTGTGTCCCATGGTTCTTACTTTTCACCCCAAATCTCTCTGCTCCATAGCTGTAAATGATCTCTCCAATCTTGTCCAGTTTTCTTTCCACGCCCCCTTTCAGACCTTCTAGAAGATGGACAAGGTCTGTGTCGGTGTTTTCCCACTCCTTTTTCTGGCAGGCTTTAGGCCACAAGATTTGAGGCTTTTGTCCATTCATCTTCCTCTCCACTGCTGTCTGTGGCTGGATAGGCTCTGGACTCATGTCCGTTGATGGATCTGTGCTTGGTTGAGCTTCGTCTGGGGTTCTGATACCCTGTGGACTGTGGTGAATATCCTGCCACTGATATTACATAATCATCATGGATAGCGAGACCAGACACTTTAGAAACACATTTCCCAAGCATAAAGGTGTTTTTTATTGGTTTTATAAAAACGCAACACCGTGTATACAATCAATTAATCAAACAATCAGACATTTAAGACATTTCATTCAACAACAACCAACATTAAACTAACTAAAGTGCTCAGTGTTCAGTGTATTGTCCAGTGTAGTGTAATGTTCAGTGTTCAGTGTTCAGTGTCCAGGTTCCAGTGTCGGTAGGAGGCAGGGGTAAAAAACCTGTTCGCTGTGCATCCGGGAACAAATTCCCCTGCAGCCCTCTAGTTGTAGAGCGACTACTATCCAGTTTGCCCACCAGTGCAAAGCCGTGGCTCCCCCACCTCCCTCCCCCGAGGGACCCCACACACCCGACTCACCCGACCCGCCCCACCACCGGCGCATCCGGCCCAGCCCACCAGGCTCAGACTCCTGTAGCCCTTCACGAGGCTAGCCGGACCAGGCGCCCCAGCGGCAGAGCAGATCGAGCACGCAGGCCGACCGGAGGCCCCCGAGGAGAGGCCCAGAGAGCTCGGCGCATGGCAGGCAAGCAGAGGCGAAAAACCTGTACACAGCTTATCCAGGGAAAAAGCTCCCTGGCTCTTCTCAGCTTGTCCCGGGCTGGGGGTTGGGGGTTGGCGGGTAGGGGACTGGGCCTGTAGCTGGGGGCCTGGAGTTGGGGGGGGGGGGGCCCGGAACAGGGGGTTTGGGGTCGCTGAGTTGGAACCTGGGGTTGGTGCTGGGGTGACGTGGTGGTTCCCGCCGGTCTCTGCTCCTGGGTCTGGAAGCCTGGGTAGGTGTCAGAGCTGGATATGACATGTGCCTGAAAAGATACAGGAGTGAGAGAAGGGAGGTGTGCATGGTTTGTGTAGTGTGCATTTTGGTGTCAGGCGGGTGATCAGTACTTCCCTGTGACCCAGTGGTGTTGGTCATCCTGGTGCTGGTGGTGCTGGCAGAGAGGGCTGGTTCGGCTGTGGGTTGTGTGTGGTGATATTCTGGTGAGGGTAGGAAGTGGGTCAGTGCTGTGTACATGTGTAGGTGGTGGAAGGTGCAGTAAACTTCCCTGTTGGTGTTGTGCGCTGCTCCTCTCCTGGTCCTTGTGATGGTGATACTGCTGACCAGGGCTTGTGCTGGAACGGTGGTGAAGGTGATAGTGCAGGAACTGGTGGTGTAGTGAGGTAGGCCCGGGGTGGGGGGGGGGTTGGGCGATGCGGCGCGGCATGGGGGGCGGTTTAGAGGATGACGTCCTTCCATCTCTCCACCCCCCACACCGCTCTTGCTTGATCCGGGTTATTTTTAAAGTCAATAATAGCATGGTCCCTGAGGAAGAGGGTGATTCTCCTCCTCAGGGTTGTCAGGTCGACGCTCTGTTTCTGATAGACCCTGATGTTCCTCGTCTCCCATAGTACCTGCTTGACGGCGCTGATGATCCTCCACTGTTGTTGTAGTTGGGGGGTTGTGCACCCCCCGGGAGGACCATACAGGATGTTCTCGGCCGTCAAGCGGGGCAGGGTCAGCAGGCTGTTTAGGGAGACAGAGGGAACAAACAGGGCCCAGACCCGCCTGGCCACGGAGCTCTCACAGAACAGGTGGTTAATGTGTTCTGTGTCCGTGCATCCGTGGGGGCATTTCTCAGTCTTTGCGATGTGCCGCCTATGCAAGAATTCCCTAGTGGGGAGACAACCATGAGCAGCCATCCAGGCAATGTCTTTTTGTTTATTGTTAGTACATTTATGATTAATGTTTTTCCATACCTGTTTGGAGTCCACGGCTGTGCTGGCCTTGGGGTGAGTAATGGTTTCCTTCGTCCTTATGAAGGTCATAATGTCTTTGTATTTCCATGAGGCCAGCCCAGCCGCGGACAATCCTGTCCTGAAGGCAAAGTCCCTCCATATCTTGTAGACTGGAGGGGGGTCCCAGCTGTAGGGCACAGTGTGATTTATTAATGCGGTCACCCTGAGTGTCCGGAGGATGGGTGTGGCATAGAATATTTCAAAGAACCTGGCTTTCCTATCTTTGTTGTTGATGTTGTTGATGAGGTTGGAGAGTCCCTGTGCCCTAATGATGTTTAGGATGTCTGGGACCCCTTTCCCCCCATTCTCCACTGTTTTGTACAGGGTGGTGCGTTTTAGTTTTTCCATCTGGCTCCCCAAGACAAAGGTAAACATGATCCTTTCGATGGTTTTGGATACTGCTCTGTCTGGGGGAAACACCCTGCCCAGGTAAAGGAGAATGGGAAGAACAATAGCCTTCAGGACCAGGATCTTGCCGGTCATTGTGAGGGGCCGTGCACTCCACTCACAGATCTTCTTTTGGACCTGGCGGATGGTCTCCTTCCAGCTGCCGGAGGCCCTTCCATCTTTCTGGTAGGTGATCCCCAGCAGCTTAATGTTTTCCGTCTTTACAGGGAAGGAGGTTGCCAGGTTCTCCTGCCAGTGCTGCGACAGAAACAGCTCACACTTACCCCTATTGATCAGGGCGCCAGTGGCTGCACAGTAGTCCTCCACCACTTTCGTTGCTGTGGAAATGGAGCGACTATCTGTGCCGACGATGGTGATGTCGTCCATGTACGCCACCACCTTGAGCCTCTCCCCACGGGCCCCTGGTAGAGGGTAGCCCATGATGTTGGGGGAGCTCCTGATCTTCCGTAGGAACGGCTCCAGGTAGATGACGTACAGCAGAGGGGCCAAGGGGCATCCCTGCCGTACTCCCGCTTTGATGGGGAAGGGGTCTGTCAACTGGTTGTTGATCCGAACTCTGCTCGTGATGTTGTTGTAGCAGAGTTCGGTCCAGTTGAGCAGGTGCTGGGGGAAGTTCATGCCCTTCAGCACCCTCTGCAGGAAACCATGGCTAACCCTGTCAAAGGCCTTCTCCTGATCCAGGCTGAGAAGGCCTAAAGGGGACCTCCGCTCCTGGGAGTGCAGTGAGGTCTCTCACCAGGAGCAGGTTGTCGTTGATGGACCTACCGGGGACGCTACAGGTTTGGTCAGGGGCTATAACTGAGGGGAGGAGGGTTTGAAACCGTTGAGTGAGGGCTTTTGTCATGATTTTATAGTCCACTGGGAGGAGATTGATGGGGCGCCAGTTCCGGAGGTCCTTGAGGTCCCCTTTCTTGGGGATCAGTGTGACCGTACTCTGTCGCATTGACTCTCCAAGCCTCCCTTCCCTGTAGACGGCTTTGAAGACCTCCGCCAAGTCCTCCTCCAGGAGATCCCAGAGAGTCTTGTAAAACTCTGCTGGGATCCCGTCCGGTCCAGGAGCCTTGTGTGTATTCAAGGAGTGCACGGCCCGGGTGAGCTCCTCCGTGGTCAGCTCTGGGTTCTCACTCTCACCACCCTCGGGGACCCGGTCCAGACCATCCAGGAAGGTGGCCATGAGAGTCTCGTCGGTTGTCTTGATGTTGTAGAGACTCTCGTAGAACTCTCTTGCCACGCCCGGGATGTTGCCTCTGTCTGACACGGTGTCCCCATTGGTGTCGTATAGGGACAGGATAGGCTTGTGTTTTGACCGTGCCTTGCGGAAGAAGTGGCGTGTGCATTTCTCCTCCTCCTCCAGGCCCTGGAGTTTTTCCCTGAACTGTTTCTTTTGTTGTTGCTCCCGGTAGAGGGTGGCAAGGTGTTGTTTGGTCTCGGCCAGTTCTCGGGCCACATCCAGACAACCCAGCTGTAGGAGACTCAGGCGTTGGAGGGCCGCGTTGTGGTGTTGAAACCTGGCCCTCTGTTCTGCCGCTTTCCTCCTTCCGACTGACCCGAAGTAGCCCTTTGTCCTGGCCTTAACCATCTCCCACCACTCTATCGGGGAGTCGAACAGTTCTTTTAGGGTCCTCCACTCCAGGTAGCGCCTGGAGAAGGAATGCACCACTGTTGGGTCCTGAAGGATCGATGTATTCATCCTCCAGGTTCCCCTACCCGCTCTTGTTTGGCCGTCCCATTCCAGGGACACTGTCAACATCCTGTGGTCCGAGAAGTGGGCCGCCTGGTTGGTCAGGGTTCCCATCCTCAGACCTGGCGAGAGCAAGAACATGTCTATCCTGGAGGAAGAATTCCCGGAGGAACTCACCCTTGTGTGTGTCGGCGGGGAGGTGCCACCGGCGTCTACCAGTTGGAAGTCGTCTATGATGGACTGAAGTTCTGTAGTGGATCGGTCTCTCCTGGGCCTACTGCGGTCCTCATCCCGGAGGGCACAGTTGAAATCTCCCCCCACTAGGACTGGTGTGGGAATGAGGAGGAGAGACCGAAGTTTCTTGAAAAGGGAGACTCTCTTGGCCACGTTGTTTGGGCCGTACACATTGATGACCCTCAGCGGCGAACCGTGGATCTCTAGGTACAGAACCAGGATTCGCCCGCTCTCTACAACCTCCCCCTTTTTGGTCTGCAGAAAAGGGTTGGCCACCAATATGCCGACCCCATCAGCTCTATCGATGTTTGAGCCTGACCAGAGAGAGTCCCCCCGTGTCCATTCCTCCTCCAGGGTGGCGTCCATCTCCTTGAATGGGATGGCGCACTCCTGGAGGATATACATGTCTGACTGATGTTGGGTGATGTACTGGTAGACGACCTCCCGTTTGTCTGGTTGCCGGAGGCTTCTGGTGTTGAGAGATGAGATTGTTATCTTCATGGTTCTTGGATTTGGTTTGTTCCAATTTTTGCTAAGTTATTGCAAATGAGGATGAGGCCCTCCAATGGGTCGTTGGGGGCCAGATAGTGTGGCACCTCCCCTTGGCTGCTCATGGTGTGGGGGTTGTCTCCCCACTGACCGCCTGGTGGCCCCCTCATCTGTGTTGTTGATGAGGTGATTTTCGGTGGCCCGTACGGTCCGGTGAGCATGGACTGGGGGTGGCTGGTGGGCTGTGCAGGGTGAGGAGCATGTGATGACTGGAGAGAGGAAGAGGGTGGGGAGGAGGGTTTGGGGGGGGGAGCCGGCTTACCTGTATGGCGTTGGGGTTTGGGTTCTGGAGTAGTCTTTTGTCTGTTTTTTTTCGGATTGCCTTTTTTTGTGGTCTTTTGCGTTTTGGTTGAGCCAAGCTCCAGTCATTTTCACTGTCTGATTGGGAGGGGAGGTGGATCTGCAGTGTGCTGCTGGTGGCTATCTCAATAGAGGCCGGCTCCCCCTTCATGGTGTTTTTGCGGGGGGTGGAGGTGGTAATGGGGTTTAGGAGGGGGGGGTGTTGAGGTTGTCTGTAGGGGGTGCTGGGACGGTTGGTTCCTCTCCTTCTCCTTCTCCGTCGCTCGAGCTCTGATCGTCCCCCCCATCGCTCGAGCGCCGGTCCTCCTCCGTCTCTCCCTTCTCTTCCTCCATGTTGGGTGTGGGTTGGGGTGTGGGTTGGGGTGGGGGTTGGGGTGTGGGTTGGGGTGGGGGTGGGGGTTGGGGTGGTGGTTGGTTGGATTTATAGCCCCGGGCTCTACTTGCATAGGAACTTGGGCAGTCACGGTAAAGATGCCACTGTCCCCCGCACAGGTTGCAAGGTCTGGTCGTGGTGCACTCCGACGTCGGGTGGTCTTGGCGGCAGATTTTACATACCACGGCCTTGCAAGCATAAAACTATAGAAATGATCCCTGAAAGTATAGTCTTGGTGTGTCATTTAATGTACAAAGTGTGGAACGTCTTGAGAACAGCATTTGCATCGCGGTGTTCTATTGCATTCTCAAGAGTCACCACTTGTTGTAATCAAATTATGTAAGTCATAGATCAACAATTTTCCAATTACCCTTCCCTCCATACTTGGAGAATATAATGGTACTGATTCCAAAAAGGAAATTGAACAGCATGCTATGACGGTTCTGCGAAACATAAATCATGAGAATTGTTCCAAACTGTCTTGATCAAATTCCCCCTAATTAATTGAACTTGCTTTTTATTTTTTTATTTTTTTAACAAATTACTTATTTCTGTGGCAGAAGTACCCACTCAGAACATATTCTTTCCACCCATGTTCCTTTGAGGAACAATGGACAATCATCAATGGTGGAAAAAAAATGAACAGTAATTTCAATTCACCTGATTCATGCTCTGAAAAGAATATCTTACATAATCATCATGGATAGCGAGACCAGACACTTTAGAAACACATTTCCCAAGCATAAAACTATAGAAATGATCCCTGAAAGTATAGTCTTGGTGTGTCATTTAATGTACAAAGTGTGGAACGTCTTGAGAACAGCATTTGCATCGCGGTGTTCTATTGCATTCTCAAGAGTCACCACTTGTTGTAATCAAATTATGTAAGTCAT
Source organism: Nansenia antarctica (assembly GCF_963989245.1). Lineage (NCBI taxonomy): Eukaryota > Metazoa > Chordata > Actinopteri > Argentiniformes > Microstomatidae > Nansenia > Nansenia antarctica. Next base: position 28,458,945 of record NC_137681.1, on the reverse strand, counting down.
AGATCAACAATTTTCCAATTACCCTTCCCTCCATACTTGGAGAATATAATGGTACTGATTCCAAAAAGGAAATTGAACAGCATGCTATGACGGTTCTGCTAAACATAAATCATGAGAATTGTTCAAAACTGTCTTGATCAAATTCCCCCTAATTAATTGAACTTGCTTTTTATTTTTTTATTTTTAACAAATTACTTATTTCTGTGGCAGACGTACCCACTCAGAACATATTCTTTCCACTGATGTTCCTTTGAGGAACAATGGACAATCATCAATGGTGGAAAAAAAAAGGTGTTTTTTATTGGTTTTTATAAAAACGCAACACCGTGTATACAATCAATTAATCAAACAATCAGACATTTAAGACATTACATTCAACAACAACCAACATTAAACTAACTAAAGTGCTCAGTGTTCAGTGTATTGTCCAGTGTAGTGTAATGTTCAGTGTTCAGTGTTCAGTGTCCAGGTTCCAGTGTCGGTAGGAGGCAGGGGTAAAAAACCTGTTCGCTGTGCATCCGGGAAAAAAATTCCCCTGCAGCCCTCTAGTTGTAGAGCGACTACTATCCAGTTTGCCCACCAGTGCAAAGCCGTGGCTCCTACACCTCCCTCCCCCGATGGACCCCACACACCCGACTCACCCGACCCGCCCCACCACCGGCGCATCCGGCCCAGCCCACCAGGCTCAGACTCCTGTAGCCCTTCACGAGGCTAGCCGGACCAGGCGCCCCAGCGGCGGAGCAGATCGAGCACGCAGGCCGACCGGAAGCCCCCGAGGAGAGGCCCAGAGAGCTCGGCGCATGGCAGGCAAGCAGAGGCGAAAAACCTGTACACAGCTTATCCAGGGAAAAAGCTCCCTGGCTCTTCTCAGCTTGTTCCGGGCTGGGGGTTGGGGGTTGGCGGGTAGGGGACTGGGCCTGTAGCTGGGGGCCTGGAGTTGGGGGGGGGGGGCCCGGAACAGGGGGTTTGGGGTCGCTGAGTTGGAACCTGGGGTTGGTGCTGGGGTGACGTGGTGGTTCCCGCCGGTCTCTGCTCCTGGGTCTGGAAGCCTGGGTAGGTGTCAGAGCTGGATATGACATGTGCCTGAAAAGATACAGGAGTGAGAGAAGGGAGGTGTGCATGGTTTGTGTAGTGTGCATTTTGGTGTCAGGCGGGTGATCAGTCCTTCCCTGTGACCCAGTGGTGTTGGTCATCCTGGTGCTGGTGGTGCTGGCAGAGACGGCTGGTTCGGCTGTGGGTTGTGTGTGGTGATATTCTGGTGAGGGTAGGAAGTGGGTCAGTGCTGTGTACATGTGTAGGTGGTGGAAGGTGCAGTAAACTTCCCTGTTGGTGTTGTGCGCTGCTCCTCTCCTGGTCCTTGTGATGGTGATACTGCTGACCAGGGCTTGTGCTGGAACGGTGGTGAAGGTGATAGTGCAGGAACTGGTGGTGTAGTGAGGTAGGCCCGGGGTGGGGGTGGGTTGGGCGATGCGGCGCGGCATGGGGGGCGGTTTAGAGGATGACGTCCTTCCATCTCTCCACCCCCCACACCGCTCTTGCTTGATCCGGGTTATTTTTAAAGTCAACCATAGCATGGTCCCTGAGGAAGAGGGTGATTCTCCTCCTCAGGGTTGTCAGGTGGACGCTCTGTTTCTGATAGACCCTGATGTTCCTCGTCTCCCAGAGTACCTGCTTGACGGCGCTGATGATCCTCCACTGTTGTTGTAGTTGGGGGGTTGTGCACCCCCCGGGAGGACCATAGAGGATGTTCTCGCCCGTCAAGCGGGGCAGGGTCAGCAGGCTGTTTAGGGAGACAGAGGGAACAAACAGGGCCCAGACCCGCCTGGCCACGGAGCACTCACAGAACAGGTGGTTAATGTGTTCTGTGTCCGTGCATCCGTGGGGGCATTTCTCAGTCGTTGCGATGTGCCGCCTATGCAAGAATTCCCTAGTGGGGAGACAACCATGAGCAGCCATCCAGGCAATGTCTTTTTGTTTATTGTTAGTACATTTATGATTAATGTTTTTCCATACCTGTTTGGAGTCCACGGCTGTGCTGGCCTTGGGGTGAGTAATGGTTTCCTTCGACCTTATGAAGGTCATAATGTCTTTGTATTTCCATGAGGCCAGCCCAGCCGCGGACAATCCTGTCCTGAAGGCAAAGTCCCTCCATATCTTGTAGACTGGAGGGGGGTCCCAGCTGTAGGGCACAGTGTGATTTATTGATGCGGTCACCCTGAGTGTCCGGAGGATGGGTGTGGCATAGTATATTTCAAAGAACCTGGCTTTCCTATCTTTGTTGTTGATGTTGTTGATGAGGTTGGAGAGTCCCTGTGCCCTAATGATGTTTAGGATGTCTGGGACCCCTTTCCCCCCATTCTCCACTGTTTTGTACAGGGTGGTGCGTTTTAGTTTTTCCATCTGGCTCCCCCAGACAAAGGTAAACATGATCCTTTCGATGGTTTTGGATACTGCTCTGTCTGGGGGAAACACCCTGCCCAGGTAAAGGAGAATGGGAAGAACAATAGCCTTCAGGACCAGGATCTTGCCTGTCATTGTGAGAGGCCGTGCACTCCACTCACAGATCTTCTTTTGGACCTGGCGGATGGTCTCCTTCCAGCTGCCGGAGGCTCCTCCATCTTTCTGGTAGGTGATCCCCAGCAGCTTAATGTTTTCCGTCTTTACAGGGAAGGAGGTTGCCAGGTTCTCCTGCCAGTGCTGCGACAGAAACAGCTCACACTTACCCCTACTGATCAGGGCGCCAGTGGCTGCACAGTAGTCCTCCACCACTTTCGTTGCTGTGGAAATGGAGCGACTATCTGTGCCGACGATGGTAATGTCGTCCATGTACGCCACCACCTTGAGCCTCTCCCCCCGGGCCCCTGGTAGAGGGTAGCCCATGATGTTGGGGGAGCTCCTGATCTTCCGTAGGAACGGCTCCAGGTAGATGACGTACAGTAGAGGGGCCAAGGGGCATCCCTGCCGTACTCCAGCTTTGATGGGGAAGGGGTCTGTCAACTGGTTGTTGATCCGAACTCTGCTCGTGATGTTGTTGTAGCAGAGTTCGGTCCAGTTGAGCAGGTGCTGGGGGAAGTTCATGCCTCTCAGCACCCTCTGCAGGAAACCATGGCTAACCCTGTCAAAGGCCTTCTCCTGATCCAGGCTGAGAAGGCCTAAAGGGGACCTCCGCTCCTGGGAGTGCAGGATGAGGTCTCTCACCAGGAGCAGGTTGTCGTTGATGGACCTACCGGGGACGCTACAGGTTTGGTCAGGGGCTATAACTGAGGGGAGGAGGGTTTGAAACCGTTGGGTGAGGGCTTTTGTCATGATTTTATAGTCCACTGGGAGGAGATTAATGGGGCGCCAGTTCCGGAGGTCCTTGAGGTCCCCTTTCTTGGGGATCAGTGTGACCGTACTCTGTCTCATTGACTCTCCAAGCCTCCCTTCCCTGTAGACGGCTTTGAAGACCTCCGCCAAGTCCTCCTTGAGGAGATCCCAGAGAGTCTTGTAGAACTCTGCTGGGATCCCATCCTGTCCAGGGGCCTTGTGTGTATTCAAGGAGTGCACGGCCCGGGTGAGCTCCTCCGTGGTCAGCTCTGGGTTCTCACTCTCACCACCCTCGGGGACCCGGTCCAGACCATCCAGGAAGGTGGCCATGAGAGTCTCGTCGGTTGTCTTGATGTTGTAGAGACTCTCGTAGAACTCTCTTGCCACCCCCGGGATGTTGCCTCTGTCTGACACGGTGTCCCCATTGGTGTCGTATAGGGACAGGATAGGCTTGTGTTTTGACCGTGCCTTGCGGAAGAAGTGGCGTGTGCATTTCTCCTCCTCCTCCAGGCCCTGGAGTTTTTCCCTGAACTGTTTCTTTTGTTGTTGCTCCCGGTAGAGGGTGGCAAGGTGTTGTTTGGTCTCGGCCAGTTCTCGGGCCACATCCAGACCACCCAGCTGTAGGAGACTCAGGCGTTGGAGGGCCGCGTTGTGGTGTTGAAACCTGGCCCTCTGTTCTGCCGCTTTCCTCCTTCCGACTGACCCGAAGTAGCCCTTTGTCCTGGCCTTAACCATCTCCCACCACTCTATCGGGGAGTCGAACAGTTCTTTTAGGGTCCTCCACTCCAGGTAGCGCCTGGAGAAGGAATGCACCACTGTTGGGTCCTGAAGGATCGATGTATTCATCCTCCAGGTACCCCTACCCGCTCTTGTTTGGCCGTCCCATTCCAGGGACACTGTCAACATCCTGTGGTCCGAGAAGTGGGCCGCCTGGCTGGTCAGGGTTCCCATCCTCAGACCTGGCGAGAGCAAGAACATGTCTATCCTGGAGGAAGAATTCCCGGAGGAACTCACCCTTGTGTGTGTCGGCGGGGAGGTGCCACCGGCGTCTACCAGTTGGAAGTCGTCTATGATGGACTGAAGTTCTGTAGTGGATCGGTCTCTCCTGGGCCTGCTGCGGTCCTCATCCCGGAGGGCACAGTTGAAATCTCCCCCCACTAGGACTGGTGTGGGGATGAGGAGGAGAGACCGAAGTTTCTTGAAAAGGGAGACTCTCTTGGCCACGTTGGTTGGGCCGTACACATTGATGACCCTCAGCGGCGAACCCTGGATCTCTAGGTCCAGAACCAGGATTCGCCCGCTCTCTACAACCTCCCCCTTTTTGGTCCGTAGAAAAGGGTTGGCCACCAAAATGCCGACCCCATCAGCTCTATCGATGTTTGAGCCTGACCAGAGAGAGTCCCCCCGTGTCCATTCCTCCTCCAGGGTGGCGTCCATCTCCTTGAATGGGATGGCGCACTCCTGGAGGAGATGGAAAAAAAATGAACAGTCATTTCTATTCACCTGATTCATGCTCTGAAAAGAATATCTTACATTATCATCATGGATAGCGAGACCAGACACTTTAGAAACACATTTCCCCAGCATAAAACTATAGAAATGATCCCTGAAAGTATAGTCTTGGTGTGTCATTTAATGTACAAAGTGTGGAACGTCTTGAGAACAGCATTTGCATCGCGGTGTTCTATTGCATTCTCAAGAGTCACCACTTGTTGTAATCAAATTATGTAAGTCATAGATCAACAATTTTCTAATTACCCTTCCCTCCATACTTGGAGAATATAATGGTACTGATTCCAAAAAGGAAATTGAACAGCATGCTATGACGGTTCTGCTAAACATAAATCATGAGAATTGTTCAAAACTGTCTTGATCAAATTCCCCCTAATTAATTGAACTTGCTTTTTATTTTTTAACAAATTACTTATTTCTGTGGCAGAAGTACCCACTCAGAACATATTCTTTCCACCCATGTTCCTTTGAGGAACAATGGACAATCATCAATGGTGGGAAAAAAATGAACAGTCATTTCTATTCACCTGATTCATGCTCTGAAAAGAATATCTTACATAATCATCATGGATAGCGAGACCAGACACTTTAGAAACATATTTCCCAACCATAAAGGTGTTTTTTATTGGTTTTTATAAAAACGCAACACCGTGTATACAATCAATTAATCAAACAATCAGACATTTAAGACATTTCATTCAACAACAACCAACATTAAACTAACTAAAGTGCTCAGTGTTCAGTGTATTGTCCAGTGTAGTGTAATGTTCAGTGTTCAGTGTTCAGTGTCCAGGTTCCAGTGTCGGTAGGAGGCAGGGGTAAAAAACCTGTTCGCTGTGCATCCGGAAAAAAAATTCCCCTGCAGCCCTCTAGTTGTAGAGCGACTACTATCCAGTTTGCCCACCAGTGCAAAGCCGTGGCTCCCCCACCTCCCTCCCCCGAGGGACCCCACACACCCGACTCACCCGACCCGCCCCACCACCGGCGCATCCGGCCCAGCCCACCAGGCTCAGACTCCTGTAGCCCTTCACGAGGCTAGCCGGACCAGGCGCCCCAGCGGCGGAGCAGATCGAGCACGCAGGCCGACCGGAAGCCCCCGAGGAGAGGCCCAGAGAGCTCGGCGCATGGCAGGCAAGCAGAGGCGAAAAACCTGTACACAGCTTATCCAGGGAAAAAGCTCCCTGGCTCTTCTCAGCTTGTTCCGGGCTGGGGGTTGGGGGTTGGCGGGGTAGGGGACTGGGCCTGTAGCTGGGGGCCTGGAGTTGGGGGGGGGGGGGCCCGGAACAGGGGGTTTGGGGTCGCTGAGTTGGAACCTGGGGTTGGTGCTGGGGTGACGTGGTGGTTCCCGCCGGTCTCTGCTCCTGGGTCTGGAAGCCTGGGTAGGTGTCAGAGCTGGATATGACATGTGCCTGAAAAGATACAGGAGTGAGAGAAGGGAGGTGTGCATGGATTGTGTAGTGTGCATTTTGGTGTCAGGCGGGTGATCAGTACTTCCCTGTGACCCAGTGGTGTTGGTCATCCTGGTGCTGGTGGTGCTGGCAGAGACGGCTGGTTCGGCTGTGGGTTGTGTGTGGTGATATTCTGGTGAGGGTAGGAAGTGGGTCAGTGCTGTGTACATGTGTAGGTGGTGGAAGGTGCAGTAAACTTCCCTGTTGGTGTTGTGCGCTGCTCCTCTCCTGGTCCTTGTGATGGTGATACTGCTGACCAGGGCTTGTGCTGGAACGGTGGTGAAGGTGATAGTGCAGGAACTGGTGGTGTAGTGAGGTAGGCCCGGGGTGGGGGGGGGTTGGGCGATGCGGCGCGGCATGGGGGGCGGTTTAGAGGATGACGTCCTTCCATCTCTCCACCCCCCACACCGCTCTTGCTTGATCCGGGTTATTTTTAAAGTCAACCATAGCATGGTCCCTGAGGAAGAGGGTGATTCTCCTCCTCAGGGTTGTCAGGTGGACGCTCTGTTTCTGATAGACCCTGATGTTCCTCGTCTCCCAGAGTACCTGCTTGACGGCGCTGATGATCCTCCACTGTTGTTGTAGTTGGGGGGTTGTGCACCCCCCGGGAGGACCATACAGGATGTTCTCGCCCGTCAAGCGGGGCAGGGTCAGCAGGCTGTTTAGGGAGACAGAGGGAACAAACAGGGCCCAGACCCGCCTGGCCACGGAGCACTCACAGAACAGGTGGTTAATGTGTTCTGTGTCCGTGCATCCGTGGGGGCATTTCTCAGTCGTTGCGATGTGCCGCCTATGCAAGAATTCCCTAGTGGGGAGACAACCATGAGCAGCCATCCAGGCAATGTCTTTTTGTTTATTGTTAGTACATTTATGATTAATGTTTTTCCATACCTGTTTGGAGTCCACGGCTGTGCTGGCCTTGGGGTGAGTAATGGTTTCCTTCGACCTTATGAAGGTCATAATGTCTTTGTATTTCCATGAGGCCAGCCCAGCCGCGGACAATCCTGTCTTGAAGGCAAAGTCCCTCCATATCTTGTAGACTGGAGGGGGGTCCCAGCTGTAGGGCACAGTGTGATTTATTGATGCGGTCACCCTGAGTGTCCGGAGGATGGGTGTGGCATAGTATATTTCAAAGAACCTGGCTTTCCTATCTTTGTTGTTGATGTTGTTGATGAGGTTGGAGAGTCCCTGTGCCCTAATGATGTTTAGGATGTCTGGGACCCCTTTCCCCCCATTCTCCACTGTTTTGTACAGGGTGGTGCGTTTTAGTTTTTCCATCTGGCTCCCCCAGACAAAGGTAAACATGATCCTTTCGATGGTTTTGGATACTGCTCTGTCTGGGGGAAACACCCTGCCCAGGTAAAGGAGAATGGGAAGAACAATAGCCTTCAGGACCAGGATCTTGCCTGTCATTGTGAGAGGCCGTGCACTCCACTCACAGATCTTCTTTTGGACCTGGCGGATGGTCTCCTTCCAGCTGCCGGAGGCTCCTCCATCTTTCTGGTAGGTGATCCCCAGCAGCTTAATGTTTTCCGTCTTTACAGGGAAGGAGGTTGCCAGGTTCTCCTGCCAGTGCTGCGACAGAAACAGCTCACACTTACCCCTATTGATCAGGGCGCCAGTGGCTGCACAGTAGTCCTCCACCACTTTCGTTGCTGTGGAAATGGAGCGACTATCTGTGCCGACGATGGTAATGTCGTCCATGTACGCCACCACCTTGAGCCTCTCCCCCCGGGCCCCTGGTAGAGGGTAGCCCATGATGTTGGGGGAGCTCCTGATCTTCCGTAGGAACGGCTCCAGGTAGATGACGTACAGTAGAGGGGCCAAGGGGCATCCCTGCCGTACTCCAGCTTTGATGGGGAAGGGGTCTGTCAACTGGTTGTTGATCCGAACTCTGCTCGTGATGTTGTTGTAGCAGAGTTCGGTCCAGTTGAGCAGGTGCTGGGGGAAGTTCATGCCTCTCAGCACCCTCTGCAGGAAACCATGGCTAACCCTGTCAAAGGCCTTCTCCTGATCCAGGCTGAGAAGGCCTAAAGGGGACCTCCGCTCCTGGGAGTGCAGGATGAGGTCTCTCACCAGGAGCAGGTTGTCGTTGATGGACCTACCGGGGACGCTACAGGTTTGGTCAGGGGCTATAACTGAGGGGAGGAGGGTTTGAAACCGTTGGGTGAGGGCTTTTGTCATGATTTTATAGTCCACTGGGAGGAGATTAATGGGGCGCCAGTTCCGGAGGTCCTTGAGGTCCCCTTTCTTGGGGATCAGTGTGACCGTACTCTGTCTCATTGACTCTCCAAGCCTCCCTTCCCTGTAGATGGCTTTGAAGACCTCCGCCAAGTCCTCCTTGAGGAGATCCCAGAGAGTCTTGTAGAACTCTGCTGGGATCCCATCCGGTCCAGGGGCCTTGTGTGTATTCAAGGAGTGCACGGCCCGGGTGAGCTCCTCCGTGGTCAGCTCTGGGTTCTCACTCTCACCACCCTCGGGGACCCGGTCCAGACCATCCAGGAAGGTGGCCATGAGAGTCTCGTCGGTTGTCTTGATGTTGTAGAGACTCTCGTAGAACTCTCTTGCCACCCCCGGGATGTTGCCTCTGTCTGACACGGTGTCCCCATTGGTGTCGTATAGGGACAGGATAGGCTTGTGTTTTGACCGTGCCTTGCGGAAGAAGTGGCGTGTGCATTTCTCCTCCTCCTCCAGGCCCTGGAGTTTTTCCCTGAACTGTTTCTTTTGTTGTTGCTCCCGGTAGAGGGTGGCAAGGTGTTGTTTGGTCTCGGCCAGTTCTCGGGCCACATCCAGACCACCCAGCTGTAGGAGACTCAGGCGTTGGAGGGCCGCGTTGTGGTGTTGAAACCTGGCCCTCTGTTCTGCCGCTTTCCTCCTTCCGACTGACCCGAAGTAGCCCTTTGTCCTGGCCTTAACCATCTCCCACCACTCTATCGGGGAGTCAAACAGTTCTTTTAGGGTCCTCCACTCCAGGTAGCGCCTGGAGAAGGAATGCACCACTGTTGGGTCCTGAAGGATCGATGTATTCATCCTCCAGGTACCCCTACCCGCTCTTGTTTGGCCGTCCCATTCCAGGGACACTGTCAACATCCTGTGGTCCGAGAAGTGGGCCGCCTGGCTGGTCAGGGTTCCCATCCTCAGACCTGGCGAGAGCAAGAACATGTCTATCCTGGAGGAAGAATTCCCGGAGGAACTCACCCTTGTGTGTGTCGGCGGGGAGGTGCCACCGGCGTCTACCAGTTGGAAGTCGTCTATGATGGACTGAAGTTCTGTAGTGGATCGGTCTCTCCTGGGCCTGCTGCGGTCCTCATCCCGGAGGGCACAGTTGAAATCTCCCCCCACTAGGACTGGTGTGGGGATGAGGAGGAGAGACCGAAGTTTCTTGAAAAGGGAGACTCTCTTGGCCACGTTGGTTGGGCCGTACACATTGATGACCCTCAGCGGCGAACCCTGGATCTCTAGGTCCAGAACCAGGATTCGCCCGCTCTCTACAACCTCCCCCTTTTTGGTCTGCAGAAAAGGGTTGGCCACCAAAATGCCGACCCCATCAGCTCTATCGATGTTTGAGCCTGACCAGAGAGAGTCCCCCCGTGTCCATTCCTCCTCCAGGGTGGCGTCCATCTCCTTGAATGGGATGGCGCACTCCTGGAGGATATACATGTCTGACTGATGTTGGGTGATGTACTGGTAGACGACCTCCCGTTTGTCTGGTTGCCGGAGGCTTCTGGTGTTGAGAGATGAGATTGTTATCCTCATGGTTCTTGGATTTGGTTTTTTCCAATTTTTGCTAAGCTATTGCACATGAGGTTGAGGCCCTCCAATGGGTCGTTGGGGGCCAGATAGTGTGGCACCTCCCCTTGGCTGCTCATGGTGTGGGGGTTGTCTCCCCTCTGACTGCCTGGTGGCCCCCTCATCTGTGTTGTTGATGAGGTGATTTTCGGTGGCCCGTACGGTCCGGTGAGCCTGGACTGGGGGTGGCTGGTGGGCTGTGCAGGGTGAGGAGCATGTGATGACTGGAGAGAGGAAGAGGGTGGGGAGGAGGGTTTGGGGGGGGGAGCCGGCTTACCTGTATGGCGTTGGGGTTTGGGTTCTGGAGTAGTCTTTTTGTCTGTTTTTTTCCGGATTGCCTTTTTTTGTGGTCTTTTCCGTTTTGGTTGAGCCAAGCTCCAGTCATTTTCACTGTCTGATTGGGAGGGGAGGTGGATCTGCAGTGTGTTGCTGGTGGCTATTTCAATAGAGGCCGGCTCCCCCTTCATGGTGTTTTTGCAGGGGGTGGAGGTGGCAATGGGGTTTAGGAGGGGGTGGGTGTTGAGGTTGTCTGTAGGGGGTGCTGGGACGGTTGGTTCCTCTCCTTCTCCTTCTCCGTCGCTCGAGCTCTGATCGTCCCCCCCATCGCTCGAGCGCCGGTCCTCCTCCGTCTCTCCCTTCTCTTCCTCCATGTTGGGTGTGGGTTGGGGTGTGGGTTGGGGTGGGGGTTGGGGTGTGGGTTGGGGTGGGGGTGGGGGTGTGGGTTGGGGTGTGGGTTGGGGTGGGGGTGGGGGTTGGGGTGGTGGTTGGTTGGATTTATAGCCCCGGGCTCTACTTGCATAGGAACTTGGGCAGTCACGGTAAAGATGCCCCTGTCCCCCGCACAGGTTGCAAGGTCTGGTCGTGGTGCACTCCGACGTCGGGTGGTCTTGGCGGCAGATTTTACATACCACGGCCTTGCAGGCCGCTGCCAGATGGCCCAATTGGCCGCAGTTCCTGCAGAGCTTCGGCATACCGTAGTAGTAGACGGAGCCCCTGTTGTTCCCCAGGTTGATGGTGCTGGGGATATGTTGGACTCCGCCTATCCCCTCCGTGTCCGGACGGAGTTGCACCAGCCATTTCTTGGCCCCCGTCCACACTCCGTCTTCATCCAGGACCATCCGGGCCCCCGATTTAAGGGTGGCATGACGGTGTAGCCACACCTCAATATCATATTCCTGAATCACCTCATTGTGGAATTGAATTGTGACCACTTTTGATTCTAAATCCGTTAGTGGGTGGGCTGTAAAACGGTTAAGTGGGGGTTTGTGTTCATTAATCCTATGAAAGGTCCAGAATTCCTCTAACAGTTGGGGGGTTTTAAAGCTAACTTCAAAACATTCATTCGGCCCAGGGGGCTTCACCAGGCAGTTTAGATCAGACGGCACAAAGCCCATACCTCTCTGTAGAACCGCCCTGCTGAATTCCAGGCGGGTCATCGTTGTTACTGGTCTGGCAGTCTTCTGTTGGGGGGCTCCATCCATGGCAGCCTCCTCAGTTGGGTTGAGCGTCAACCTGACGGCGTTGTAGCGCCGCATCGCTCCGGGGTTCATCGTTGGAGTGGGGTGGGGGGGGTGGGGGATCAGGGAGGAAGGAGGGAGAGGAATAGGGTTAGGGGGAGGTTGTAGATAATTTTTTGGGGGGGGGAATAGGGTACTTGCCGTAAGGTTAGGGGTGTTGTTCCTCTCAGGTCCTCACGGCAGATTTTGGACTCTGGCTTGGGTCTGGAACTGGGTTCCCGTCTGGGGACAAAAGAGGGACACCTGAGAGCGAGTGGGGACACCAGGTGGCCAAAGACCTACGGTCTTCAAAGCACTCCCCTGTGTCCCTCTCGCTCCTAGCTTAGATGTTATAGTTGTCCTCCCTCCTGGTCTGGTTGGGGTCCACTGGCTCAGCTGGGTCAGCTGGTGGGTGTTGGGCCCTCTCTCACCTCTGGCGTGCTTGGGAGAGTCGAGGTCTTCGGAAGCTCCTCTCGGGGTCCGGCCTTTCCGCTCTTTTGAGGGGGGCTGCCCAGGGGCCGAACTCGTGCTCCAGTGGCGGGCAGGCCACCTACTGAAAGAGTCGCGGTCTTTGGAAGCTCCTCTCGGGGTCCGGCCTGTCCGCTCTTTGGAGGGGGGCTGCCCAGGGGCCGAACTCGTGCTCCAGTGGCTCCAGTGGCGGGCAGGCCACCTACTGGTCACCTACTGGAAGAGTCGCGGTCTTTGGAAGCTCCTCTCGGGGTCCGGCCTTTCCGCTCTTTGGAGGGGGGCTGCCCAGGGGCCGAACTCGTGCTCCAGTGGCTCCAGTGGCGGGCAGGCCACCTACTGGTCACCTACTGGAAGAGTCGCGGTCTTTGGAAGCTCCTCTCGGGGTCCGGCCTTTCCGCTCTTTGGAGGGGGGCTGCCCAGCGGCCGAACTGCCCCAGTGGTGAAAAGGCCACCTACTGGAAGAGTCGCGGGTCTCCGGCAGCTCCTCTCGGATCCCGGCCTGTTCCGCTCAAAGAGGGGGGGGTGGGTCGGGGGAGCCACCTCCCAGCAGCGGTCAAGCCACCTACTGAGAAGACGTGCTCCCCGACCAAGAATAGAAAAAAAGGAGGGGCATAGAGCCTAGTGAGGAAAAAGGAAAAACCCTAGATTTCTCAAAAAAACACAAAAACCCACACCCCACCGAAGACTAGCTTTAATAGAAGTCTCTAGTAAGGGCGAAAGGCCTGTGCGTTTCTTGAAGAGAAACCAGAGTTTGCTCTTAGCCAAAAGGCCAACCATAAAACTATAGAAATGATCTCTGAAAGTATAGTCTTGGTGTGTCATTTCATGTACAAAGTGTGGAACGTCTTGAGAACAGCATTCTCAAGAGTCACCACTTGTTGTAATCAAATTATGTAAGTCATAGATCAACAATTTTCCAATTACCCTTCCCTCCATACTTGGAGAATATAATGGTACTGATTCCAAAAAGGAAATTGAACAGCATGCTATGACGGTTCTGCTAAACATAAATCATGAGAATTGTTCAAAACTGTCTTGATCAAATTCCCCCTAATTAACACTAGAACAGCCGTGAGGTGTTAAACAGCACCAGTGAGTACAAAAAAATTTCTACCTTTGCACTCGATCACATTTCAGGACCCTCCTTTCATGACTTTTCCTAGATATGTGCGTTCTACCACCCAGCATTTTTACATTTTCAAAATCGAGTTAGTATAAAGCGTTTTAGCAGTATTTCTGTGTGTGTCTGTGTATTTGTGGCTGCCATCTTTTTCTCCAAGCCTGCAATTCTCTTTTATATCAGCAGAGGTAGCAAGGGGGCACACACTGTGCTCAAATTCAGGCTTCAGTGCTGAATGAGACACGGTGCATAAGACTGATATTTGTGTTTATATATAGGCTACAATAACAATCAAAATAAGATATGTATATGTGCAGACAGTTATGAAAATTATAAACTGTACAGTATGTCTCCCAATCAATGTTCGTTCAGACAATACAACCAAAGGCGTAAAAATACTGATGTTCTCATAATGTAATTATAGATATAGCTAAATTAGACTGTAGACTGCTATGGAGGTATATTGAAACCAATATATAGATTATATATATAGATTATATATACAACCTGATTGGATTAAATAAGATTCTGTTGTGATTGTGTTGACATTGTTGTGATTGCAAAATAAATCTTGGTTATGTAATGTGTAAAGAACATGATGACACGAATGCCTATTATGATGATATGCAAAAGGAACAATCTGTGTCTATGAATCTTGAACAATCACCGGTTGAATATGCTAATATAGGAACAGTGCCTAAAACCCCACTTCAAAAGGTTGTTATTCAAAGGCAGCATCCAAAGCCTGCTAACACATTGCACAGTAAAAGAGAACATGATCAAATGTCAACAATGAATAATCAGTCAACAATGGCTAATCTTATCAATCAAGACACCATGTCCAATGTAGAGCAAAAACATGACATCGCTGATATCCTTCTTACTCAGCAGAAACTTGCTTGAGAGCCGTGTTTGAAACCCGCTTGGCTCCCCTTGGGAGGTGTGGGGGATGGAAATCCTTTGTTTGGCTGATTACCTTCCCCCAAGATTACCATCCCCCATGCTTCAACCATTACATCAAGTGAATGGAACTGACTTTAGAAACGAGTTATTCTGGTTTATTTACGAGGACCACAGGAAAGGCCAAGGATTTCCACTTACACATGTGTGAGGAAACGTAACAGCGTTTTGTTACAGAACTGTTCGCAAATGTTCCATTTGTTCATTTGCTTTATTGAGGTGACTCTGCGAAATGACAATAACTAAACAAGTCCTGACAACAAAAATATATGTATAATATTGTATATAATGTTTTTTCTGTATATCACTGTAGACCACAGTCTCACTCACATATACACAACACAACACTGTTGTGTATAATACAGTTTTCTCAGTCGCTTTGGTGCATTTCTCACATCACTATTAACATTTGCACAACAGTTGTCAGTGTCATCAAAATGAAAAGTCCTGACACCATTGTTTATTAACAAGATAGTCAAATGGCTTTGTCATGTTTTCATTATGACAGTTCACTCTGTAAGTGTTTTCCAATGCAAAAAAGTCAGATCTTGGTGACACTACCTGAAAATGCTCAAGACAGTACTATACACTATTTGCACGGCCATATGAAATCTACAGTGGGTTACACATTACTGTATTTAGTGAGGTAAAAGTACAAGACGCTGAATAGTTATGTTTCACATTTTTACTGCATATGCTCTTTGCAATTCAAATGTGTTCACAGCATTGTGCAAAAGAAAAATACAAACTTATTTACAACAAACATAAGAAACACCCTTTGGGTATAGCTGTGCACAACTGTAAACAATATTGCAGTACTTATTGGACATACAACATACACAGTACTGTAAATTATTCATTCGCATCCAGACGTTCCTGTCTGTCTGGCCACATATTTTCATCAACATCACAGCGAATATCATCCCTGGCAATGCAGCGAGGAAAGTACCTCCTTGAGTGGCGAATCCACCCTCTGCAGGACTGTGCTGTGATGTCATCACATGCAGCATCCATGGCCGCTAGCAAGGCCATTTAGACCCCTCTCATTCTCAGGGATTATGTCCCTGTAAAGAGTGTCTTAAAAAGTCAGCAGATGTTGTGTGTTGTATGGACCAAGACAGGGTATATGGGTGAGGACGCCGTTTTCTGAGACGGCTGCACACATGGTAATATTCCCTCCTCGTTGGCCTGGGACATCAGTGGCTCTCTGTCCAATGCGATTTCTGCCACGCCTTCTACCTTTTGCCAGATTGAAACTCACCTCATCAAGATATATGAATGTGTGCAGCGGTTCCCTGGCGTCCAGCTCCAGTACATGCTTTATCCCAGAATAGAGAGAGAGAGAGAGAGAAACTATAACAACTTTTCCTGTGTAACATAATGCATTTTGGACAACATATTGTACAGTATGAACTGTCATGTAACCAGTTTACAGCACTGAACATTAGAGTATGCATAGAACACATAAATGTTTTACCTGTACATACTGGTGACGGATCTCCTTCACTCTGTCACTGTTCCGTTCAAATGGCACATTATACAGTTGTTTCATGCGCATTTCATTTCTCCTAAGCACTCTGTCAATTGTAGAGATTGAAACAGATTCAATATTGCCAAAGATATTGCCATCCTCTATAACAGCGCTCTGGAATCTGCAATCACCATTGCACAAATGGCTTCCTCTTGTTGCGGAGTAAAAATGGGCCCTCTTCCACCTCTGTGAGGTTGTCTTGCAATCCTATGTGGTGCAGAGTAAAATTAGAGTAATGTACAGTAAACATGAGATATACTGCTTTAACCCATATTACTGTAGTGTACAATAACAGTGCTTCCCACTTGTAAAATGCTGCAGTACAGTACCATACTGTAAATATGGCAAATATTTACTGTAACACTACTTTACACTACAATACAGTAAATATGTGCTGCTGTAAATCTAAATGTAAAATGTAAAAAGTGACGACAAGTTCTTGTCCCACTGTAAGCTTCATGTATGACACAATGACAGTAGTGCAGTGCAGATAGTTTAGTGCTGAATTACTGTCCAATATACACACCTGTTCTCCCGACAAATGTTATGAATTAAAGTGAAAACGCAGGGTGCGTTCGTAAATTCGCTATGAGAGCGCCGGAGCGCACACCGGGTTCAACGTCATAAAGGGACCAGGTAATTTGATTGGACAAGAGGCATTCCATGGGTGCTGACCAGATTTCCAAGGCGAATTTACGAACGCATGCTAGCGAATTCGACGACGAAAATCGTCAGAGGAGATATACGGGTTATTTTGATAAACTGGACACATTTTGGGAATATATATTGGTACTTTCTCACCTGAAAACATATTAAAACTTCATAAAATGACATGGTAACACTTGTAAAGGCAAAATTACAGCTTTTTTTTTTTTGAAAAAAATGGAGGATTCAAATCGCCTTCTGCTTGCCGGTGCGAAATGCATTCTGGGAAAAAGGAGTGGGAGCCTGGCAGACGGCCTTGTGTGACATCGCCCTCCAGCGATCTTTGTGCGTCAGTACACTCTTCTCTATGTTAAACTATCATAGTGCTGAAAAACACCTCATCGCGATTGAATAAGGTCGCGATCCGCCGCGTTCGTAGTGTTAAGAACCCAGACCTGCTGGTAGAATTTTGGCAAAAGAAAAGAGACACAGAGAGATACAGACTTATTTTTGGAAAATTTCACACAGAGCCAATCACTGAAGAAGACAAACAATCTGTAACAGTAATTTTTTACAATGAGACAGTTTCAGACGAAGACATCATCACCTGGCTTGGAAGACACGCCGACATAGAATCCACGGCACAGTGGCAACGTGATGCTGATGGGGTATGGACCTGCTGGGGATCACCTACCAGAAAGATGGAGGAGCCTCCGGCAGCTGGAAGGAGACCATCCGCCAGGTCCAAAAGAAGATCTGTGAGTGGAGTGCACGGCCTCTCACAATGACAGGCAATGACAGGCAAACTCCATCCTACTCGGAAACAACAGAGGTCAGCTGTTCTACTACGGAATGCCAAAGGTATGTAGGAATTGTGGGGAAATGGGTCACCTGGCAGCAAAATGCACAGTCATCAGATGCAGGAATTGTGGTGAAGCACATGAAACCAGGCAATGTATGAAAGAACGCAAATGCAATTTATGTAATGAAGATGGACATGTGTTCAAAAACTGCCCCGAATCCTACGCTAATAGAACAAGGTATAATGAAAACGAGAAAAGACAGGAACCACCCCCAACCACAGAAAGAACACAAACACCTACTGGTCCAAGCCAACAAGGCCCAAACCCTGACCCAAACCCTGACCCAAACCCTGGCCCAACCACAGAAAGAACTCAAACACCTACTGCTCCAAACCAACATGGCCCAACCCCTGACCCAAACCCTGACCCTAACACAGCGACAACAGAAAAGACACAGGAGACACAAATATGGCAAGAACAACTAACGGAGGACGCCATAGAGCTACTAGAGAGCTTGGGATCACCAGTGTCCCCCCTGCAAACCACAATTACCATCCCAGGGGACGCTTTCGCCCAGTCACTATTTTCTGAAATGGAGGAGGAGAGCAGTCAGATCAGAGAGGGAGTTGACCAGGCCGGGCTGACTGCAGTGCCACCAACGCCACCACCACTGGGGGGTGCTGATGAGACGCACAGACGGGCCAGGCTGACTGCAGTACCGCCACCAAGAAAAACAATCAAAAGTGAATCAGAAGAGGTACCTATCGCGGCAAACCCAATCATGGTGGTGGAAGAAGAGAAGGAACACAGTAGTCAGGACGATGAGTCGGAGGAGGAGGAGGAACCAGAGGAGGAACCAGGACAAGAGCCGGGACCCACAGAGACACAAGAAAACAGTGGAGGACGTCTGGAGAAACGCTCTAAAAGAAAATTACCACCCACAACCACCAGAAGCAAGAAACCAAACAAAAACACATCCCCAGACCCAAAACAACCCCAGATGGCTAAACCCATACCCAACAAATCACCTACCACCCTACCACCCTGGCCCCCACTTGTAAAACCACACGTCGTAGCAGCACAGCAACCCATTTACCCAGGCCATCAGAGACAAGCCAAGCTGCCTGCCAAGCAGCCCAGACCAGAAAAAACAAAGGGAAGCAAAGAAAGATATAAACCAATGAACAACGACGAGTGCAGCTAACCACCTCCCCGGTCAACAGCAAACAGCCACATGGACAGTAAAGTGCTAAAACTCATTCTCATCACCATCATGACAATCAGGATTACTACAATTAACGTCAGGAGCATCTTGTGGGAAAAGAAAAGAGGAGTAGTTTTTTCCCACTTGGCATCACTCAACACAGACATAATATGTCTTCAAGAATGTAACATCCCATACCGAAAAAACTATGAAGACCTCCAAAAAGAATGGGGACTTGGAGACTCCATATGGTCTGGCTCAAATACGGCCAGGGCAGATGGAGTCGCCATACTGAGCAAAAACCCAACAATCCAACTACTACAGCCAAAAATAATACAAGCAGGACGGCTAATAACAACAGTTGCAAAACATGGGAAAAACACAACAAAAATAATAAATGTATATGCACCAACTAATCAAAATGAAAGAACACAGTTTTTTGAAAAGTTGTACCCTGCACTTCTGGGAAACATACCCACCATCATGATAGGTGACTTTAATTGTGCAAGAAGGGAAATGGACAGATGCCGCCCAAGAAATGACGCATCAAGCCGAAAACTGAACAAACTAGTCACAGACCTTTCCCTCCAAGACATAGGAAAAGACCTGACACCACACCACACTTGGACAAGTGCAGATGGAAGGTCTTTTTCAAGAATAGATATGATCCTCATAGACCCAAACCTCACGACAACAAACACACACTCCGCACCAGTATTCTACTCAGACCACAGGCAAATAACAACAACAATAACACAACCAGCAACAAACCAAGAAGAAAAAGGCCCAGGGGTGTGGAAGCTGAATACAACGCTCCTCAAGAACACCAAAACCAGAGAAGCCCTGACCAACAGACTAACAGAGTGGGCCACCCTCATAGACCTATACCCATCACCAGTAGATTGGTGGGAAAACATTAAAGACAGAGCAAAAAACTACCTGAAAGCGGTAAGCAAAAAACAGGCAAGAGACACAAGGGAGAAGACGAAAAGACTGGACCAAACACTGCAACGGCTGTCAAACCTACAATTGGAAGGCTTTAATCTCACCCAGGAGATAAAAGAAACAAAACTCAAACTAGACAACCTTTACCGAGAAGAACAGAGAAAGATACAGGTGAAAAGCAGAATCAAACATCTAGAACAAAATGAAAAATGCACACCTTATTTCTTCCAGAAGATAAAAAAGAAAAAACACATGATGGACTCCATCAAAGACAAAAAAGGAACAAAACAAAACGACCCACAACAAATTAGAAACATAGTAACAGAATTCTATACAGAATTATACACTGAAAAAGACACAAACAGAGAGCTGATAGAAGAGCTGCTTCGGGACACGGAGAGAGTGGCTGGAGAAGTAATAGAAGGGGAAGAGTTGCCCATTACAACAGAGGAAATCAAAAAAGCAATAGACAGCCTAACTGAAGGCAAAACCCCAGGTCAAGATGGACTTCCTGTTGAGTTTTACAAAGCCTTCTGGGATCCAGAAAAAGATGGCATAACAAAAGTCTTTAATTACATGTATAACACAAGAGAGATGTGCCCAACCATGACA
The DNA here is from genome assembly GCF_963989245.1 of Nansenia antarctica. Taxonomy (NCBI): domain Eukaryota; kingdom Metazoa; phylum Chordata; class Actinopteri; order Argentiniformes; family Microstomatidae; genus Nansenia; species Nansenia antarctica. The sequence continues at coordinate 28,439,106 of NC_137681.1, read as the reverse complement.
AAAGGAATCATAACACTACTATACAAGAAAGGAGACCCAGAAGACCTTCAAAATTGGCGCCCCATAACTTTACTCTGCACCGACTACAAAATTCTCACCAAAATACTCATGTACAGACTACAAAAAGAAATACCAGAGGTTATTGAGCAAGATCAAACCTGTGGAGCACCAGGACGCTCCACAACAGACAATCTCACCATCATCAGGGACATCTTCTCCCATGCAGAAGAAAGGTCAATCCCATTCTGTATTTTCAATTTAGACCAGGAGAAAGCCTTCGACAGGGTCAATCATGCTTACCTACTAGAAGTATTAAAAACAGCAAACATCAACAAAACAATACAGAACTGGGTAAAAATAATTTACAATAATATCTATCCTCTAGAGGATGGCTGACAAAGGGCATCCCTGTCTAACTCCAGATTTTACTTTTATTTCATTTGTTTGTGTGCCATTGACCAATACTGTGCTCGTGATATTATTGTAAATTATTTTTACCCAGTTCTGTATTGTTTTGTTGATGTTTGCTGTTTTTAATACTTCTAGTAGGTAAGCATGATTGACCCTGTCGAAGGCTTTCTCCTGGTCTAAATTGAAAATACAGAATGGGTTGTTTGTCTGGTTGGGGGTGGTGGCGGGGGGTTCGTAGTTTGGGGTATCTGGATGTTTAGCTGTTGAATGTTTGTTATTTTCCAGTTGTTATGTGTTTTTTCCTTTCCCTGTTGATGTGTGTCTAGTAAGTAATAGTCTCTAATTGTTTTATTGATCATTCTTATGATGATGAGTGGGTGTGTTTCTTGTTTCTGATATAAGCTGATGTTTCTTGTTTGCCATAGTACTTCTTTTATTGTGTTTGTGACCCGCCAAGCATTTTCCTCCTGGCCTGTTCTTGTTCCCCCTGGTGGGCCACAGACAATTCCTTGGAAAGTGATGGTATTTGTGTCTGTTAGATTTCCAATGAGGGGTTGACAGATGGTCCATATTCTCTTTGCAATCCTGCAGTCCCAGACGATGTGTTTTTCTGTTTCTTTGGCTTGGCAACCATAGGTACAGAGTTCTGTTCTTGCTATCCCTCTTTTGTACATTCTAACACAGGTGGGGAGATTGTTAGTTGTTATGGCCCAGGCTATGTCAATTTGTCTGTCCATGAGGCATTTATTGTTTATATTTTTCCATAGTTGTTCTTTTGTTATTGTGTTTGTGTGTTCTGATTTTTCTGGTGTTATATTTTGAGAAATTGTCTTTTTCATGGTCTTGAATGTCCATTCCCTGTCTTTGTGTAGTTTAAACGTTTCCCGTAATGTTTTCCTCAGTCTTTTATAGTGTACTGGTGGATCCCATGAAAGTGGTATTGTGTGGTCGATGTCTTTGATGCCGATGCCTCTTAGGCTCGTCTTGAAATAAAATCTGTTGAGGTAGCTTGCCTTTCTTTCCCTTTTTTTTACAATTTTGGATGGTGTATGCTAGAGCTTGGGTTTTTATTAGTAGTGGTATATTTGGCACCCCTCTCCCTCCTTTCATTGTTTCCTTCATCATGACCTCTCTCTTCACCAGTTCCTGTTTCCCTCCCCATATAAATCTGAATGTTATTATTTATTTATTTTTCTTGTTCTCTGTTTGGTGGGAATATTTTTCCTATGTATGCAAGAATTGGGTATAGTATTGCATTTAGTAGTACAATTTTCCCCTTTGTGGACAACGTCCTTTGCTGCCATCCTCCTATTTTCTTTTTCATTTTTTTGATTGTGTCATCCCAGCTTTCTTGCCCTTGGTTTCTTTCATCAAAGATGATCCCCAGAATTTTTATTTTTGTTCTTACTGGGAAAATGCTTTGTATGTCCGAGTGTTTTGGCCAGTTTCTAGACGTATATATTTCACTTTTCTTTTTATTGATGACTGCTCCTGTTGCTTTGCAGTATATGTCCAAAGTTTTTTCTATGTGTTTGGCAGATTGGACAGTTGTACAGATGAGTGTGACGTCGTCCATATATGCTTGTGTCTTTATCTGTTTGTTGTTTGAGCCTGGTAATGTATAGCCTTCTATGTTCTTGTTTTTCCGGATGTTGTTGAGTAATGGCTCTATTGCAAGGGGGTATTCAATTACAAATTCAGTTGGGCCAGATTTGAAAACCAAGAAATTTTGCTGGGCCAGACATTTTCAGCGACCAGTAGCCTAGGCACCAGGTAATGACACATTTCAAACCAACACAAATGAATGTAGGCCTAATGAAATACAAGCAGTTTATTTATAGTTTTCCTTTTAAATTAGGTAACATCTGACACAGGCACGTCAAAAAGACTTGACTGAACACAATAAAAGAGCTGTAATTGAACAGAACCTAATAGCAATACTTTTTTCACTTTCTAGGTAAAACAACAACATTTTGGTCTCAACTGACCCATGCACATCTCAAAGTGCATAAAAAAGTGTACAGTAGTATACCAATAAAAAAAAGTCCTTTTGTAAAATAAACATTTTGGTCATAGCTGAACACAATAAAAGAGCTGTAATTGAACAGAACCTAATATCAATACTTTTTTTAATTTTTTAGGTAAAACAACAAAATTTTGGTCTCAACTGACCCATGCACATCTCAAAGTGCATAAAAAAGTGTACATATACAAATAAATAAAAAAGTCCTTTTGTAAAATAAACATTTTGGTCATAGCTGACCCAGGCACATCACAAAGTGCTTTTAACTGAATGAAAATAACCATCAATGCCTTGAGTGCACAATTAAACAAGTTACAGTTACAGTTAAACAATAACATTGAATCTAATCTAATCTAATCTTACCCCGCTGACTTTCTTAGTGTGAGAAGTGACATTTTTTATTCTGAACAAGAGCAGTGACATTTGGCTCATAAGATGTCAATGCAATCCGAAGGCATTGGTGAAGAGTACTGTTAGTCAGAGAACAACGAGAGCTGCTTTTTATTGTGTTCATGTGTGAAAAGCTTGCTTCACAGGTGTATGTTGATCCAAACATACTGAGCACATGGATTGCTACTTTCTTAATGTTAGGGAACTGGTGCACGTTGACATCACTCCAAAACTTCGCAGGTCCATTAGTGCGAAGCTCCTGTGCCATGGTTAAGGATGACTGCATGTCAACAAGTTCAAGTACGAATTTCCCCTCGTCGATGGAAGGCACCACTCCCTTTCCTCTGGTGGATAAGTCCCCTTCTATTGCAGCAGTGAACGGGTCTCTGGCAAAGCCCATCACCTCTGCGGGCAGAGCAAGCCCATCCAGTCGACCAGCAAAGTTCTCTTTCAACCTCGCAATGAAATCAGTCATCACATCTGTGATTTGTGCCGGGGATGAGACGCATTTGCGGAGCGTTGGAAAATGCAGCATTCTGCCGGTGCACAAGTCGGCCGCGAAAAGGTCCAGTTTGATTTGAAACGCGCGCGTCTGTTCCACAAGATCAATCACAGTTTTGTCTCTGCCTTGTAGCCCCACATTTAGGTCATTCAGGTGTTTGAACATGTCGCTCAGAAAGCAGACATCAGCCATGAAGTTGTCGTCCAGTATGCGATTCAAGTGTGTTTCTGCCTTCGTTTGCTTGCTGCTGCGGAGGAAAGTTGTAATCTCCTCTCTGAGATCACAGAAACGCTCCAGTGCCTTGCCTTTGGACAGCCACCTGACGTCGTTGTGCAAAAGCAGGTCGTGGTGCTCAGCAGACATTTCTGACAGCAGCTTGCGGAATAAGCGATGTTGGAGGCTCGAAGTGGAGCGAATAAAATTAATTGTAGCCATCACGTTGTCCATTGTTGTTTTAAGCTCCCCGCTGAGTTTTGCGCACAACACCGTCTGATGCACAATGCAGTGTAAGGATGTTATCTGAGGTGCAACAGCGGACCAGCGTGCTGTCAAACCATTTACTCTCCCTGTCATGGATGGAGCCCCATCCGTCACAAGCATTCCCACACGCTTCATATCTAGACCATTGTCTTTGAAAAATTCTGAAATGTTCTTAAAGACTATCTCGCCAGTTGTGTGTCCTTCTAACGGCAGTAAACCGAGCAATTCCTCTCGGAAGCATTTGCCGTCAAAAAAACGGACATATATGCACAATTGTGCGATATCGGTTCTGTCTGTGGACTCGTCTACTGCTATAGACATAACATCAGCTTTCTTCAGTTCTTTTAACAGTGTTTCAAACACATCTGTAGCAAGAATTTCAACCCTGCGAATGTTTGAAGTGTCTGACAGGGGAACGTTTTTAATAGCAGATGACACACTCGTTTTAATTTTGCTGTCAATTATCACTTCATCTATGACGGCCAGCATACAGTCTTTCATGGTTTCAGAATCAGTGAATGGCCTTTTCTTCTTTGCTAAGATCCAGGAAACACGAAGGGATGCTGCTGTACCTCTCTCTTGGGCTGTGCATGTCCGTACCATCGTTGTACAGCTCCGATTGTAGGATGCAATCAAACTCTGCACTTTTGCAGCCCTCTCCTGAGATCCCTCTGGAAAGTTGGCCCGGAAAGTCGGGTGTTTCTCCATGTGGTGCCTCCGAATATTGTAATCTTTAAGTACCGCAACGCACTCATTGCATATTAAACACATCGGTTTGGCATTTGGACTTTGTGGTAAAATAAACACGTATTTTTCAGTCCAGGCAGGGTTAAACCGACGGTTTTCATCGTCAATTTTGCGTTTCAGGGTGGAGAAAGTCGAAGACATTTTTGGAGTTGATATCGGACTTCTAGCTAGCCTGCCTACAGAACGTGAATATAACGCTCTAGCAACAGTCAACCCAATCAGGGCATTGTTTGTTAAAGTGTGTCTAGCAACGTTATATTAAACAATGCCCTGATTGGGTTGACTGTTCACACGCTCACACGTCACACCTTGCCACGCCCAATGCGTGACATTTGAGAGCCCTGGTGTTATATTCACGTTCTGTAGGCTACTATTGTATGGTAACGATCCTGTATGAGGCCCGTTAACAGCTCGACCAAGGGAGTTAACTATCTTGGTCTAATGGTTAGCGCGGTCGTCGTTTATGCGGGAGATCGGGGTTCGATTCCCGCATGGGGCGAGTTACACTACCAAGTCTCCGTTCGCTACAGTATGAACACTCGCGAAATACGTTTTTCTCTACTTTTATGGCTGGGCCAATCGGGGGTCGCGTCTGGGCCGCATGCGGCCCGTGGGCCGCTAATTGAATAGGCCTTCTAGAATCTAGAAGATGGACAAGGTCTGTGTCGGTGTTTTCCCACTCCTTTTTCTGGCAGGCTTTAGGCCACAAGATTTGAGGCTTTTGTCCATTCATCTTCCTCTCCACTGCTGTCTGTGGCTGGATAGGCTCTGGACTCATGTCCGTTGATGGATCTGTGCTTGGTTGAGCTTCGTCTGGGGTTCTGATACCCTGTGGACTGTGGTGAATATCCTGCCACTGATATTACATAATCATCATGGATAGCGAGACCAGACACTTTAGAAACACATTTCCCAAGCATAAAGGTGTTTTTTATTGGTTTTATAAAAACGTAACACCGTGTATACAATCAATTAATCAAACAATCAGACATTTAAGACATTTCATTCAACAACAACCAACATTAAACTAACTAAAGTGCTCAGTGTTCAGTGTATTGTCCAGTGTAGTGTAATGTTCAGTGTTCAGTGTTCAGTGTCCAGGTTCCAGTGTCGGTAGGAGGCAGGGGTAAAAAACCTGTTCGCTGTGCATCCGGGAACAAATTCCCCTGCAGCCCTCTAGTTGTAGAGCGACTACTATCCAGTTTGCCCACCAGTGCAAAGCCGTGGCTCCCCCACCTCCCTCCCCCGAGGGACCCCACACACCCGACTCACCCGACCCGCCCCACCACCGGCGCATCCGGCCCAGCCCACCAGGCTCAGACTCCTGTAGCCCTTCACGAGGCTAGCCGGACCAGGCGCCCCAGCGGCGGAGCAGATCGAGCATGCAGGCCGACCGGAGGCCCCCGAGGAGAGGCCCAGAGAGCTCGGCGCATGGCAGGCAAGCAGAGGCGAAAAACCTGTACACAGCTTATCCAGGGAAAAAGCTCCCTGGCTCTTCTCAGCTTGTCCCGGGCTGGGGGTTGGGGGTTGGCGGGTAGGGGACTGGGCCTGTAGCTGGGGGCCTGGAGTTGGGGGGGGGGGGGCCCGGAACAGGGGGTTTGGGGTCGCTGAGTTGGAACCTGGGGTTGGTGCTGGGGTGACGTGGTGGTTCCCGCCGGTCTCTGCTCCTGGGTCTGGAAGCCTGGGTAGGTGTCAGAGCTGGATATGACATGTGCCTGAAAAGATACAGGAGTGAGAGAAGGGAGGTGTGCATGGTTTGTGTAGTGTGCATTTTGGTGTCAGGCGGGTGATCAGTACTTCCCTGTGACCCAGTGGTGTTGGTCATCCTGGTGCTGGTGGTGCTGGCAGAGACGGCTGGTTCGGCTGTGGGTTGTGTGTGGTGATATTCTGGTGAGGGTAGGAAGTGGGTCAGTGCTGTGTACATGTGTAGGTGGTGGAAGGTGCAGTAAACTTCCCTGTTGGTGTTGTGCGCTGCTCCTCTCCTGGTCCTTGTGATGGTGATACTGCTGACCAGGGCTTGTGCTGGAACGGTGGTGAAAGTGATAGTGCAGGAACTGGTGGTGTAGTGAGGTAGGCCCGGGGTGGGGGGGGGGTTGGGCGATGCGGCGCGGCATGGGGGGCGGTTTAGAGGATGACGTCCTTCCATCTCTCCACCCCCCACACCGCTCTTGCTTGATCCGGGTTATTTTTAAAGTCAATAATAGCATGGTCCCTGAGGAAGAGGGTGATTCTCCTCCTCAGGGTTGTCAGGTCGACGCTCTGTTTCTGATAGACCCTGATGTTCCTCGTCTCTCAGAGTACCTGCTTGACGGCGCTGATGATCCTCCACTGTTGTTGTAGTTGGGGGGTTGTGCACCCCCCGGGAGGACCATACAGGATGTTCTCGGCCGTCAAGCGGGGCAGGGTCAGCAGGCTGTTTAGGGAGACAGAGGGAACAAACAGGGCCCAGACCCGCCTGGCCACGGAGCTCTCACAGAACAGGTGGTTAATGTGTTCTGTGTCCGTGCATCCGTGGGGGCATTTCTCAGTCTTTGCGATGTGCCGCCTATGCAAGAATTCCCTAGTGGGGAGACAACCATGAGCAGCCATCCAGGCAATGTCTTTTTGTTTATTGTTAGTACATTTATGATTAATGTTTTTCCATACCTGTTTGGAGTCCACGGCTGTGCTGGCCTTGGGGTGAGTAATGGTTTCCTTCGTCCTTATGAAGGTCATAATGTCTTTGTATTTCCATGAGGCCAGCCCAGCCGCGGACAATCCTGTCCTGAAGGCAAAGTCCCTCCATATCTTGTAGACTGGAGGGGGGTCCCAGCTGTAGGGCACAGTGTGATTTATTAATGCGGTCACCCTGAGTGTCCGGAGGATGGGTGTGGCATAGAATATTTCAAAGAACCTGGCTTTCCTATCTTTGTTGTTGATGTTGTTGATGAGGTTGGAGAGTCCCTGTGCCCTAATGATGTTTAGGATGTCTGGGACCCCTTTCCCCCCATTCTCCACTGTTTTGTACAGGGTGGTGCGTTTTAGTTTTTCCATCTGGCTCCCCAAGACAAAGGTAAACATGATCCTTTCGATGGTTTTGGATACTGCTCTGTCTGGGGGAAACACCCTGCCCAGGTAAAGGAGAATGGGAAGAACAATAGCCTTCAGGACCAGGATCTTGCCGGTCATTGTGAGGGGCCGTGCACTCCACTCACAGATCTTCTTTTGGACCTGGCGGATGGTCTCCTTCCAGCTGCCGGAGGCCCTTCCATCTTTCTGGTAGGTGATCCCCAGCAGCTTAATGTTTTCCGTCTTTACAGGGAAGGAGGTTGCCAGGTTCTCCTGCCAGTGCTGCGACAGAAACAGCTCACACTTACCCCTATTGATCAGGGCGCCAGTGGCTGCACAGTAGTCCTCCACCACTTTCGTTGCTGTGGAAATGGAGCGACTATCTGTGCCGACGATGGTGATGTCGTCCATGTACGCCACCACCTTGAGCCTCTCCCCACGGGCCCCTGGTAGAGGGTAGCCCATGATGTTGGGGGAGCTCCTGATCTTCCGTAGGAACGGCTCCAGGTAGATGACGTACAGCAGAGGGGCCAAGGGGCATCCCTGCCGTACTCCCGCTTTGATGGGGAAGGGGTCTGTCAACTGGTTGTTGATCCGAACTCTGCTCGTGATGTTGTTGTAGCAGAGTTCGGTCCAGTTGAGCAGGTGCTGGGGGAAGTTCATGCCCTTCAGCACCCTCTGCAGGAAACCATGGCTAACCCTGTCAAAGGCCTTCTCCTGATCCAGGCTGAGAAGGCCTAAAGGGGACCTCCGCTCCTGGGAGTGCAGTGAGGTCTCTCACCAGGAGCAGGTTGTCGTTGATGGACCTACCGGGGACGCTACAGGTTTGGTCAGGGGCTATAACTGAGGGGAGGAGGGTTTGAAACCGTTGAGTGAGGGCTTTTGTCATGATTTTATAGTCCACTGGGAGGAGATTGATGGGGCGCCAGTTCCGGAGGTCCTTGAGGTCCCCTTTCTTGGGGATCAGTGTGACCGTACTCTGTCGCATTGACTCTCCAAGCCTCCCTTCCCTGTAGACGGCTTTGAAGACCTCCGCCAAGTCCTCCTCCAGGAGATCCCAGAGAGTCTTGTAAAACTCTGCTGGGATCCCGTCCGGTCCAGGAGCCTTGTGTGTATTCAAGGAGTGCACGGCCCGGGTGAGCTCCTCCGTGGTCAGCTCTGGGTTCTCACTCTCACCACCCTCGGGGACCCGGTCCAGACCATCCAGGAAGGTGGCCATGAGAGTCTCGTCGGTTGTCTTGATGTTGTAGAGACTCTCGTAGAACTCTCTTGCCACCCCCGGGATGTTGCCTCTGTCTGACACGGTGTCCCCATTGGTGTCGTATAGGGACAGGATAGGCTTGTGTTTTGACCGTGCCTTGCGGAAGAAGTGGCGTGTGCATTTCTCCTCCTCCTCCAGGCCCTGGAGTTTTTCCCTGAACTGTTTCTTTTGTTGTTGCTCCCGGTAGAGGGTGGCAAGGTGTTGTTTGGTCTCGGCCAGTTCTCGGGCCACATCCAGACAACCCAGCTGTAGGAGACTCAGGCGTTGGAGGGCCGCGTTGTGGTGTTGAAACCTGGCCCTCTGTTCTGCCGCTTTCCTCCTTCCGACTGACCCGAAGTAGCCCTTTGTCCTGGCCTTAACCATCTCCCACCACTCTATCGGGGAGTCGAACAGTTCTTTTAGGGTCCTCCACTCCAGGTAGCGCCTGGAGAAGGAATGCACCACTGTTGGGTCCTGAAGGATCGATGTATTCATCCTCCAGGTTCCCCTACCCGCTCTTGTTTGGCCGTCCCATTCCAGGGACACTGTCAACATCCTGTGGTCCGAGAAGTGGGCCGCCTGGTTGGTCAGGGTTCCCATCCTCAGACCTGGCGAGAGCAAGAACATGTCTATCCTGGAGGAAGAATTCCCGGAGGAACTCACCCTTGTGTGTGTCGGCGGGGAGGTGCCACCGGCGTCTACCAGTTGGAAGTCGTCTATGATGGACTGAAGTTCTGTAGTGGATCGGTCTCTCCTGGGCCTACTGCGGTCCTCATCCCGGAGGGCACAGTTGAAATCTCCCCCCACTAGGACTGGTGTGGGAATGAGGAGGAGAGACCGAAGTTTCTTGAAAAGGGAGACTCTCTTGGCCACGTTGTTTGGGCCGTACACATTGATGACCCTCAGCGGCGAACCGTGGATCTCTAGGTACAGAACCAGGATTCGCCCGCTCTCTACAACCTCCCCCTTTTTGGTCTGCAGAAAAGGGTTGGCCACCAATATGCCGACCCATCAGCTCTATCGATGTTTGAGCCTGACCAGAGAGAGTCCCCCCGTGTCCATTCCTCCTCCAGGGTGGCATCCATCTCCTTGAATGGGATGGCGCACTCCTGGAGGATATACATGTCTGACTGATGTTGGGTGATGTACTGGTAGACGACCTCCCGTTTGTCTGGTTGCCGGAGGCTTCTGGTGTTGAGAGATGAGATTGTTATCTTCATGGTTCTTGGATTTGGTTTGTTCCAATTTTTGCTAAGTTATTGCAAATGAGGATGAGGCCCTCCAATGGGTCGTTGGGGGCCAGATAGTGTGGCACCTCCCCTTGGCTGCTCATGGTGTGGGGGTTGTCTCCCCACTGACCGCCTGGTGGCCCCCTCATCTGTGTTGTTGATGAGGTGATTTTCGGTGGCCCGTACGGTCCGGTGAGCATGGACTGGGGGTGGCTGGTGGGCTGTGCAGGGTGAGGAGCATGTGATGACTGGAGAGAGGAAGAGGGTGGGGAGGAGGGTTTGGGGGGGGGGGAGCCGGCTTACCTGTATGGCGTTGGGGTTTGGGTTCTGGAGTAGTCTTTTGTCTGTTTTTTTTCGGATTGCCTTTTTTTGTGGTCTTTTGCGTTTTGGTTGAGCCAAGCTCCAGTCATTTTCACTGTCTGATTGGGAGGGGAGGTGGATCTGCAGTGTGCTGCTGGTGGCTATCTCAATAGAGGCCGGCTCCCCCTTCATGGTGTTTTTGCGGGGGGTGGAGGTGGTAATGGGGTTTAGGAGGGGGGGGTGTTGAGGTTGTCTGTAGGGGGTTTTTTTTTTTGATTGATTGAAAACTTTATTAGAAGATTTGCAGAAGTAGGTACATGAAAGTACATATTACATACAAGGTCAACTAACAGGATAAAAACCCAAGAAAGCCACTGGCTTATTTCAATTGGGGTCCTTATAGGGTGCTGGGACGGTTGGTTCCTCTCCTTCTCCTTCTCCGTCGCTCGAGCTCTGATCGTCCCCCCAATCGCTCGAGCGCCGGTCCTCCTCCGTCTCTCCCTTCTCTTCCTCCATGTTGGGTGTGGGTTGGGGTGGGGGTTGGGGTGGGGGTTGGGGTGTGGGTTGGGGTGGGGGTGGGGGTTGGGGTGGTGGTTGGTTGGATTTATAGCCCCGGGCTCTACTTGCATAGGAACTTGGGCAGTCACGGTAAAGATGCCACTGTCCCCCGCACAGGTTGCAAGGTCTGGTCGTGGTGCACTCCGACGTCGGGTGGTCTTGGCGGCAGATTTTACATACCACAGCCTTGCAAGCATAAAACTATAGAAATGATCCCTGAAAGTATAGTCTTGGTGTGTCATTTAATGTACAAAGTGTGGAACGTCTTGAGAACAGCATTTGCATCGCGGTGTTCTATTGCATTCTCAAGAGTCACCACTTGTTGTAATCAAATTATGTAAGTCATAGATCAACAATTTTCCAATTACCCTTCCCTCCATACTTGGAGAATATAATGGTACTGATTCCAAAAAGGAAATTGAACAGCATGCTATGACGGTTCTGCTAAACATAAATCATGAGAATTGTTCAAAACTGTCTTGATCAAATTCCCCCTAATTAATTGAACTTGCTTTTTATTTTTTATTTTTTAACAAATTACTTATTTCTGTGGCAGAAGTACCCACTCAGAACATATTCTTTCCACCCATGTTCCTTTGAGGAACAATGGACAATCATCAATGGTGGAAAAAAAATGAACAGTCATTTCTATTCACCTGATTCATGCTCTGAAAAGAATATCTTACATAATCATCATGGATAGCGAGACCAGACACTTTAGAAACATATTTCCCAAGCATAAAACTATAGAAATTATCCCTGAAAGTATAGTCTTGGTGTGTCATTTAATGTACAAAGTGTGGAACGTCTTGAGAACAGCATTTGCATCGCGGTGTTCTATTGCATTCTCAAGAGTCACCACTTGTTGTAATCAAATTATGTAAGTCATAGATCAACAATTTTCCAATTACCCTTACCTCCATACTTGGAGAATATAATGGTACTGATTCCAAAAAGGAAATTGAACAGCATGCTATGACGGTTCTGCTAAACATAAATCATGAGAATTGTTCAAAACTGTCTTGATCAAATTCCCCCTAATTAATTGAACTTGCTTTTTATTTTTTTAACAAATTACTTATTTCTGTGGCAGAAGTACCCACTCAGAACATATTCTTTCCACCCATGTTCGTTTGAGGAACAATGGACAATCATCAATGGTGGAAAAAAAATGAACAGTCATTTCTATTCACCTGATTCATGCTCTGAAAAGAATATCTTACATAATCATCATGGATAGCGAGACCAGACACTTTAGAAACACATTTCTCAAGCATAAAACTATAGAAATGATCCCTGAAAGTATAGTCTTGGTGTGTCATTTAATGTACAAAGTGTGGAACGTCTTGAGAACAGCATTTGCATCGCAGTGTTCTATTGCATTCTCAAGAGTCACCACTTGTTGTAATCAAATTATGTAAGTCATAGATCAACAATTTTCCAATTACCCTTCCCTCCTTACTTGGAGAATATAATGGTACTGATTCCAAAAAGGAAATTGAACAGCATGCTATGACGGTTCTGCTAAACATAAATCATGAGAATTGTTCAAAACTGTCTTGATCAAATTCCCCCTAATTAATTGAACTTGCTTTTTATTTTTTATTTTTTAACAAATTACTTATTTCTGTGGCAGAAGTACACACTCAGAACATATTCTTTCCACCCATGTTCCTTTGAGGAACAATGGACAATCATCAATGGTGGAAAAAAAATGAACAGTCATTTCTATTCACCTGATTCATGCTCTGAAAAGAATATCTTACATAATCATCATGGATAGCGAGACCAGACACTTTAGAAACACATTTCCCAAGCATAAAGGTGTTTTTTATTGGTTTTTATAAAAACGCAACACCGTGTATATAATCAATTAATCAAACAATCAGACATTTAAGACATTTCATTCAACAACAACCAACATTAAACTAACTAAAGTGCTCAGTGTTCAGTGTATTGTCCAGTGTAGTGTAATGTTCAGTGTTCAGTGTTCAGTGTCCAGGTTCCAGTGTCGCTAGGAGGCAGGGGTAAAAAACCTGTTCGCTGTGCATCCGGGAAAAAAATTCCCCTGCAGCCCTCTAGTTGTAGAGCGACTACTATCCAGTTTGCCCACCAGTGCAAAGCCGTGGCTCCCCCACCTCCCTCCCCCGAGGGACCCCACACACCCGACTCACCCGACCCGCCCCACCACCGGCGCATCCGGCCCAGCCCACCAGGCTCAGACTCCTGTGGCCCTTCACGAGGCTAGCCGGACCAGGCGCCCCAGCGGCGGAGCAGATCGAGCACGCAGGCCGACCGGAGGCCCTCGAGGAGAGGCCCAGAGAGCTCGGCGCATGGCAGGCAAGCAGAGGCGAAAAACCTGTACACAGCTTATCCAGGGAAAAAGCTCCCTGGCTCTTCTCAGCTTGTTCCGGGCTGGGGGTTGGGGGTTGGCGGGTAAGGGACTGGGCCTGTAGCTTGGGGCCTGGAGTTGGGGGGGGGGCCCGGAACAGGGGGTTTGGGGTCGCTGAGTTGGAACCTGGGGTTGGTGCTGGGGTGACGTGGTGGTTCCCGCCGGTCTCTGCTCCTGGGTCTGGAAGCCTGGGTAGGTGTCAGAGCTGGATATGACATGTGCCTGAAAAGATACAGGAGTGAGAGAAGGGAGGTGTGCATGGTTTGTGTAGTGTGCATTTTGGTGTCAGGCGGGTGATCAGTACTTCCCTGTGACACAGTGGTGTTGGTCATCCTGGTGCTGGTGGTGCTGGCAGAGACGGCTGGTTCGGCTGTGGGTTGTGTGTGGTGATATTCTGGTGAGGGTAGGAAGTGGGTCAGTGCTGTGTACATGTGTAGGTGGTGGAAGGTGCAGTAAACTTCCCTGTTGGTGTTGTGCGCTGCTCCTCTCCTGGTCCTTGTGATGGTGATACTGCTGACCAGGGCTTGTGCTGGAACGGTGGTGAAGGTGATAGTGCAGGAACTGGTGGTGTAGTGAGGTAGGCCCGGGGTGGGGGGGGGTTGGGCGATGCAGCGCGGCATGGGGGGCGGTTTAGAGGATGACGTCCTTCCATCTCTCCACCCCCCACACCGCTCTTGCTTGATCCGGGTTATTTTTAAAGTCAACAATAGCATGGTCCCTGAGGAAGAGGGTGATTCTCCTCCTCAGGGTTGTCAGGTCGACGCTCTGTTTCTGATAGACCCTGATGTTCCTCGTCTCAGAACATATGCTGGCACCGGGGACTTCACCTGAAGCTGCTGAGGACAATACCGGACCGCCACATGGTGAAGTTCATCATGGAGACACTTTCCAACCGCAGCTTCATCTTACAGACCAGCAGTGGCCAGTGCAGTAGGCTCAGAAGACTGAGGAACGGGGTACCGCAGGGGTCTGTTCTCTCGCCGATGCTGTTCAACGTTTACATCCACGACCTACCTGATACAGCATCTAGAAAGTATGGCTACGCAGACGATCTTGCCATCATGCTGAGCCGACCAACGTGGAAGGCGATGGAAGAGGGTCTTAACATAGACATAGGCACACTGGTAGCATACCTTCGAAGGTGGCGTCTACAACTCAGTGTCGGAAAGACAGTCGCAGCGGCATACCACCTTAGCACCAGAGAAGCCAGGAGGGAACTTGAGGTGCGCGTTGACAACAAATGTCTTGAGGTCCAGCAAGCCCCGAAGTACCTTGGAGTGCGCCTGGATCGGACATTATCCTTCAAGCAACACCTGGAAGAAGTCAAGGCCAAAGTGACATCCAGGGCCGCGCTGATCCGCCGCCTTGCTGGTACAACCTGGGGTGCCTCCGCTAAGACGCTAAGAATATCCACCCAAGCCCTGGTCTTCTCTGCAGCGGAATACTGCGCCCCAGTCTGGAGCAGAAGCCCTCATGCGAGAAAGGTCGACGTGGCTATCAATACCTCCCTCAGAATAATTACTGGATGCTTGAAGCCTACCCCTGTGTCCCTCTTGCCAGTCCTCGCGGGAATAGCACCGGCCGGCCTCCGACGGGAGGCTGCCACCCTCGCCCTGGCCAGGAAGGCAGAAAAACATGACTGGCACATCCTGCACAACACCACCATAACACCAGCACCTCCAAGCCGACTCAAGACCCGCCACCCTTACAACAAGGCAGCACAAGCCATGCTCAACTCCACCTCTGAGGACATCTCCAGAGATGCATGGTTGGCAGCAGCTTGGAAGCAGGAGTGGGAGTCAGCCGGGCCCTCCCGAACCCACCGCTACATCTGGGACCCAGGAGATGGTGCCATTGGAGGAGACGACCTACCACGCCGGCAATGGACCACACTGAACCGTCTACGAACTGGTGTCGGTCGCTTTAAAACATCAATGAAGGCGTGGGGCCTTGCGGACAGTGCGGCATGTGAGTGCGGTGACCCAGAGCAGACCGCCGACCACATAATCACCATCTGCCCCTTATATAGACCACCCTCAGAAGCCAGCCTCTTCGACCTAGAACCAGAGATGCGGGCATGGCTACGCGACACCGAGTTGGACCTCTGACGTTACACGAAAGAAGAAGAGAACATAATTTCCACCCATGTTCCTTTGAGGAACAATGGACATAAAACTATAGAAATGATCCCTGAAAGTATAGTCTTGGTGTGTCATTTAATGTACAAAGTGTGGAACGTCTTGAGAACAGCATTTGCATCGCGGTGTTCTATTGCATTCTCAAGAGTCACCACTTGTTGTAATCAAATTATGTAAGTCATAGTTCAACAATTTTCCAATTACCCTTCCCTCCATTCTTGGAGAATATAATGGTACTGATTCCAAAAAGGAAATTGAACAGCATGCTATGACGGTTCTGCTAAACATAAATCATGAGAATTGTTCAAAACTGTCTTGATCAAATTCCCCCTAATTAATTGAACTTGCTTTTTATTTTTTATTTTTTTAAGAAAGGACTTATTTCTGTGGCAGAAGTACCCACTCAGAACATATTCTTTCCACCCATGTTCCTTTGAGGAACAATGGACAATCATCAATGGTGGAAAAAAAATTAACAGTCATTCCTATTCACCTGATTCATGCTCTGAAAAGAATATCTTACATAATCATAATGGATAGCGAGACCAGACACTTTAGAAACCCATTTCCCAAGCATAAAGGTGTTTTTTATTGGTTTTTATAAAAACGCAACACCGTGTATACAATCAATTAATCAAACAATCAGACATTTAAGACATTTCATTCAACAACAACCAACATTAAACTAACTAAAGTGCTCAGTGTTCAGTGTATTGTCCAGTGTAGCGTAATGTTCAGTGTTCAGTGTTCAGTGTCCAGGTTCCAGTGTCGGTAGGAGGCAGGGGTAAAAAACCTGTTCGCTGTGCATCCGGGAAAAAAATTCCCCTGCAGCCCTCTAGTTGTAGAGCGACTACTATCCAGTTTGCCCACCAGTGCAAAGCCGTGGCTCCCCCACCTCCCTCCCCCGAGGGACCCCACACACCCGACTCACCCGACCCGCCCCACCACCGGCGCATCCGGCCCAGCCCACCAGGCTCAGACTCCTGTAGCCCTTCACGAGGCTAGCCGGACCAGGCGCCCCAGCGGCGGAGCAGATCGAGCACGCAGGCCGACCGGAGGCCCCCGAGGAGAGGCCCAGAGAGCTCGGCGCATGGCAGGCAAGCAGAGGCGAAAAACCTGTACACAGCTTATCCAGGGAAAAAGCTCCCTGGCTCTTCTCAGCTTGTTCCGGGCTGGGGGTTGGGGGTTGGCGGGTAGGGGACTGGGCCTGTAGCTGGGGGCCTGGAGTTGGGGGGGGGGGGGCCCGGAACAGGGGGTTTGGGGTCGCTGAGTTGGAACCTGGGGTTGGTGCTGGGGTGACGTGGTGGTTCCCGCCGGTCTCTGCTCCTGGGTCTGGAAGCCTGGGTAGGTGTCAGAGCAGGATATGACATGTGCCTGAAAAGATACAGGAGTGAGAGAAGGGAGGTGTGCATGGTTTGTGTAGTGTGCATTTTGGTGTCAGGCGGGTGATCAGTACTTCCCTGTGACCCAGTGGTGTTGGTCATCCTGGTGCTGGTGGTGCTGGCAGAGACGGCTGGTTCGGCTGTGGGTTGTGTGTGGTGATATTCTGGTGAGGGTAGGAAGTGGGTCAGTGCTGTGTACATGTGTAGGTGGTGGAAGGTGCAGTAAACTTCCCTGTTGGTGTTGTGCGCTGCTCCTCTCCTGGTCCTTGTGATGGTGATACTGCTGACCAGGGCTTGTGCTGGAACGGTGGTGAAGGTGATAGTGCAGGAACTGGTGGTGTAGTGAGGTAGGCCCGGGGAGGGGGGGGGTTGGGCGATGCGGCGCGGCATGGGGGGCGGTTTAGAGGATGACGTCCTTCCATCTTTCCACCCCCCACACCGCTCTTGCTTGATCCGGGTTATTTTTAAAGTCAATAATAGCATGGTCCCTGAGGAAGAGGGTGATTCTCCTCCTCAGGGTTGTCAGGTCGACGCTCTGTTTCTGATAGACCCTGATGTTCCTCGTCTCCCAGAGTACCTGCTTGACGGCGCTGATGATCCTCCACTGTTGTTGTAGTTGGGGGGTTGTGCACCCCCCGGGAGGACCATAGAGGATGTTCTCGCCCGTCAAGCGGCGCAGGGTCAGCAGGCTGTTTAGGGAGACAGAGGGAACAAACAGGGCCCAGACCCGCCTGGCCACGGAGCACTCACAGAACAGGTGGTTAATGTGTTCTGTGTCCGTGCATCCGTGGGGGCATTTCTCAGTCTTTGCGATGTGCCGCCTATGCAAGAATTCCCTAGTGGGGAGACAACCATGAGCAGCCATCCAGGCAATGTCTTTTTGTTTATTGTTAGTACATTTATGATTAATGTTTTTCCATACCTGTTTGGAGTCCACGGCTGTGCTGGCCTTGGGGTGAGTAATGGTTTCCTTCGACCTTATGAAGGTCATAATGTCTTTGTATTTCCATGAGGCCAGCCCAGCCGCGGACAATCCTGTCTTGAAGGCAAAGTCCCTCCATATCTTGTAGACTGGAGGGGGGTCCCAGCTGTAGGGCACAGTGTGATTTATTAATGCGGTCACCCTGAGTGTCCAGAGGATGGGTGTGGCATAGAATATTTCAAAGAACCTGGCTTTCCTATCTTTGTTGTTGATGTTGTTGATGAGGTTGGAGAGTCCCTGTGCCCTAATGATGTTTAGGATGTCTGGGACCCCTTTCCCGCCATTCTCCACTGTTTTGTACAGGGTGGTGCGTTTTAGTTTCTCCATCTGGCTCCCCCAGACAAAGGTAAACATGATCCTTTCGATGGTTTTGGATACTGCTCTGTCTGGGGGAAACACCCTGCCCAGGTAAAGGAGAATGGGAAGAACAATAGCCTTCAGGACCAGGATCTTGCCTGTCATTGTGAGAGGCCGTGCACTCCACTCACAGATCTTCTTTTGGACCTGGCGGATGGTCTCCTTCCAGCTGCCGGAGGCTCCTCCATCTTTCTGGTAGGTGATCCCCAGCAGCTTAATGTTTTCCGTCTTTACAGGGAAGGAGGTTGCCAGGTTCTCCTGCCAGTGCTGCGACAGAAACAGCTCACACTTACCCCTATTGATCAGGGCGCCAGTGGCTGCACAGTAGTCCTCCACCACTTTCGTTGCTGTGGAAATGGAGCGACTATCTGTGCCGACGATGGTAATGTCGTCCATGTACGCCACCACCTTGAGCCTCTCCCCTCGGGCCCCTGGTAGAGGGTAGCCCATGATGTTGGGGGAGCTCCTGATCTTCCGTAGGAACGGCTCCAGGTAGATGACGTACAGTAGAGGGGCCAAGGGGCATCCCTGCCGTACTCCCGCTTTGATGGGGAAGGGGTCTGTCAACTGGTTGTTGATCCGAACTCTGCTCGTGATGTTGTTGTAACAGAGTTCGGTCCAGTTGAGCAGGTGCTGGGGGAAGTTCATGCCTCTCAGCACCCTCTGCAGGAAACCATGGCTAACCCTGTCAAAGGCCTTCTCCTGATCCAGGCTGAGAAGGCCTAAAGGGGACCTCCGCTCCTGGGAGCGCAGGATGAGGTCTCTTACCAGGAGCAGGTTGTCGTTGATGGACCTACCGGGGACGCTACAGGTTTGGTCAGGGGCTATAACTGAGGGGAGGAGGGTTTGAAACCGTTGGGTGAGGGCTTTTGTCATGATTTTATAGTCCACTGGGAGGAGATTGATGGGGCGCCAGTTCCGGAGGTCCTTGAGGTCCCCTTTCTTGGGGATCAGTGTGACCGTACTCTGTCTCATTGACTCTCCAAGCCTCCCTTCCCTGTAGACGGCTTTGAAGACCTCGCCAAGTCCTCCTTGAGGAGATCCCAGAGAGTCTTGTAGAACTCTGCTGGGATCCCATCCGGTCCAGGGGCCTTGTGTGTATTCAAGGAGTGCACGGCCCGGGTGAGCTCCTCCGTGGTCAGCTCTGGGTTCTCACTCTCACCACCCCCGGGGACCCGGTCCAGACCATCCAGGAAGGTGGCCATGAGAGTCTCGTCGGTTGTCTTGATGTTGTAGAGACTCTCGTAGAACTCTCTTGCCACCCCCGGGATGTTGCCTCTGTCTGACACGGTGTCCCCATTGGTGTCGTATAGGGACAGGATAGGCTTGTGTTTTGACCGTGCCTTGCGGAAGAAGTGGCGTGTGCATTTCTCCTCCTCCTCCAGGCCCTGGAGTTTTTCCCTGAACTGTTTCTTTTGTTGTTGCTCCCGGTAGAGGGTGGCAAGGTGTTGTTTGGTCTCGGCCAGTTCTCGGGCCACATCCAGACCACCCAGCTGTAGGAGACTCAGGCGTTGGAGGGCCGCGTTGTGGTGTTGAAACCTGGCCCTCTGTTCTGCCGCTTTCCTCCTTCTGACTGACCCGAAGTAGCCCTTTGTCCTGGCCTTAACCATCTCCCACCACTCTATCGGGGAGTCGAACAGTTCTTTTAGGGTCCTCCACTCCAGGTAGCGCCTGGAGAAGGAATGCACCACTGTTGGGTCCTGAAGGATCGATGTATTCATCCTCCAGGTTCCCCTACCCGCTCTTGTTTGGCCGTCCCATTCCAGGGACACTGTCAACATCCTGTGGTCCGAGAAGTGGGCCGCCTGGCTGGTCAGGGTTCCCATCCTCAGACCTGGCGAGAGCAAGAACATGACTATCCTGGAGGAAGAATTCCCGGAGGAACTCACCCTTGTGTGTGTCGGCGGGGAGGTGCCACCGGCGTCTACCAGTTGGAAGTCGTCTATGATGGACTGAAGTTCTGTAGTGGATCGGTCTCTCCTGGGCCTGCTGCGGTCCTCATCCCGGAGGGCACAGTTGAAATCTCCCCCCACTAGGACTGGTGTGGGAATGAGGAGGAGAGACCGAAGTTTCTTGAAAAGGGAGACTCTCTTGGCCACGTTGGTTGGGCCGTACACATTGATGACCCTCAACGGCGAACCCTGGATCTCTAGGTCCAGAACCAGGATTCGCCCGCTCTCTACAACCTCCCCCTTTTTGGTCTGCAGAAAAGGGTTGGCCACCAAAATGCCGACCCCATCAGCTCTATTGATGTTTGAGCCTGACCAGAGAGAGTCCCCCCGTGTCCATTCCTCCTCCAGGGTGGCGTCCATCTCCTTGAATGGGATGGCGCACTCCTGGAGGATATACATGTCTGACTGATGTTGGGTGATGTACTGGTAGACGACCTCCCGTTTGTCTGGTTGCCGGAGGCTTCTGGTGTTGAGAGATGAGATTGTTATCTTCATGGTTCTTGGATTTGGTTTGTTCCAATTTTTGCTAAGCTATTGCAAATGAGGATGAGGCCTTCCAATAGGTCGTTGGGGGCCAGATAGTGTGGCACCTCCCCTTGGCTGCTCATGGTGTGGGGGTTGTCTCCCCACTGACTGCCTGGTGGCCCCCTCATCTGTGTTGTTGATGAGGTGATTTTCGGTGGCCCGTACGGTCCTGTGAGCATGGACTGGGGGTGGCTGGTGGGCTGTGCAGGGTGAGGAGCATGTGATGACTGGAGAGAGGAAGAGGGTGGGGAGGAGGGTTTGGGGGGGGGGAGCCGGCTTACCTGTATGGCGTTGGGGTTTGGGTTCTGGAGTAGTCTTTTTGTCTGGTTTTTTCCGGATTGCTTTTTTTTGTGGTCTTTTGCGTTTTGGTTGAGCCAAGCTCCAGTCATTTTCACTGTCTGATTGGGAGGGGAGGTGGATCTGCAGTGTGCTGCTGGTGGCTATCTCAATAGAGGCCGGCTCCCCCTTCATGGTGTTTTTGCAGGGGGTGGAGGTGGCAATGGGGTTTAGGAGGGGGGGGGTGTTGAGGTTGTCTGTAGGGGTTGCTGGGACGGTTGGTTCCTCTCCTTCTCCTTCTCCGTCGCTCGAGCTCTGATCGTCCCCCCCATCGCTCGAGCGCCGGTCCTCCTCCGTCTCTCCCTTCTCTTCCTTCATGTTGGGTGTGGGTTGGGGTGTGGGTTGGGGTGGGGGTGTGGGTTGGGGGTTGGGGTGGTGGTTGGTTGGATTTATAGCCCCGGGCTCTACTTGCATAGGAATTTGGGCAGTCACAGTAAAGATGCCCCTGTCCCCCGCACAGGTTGCAAGGTCTGGTCGTGGTGCACTCCGACGTCGGGTGGTCTTGGCGGCAGATTTTACATACCACGGCCTTGCAGGCCGCTGCCAGATGGCCCAATTGGCCGCAGTTCCTGCAGAGCTTCGGCATACCGTAGTAGTAGACGGAGCCCCTGTTGTTCCCCAGGTTGATGGTGCTGGGGATATGTTGGACTCCGCCTATCCCCTCCGGGTCCGGACGGAGTTGCACCAGCCATTTCTTGGCCCCCGTCCACACTCCGTCTTCATCCAGGACCATCCGGGCCCCCGATTTAAGGGTGGCATGACGGTGTAGCCACACCTCAATATCATA
Organism: Nansenia antarctica; assembly: GCF_963989245.1. Lineage (NCBI taxonomy): Eukaryota > Metazoa > Chordata > Actinopteri > Argentiniformes > Microstomatidae > Nansenia > Nansenia antarctica. Next base: position 28,417,327 of record NC_137681.1, on the reverse strand, counting down.
TTCCTGAATCACCTCATTGTGGAATTGAATTGTGACCACTTTTGATTCTAAATCCGTTAGTGGGTGGGCTGTAAAACGGTTAAGTGGGAGTTTGTGTTCATTAATCCTATGAAAGGTCCAGAATTCCTCTAACAGTTGGGGGGTTTTAAAGCTCACTTCAAAACATTCATTCGGCCCAGGGGGCTTCACCAGGCAGTTTAGATCAGACGGCACAAAGCCCATACCTCTCTGTAGAACCGCCCTGCTGAATTCCAGGCGGGTCATCGTTGTTACTGGGCTGGCAGTCTTCTGTTGGGGGGCTCCATCCATGGCAGCCTCCTCAGTTGGGTTGAGCGTCAACCTGACGGCGTTGTAGCGCCGCACCGCTCCGGGGTTCATCGTTGGAGTGGGGTGGGGGGGGTGGGGGATCAGGGAGGAAGGAGGGAGAGGAATAGGGTTAGTGGGAGGTTGTAGATAATTTTTTTTGGGGGGGGAATAGGGTACTTGCCGTTAGGTTAGGGGTGTTGTTCCTCTCAGGTCCTCACGGCAGATTTTGGACTCTGGCTTGGGTCTGGAACTGGGTTCCCGTCTGGGGACAAAAGAGGGACACCTGAGAGCGAGTGGGGACACCAGGTGGCCAAAGACCTACGGTCTTCAAAGCACTCCCCTGTGTCCCTCTCGCTCCTAGCTTAGATGTTATAGTTGTCCTCCCTCCTGGTCTGGTTGGGGTCCACTGGCTCAGCTGGGTCGGCTGGTGGGTGTTGGGCCCTCTCTCACCTCAGGCGTGCTTGGGAGAGTCGAGGTCTTCGGAAGCTCCTCTCGGGGTCCGGCCTTTCCGCTCTTTTGAGGGGGGCTGCCCAGGGGCCGAACTCGTGCTCCAGTGGCGGGCAGGCCACCTACTGAAAGAGTCGCGGTCTTTGGAAGCTCCTCTCGGGGTCCGGCCTGTCCGCTCTTTGGAGGGGGGCTGCCCAGGGGCCGAACTCGTGCTCCAGTGGCTCCAGTGGCGGGCAGGCCACATACTGGCTCCCAAGCATAAAACTATAGAAATGATCCCTGAAAGTATAGTCTTGGTGTGTCATTTAATGTACAAAGTGTGGAACGTCTTGAGAACAGCATTTGCATCGCGGTGTTCTATTGCATTCTCAAGAGTCACCACTTGTTGTAATCAAATTATGTAAGTCATAGATCAACAATTTTCCAATTACCCTTCCCTCCATACTTGGAGAATATAATTGTACTGATTCCAAAAAGGAAATTGAACAGCATGCTATGACGGTTCTGCTAAACATAAATCATGAGAATTGTTCAAAACTGTCTTGATCAAATTCCCCCTAATTAATTGAACTTGCTTTTAATTTTTTATTTTTTTAACAACTTAATTATTTCTGTGGCAGAAGTACCCACTCAGAACATATTCTTTCCACCCATGTTCCTTTGAGGAACAATGGACAATCATCAATGGTGGGGAAAAAATGAACAGTCATTTCTATTCACCTGATTCATGCTCTGAAAATAATATCTTACATAATCATCATGGATAGCGAGACCAGACACTTTAGAAACACATTTCCCAAGCATAAAACTATAGAAATTATCCCTGAAAGTATAGTCTTGGTGTGTCATTTAATGTACAAAGTGTGGAACGTCTTGAGAACAGCATTTGCATCGCGGTGTTCTATTGCATTCTCAAGAGTCACCACTTGTTGTAATCAAATTATGTAAGTCATAGATCAACAATTTTACAATTACCCTTCCCTCCATACTTGGAGAATATAATGGTACTGATTCCAAAAAGGAAATTGAACAGCATGCTATGACGGTTCTGCTAAACATAAATCATGAGAATTGTTCAAAACTGTCTTGATCAAATTCCCCCTAATTAATTGAACTTGCTTTTTATTTTTTATTTTTTAACAAATTACTTATTTCTGTGGCAGAAGTACCCACTCAGAACATATTCTTTCCACCCATGTTCCTTTGAGGAACAATGGACAATCATCAATGGTGGAGAAAAAAAATGAACAGTCATTTCTATTCACCTGATTCATGCTCTGAAAAGAATATCTTACATAATCATCATGGATAGCGAGACCAGACACTTTAGAAACCCATTTCCCAAGCATAAAGGTGTTTTTTATTGGTATTTATAAAAACACAACACCATGTATCCAATCAATTACTCAATCATAAAACAATCAGACATTTAATGTTTTTCTCAGTCTTCTATAGTGTACTGGTGGATCCCATGAATATGGTATTGTGTGGTCGATGTCTTTGATGCCGATGCCTCTTAGGCTCGTCTTGAAATAAAATCTGTTGAGGTAGCTTGCCTTCCTTTCCATTTTTTGGCAATTTTGGATGGTGTATGCTAGGGCTTGGGTTTTTATTAGTAGTGGTATATTTGGCACCCCTCTCCCTCCTTTCATTGTTTCCTTCACCATGACCTCTCTCTTCACTAGTTCCTGTTTCCCTCCCCATATAAATCTGAATGTTTCTAGGTTTATTGTCTTTTCTTGTTCTCTGTTTGGTGGGAATATTTTTCCTATGTATGCAAGAATTGGATATAGTATTGCATTTAGTAGCACTATTTTCCGTGTTGTGGACAACGTCCTTTGCTGCCATCCTCCTATTTTCTTTTTCATTTAGTAAAAGGTGTTTTTTATTGGTTTTTATAAAAACACAACACCATGTATACATTCAATTAATCAACAAACAAACAATCAAACATTTAAGACATTTCAGGCAATCAGACATTACATTCAACAACAACAACCAACATTAAACTAACTAAAGTGCTCAGTGTTCAGTGTATTGTTCAGTGTAGTGTTCAATGTTCTATGTTCTATTTTATTTAGATTTTACATTTTCGGTGCAGGTTACAGGCAAACAGTAAGTCATACATCATCATCATCATCTCACCATACATTATTTACTTTACATACTCCTGTCATATCGTCTGTCACATTTCACAATCACATAATTTCAGTCAGTGTTTTTAAAGTTTTTAAAGTTCTGGTAAGTCGGGCAGGTTTGGAACTGGTGAGGGGGGGGAGTTGGAGATTGGAGAGGGGCCTCTTCCAAGTGTCTGTGTGAACGGGGGGGGGGGGGGGCGTGGTGGGGGGGGCGGGGGCAGCGTCCATCTTGGGCCAGGGGTATGTCCTTCTGCAGGGGTGTGGGCAGGCTTGCTTCTGCGCGCACGAGGGGTGTGTCGGTTGCCGCCACTGCACTCCCTGAATCGTGTCCACTCCCTCCTTTTCTGGATCTGGTCACCTTGGGCTGCTGGCCTTGGTCCACGTCACAGAGTCCAGATCTAGGGGAAAAAGGGAAACCTGAGAGCATGCGGGTACACAGGGCCGCTGGAGATTTTACGTCTGCCAGCCACTCTCCTGTGTCCCACATGCTCCACTCCTTTTCTCGGTTCCTTTCCTCTGGGTCGAGGAGGTCTGTGCTGTGCTGCTCCACTCCGTGTGCAGATCCTCTGCTCTCGCCTCCCTGCGTTGTTTCCTGGCCCGGCCGGTCCCCTGGTCTCTTAGGCTCTGGCTGTTGCCCTTCGTGTCTACTGCAGGGTCTGGACCTAGAGGATGGAAGAAAACCTGAGAGCATGCAGGTACACTGGGTATCTGGAGTTTGAATAGTTTCCAGACACTCCCCTGTGTCCCGCATGCTCCACTCATCACTTGGGTCTCCTCCCTCTGGGCCGAGGGAGTCTGGGCCTGGCTGGTCCCCTCCTGGTGCTGCCACGTCAGGTCTGTTCTGGACTCCACCTGTTCTTGGAAAAAGAAGACAGAGGGCCACCTCCCTAGCCTCTGACCACTGCTTGGTCAGAGGTTCAGTTGGGGCTAACAGATGTTGAGCAATGGTCATGTTTGTGTGTTGGAAGTCCAGAATTGCCGTCTCTTTTTTGCCTGTGCTGTCGTGGATGTTGAGATATTTGTCAGGTGTCTGCTAGTTACAAGTGTCTGAGTCGTTGGTGCGGTCGTTGTTTGTCTGGTTGGGGGTGGTGGCGGGGGGTTCGTAGTTTGGGGTATCTGGATGTTTAGCTGTTGAATGTTTGTTATTTTCCAGTTGTTATGTGTTTTTTCCTTTCCCTGTTGATGTGTGTCTAGTAAGTAATAGTCTCTAATTGTTTTATTGATCATTCTTATGATGATGAGTGGGTGTGTTTCTTGTTTCTGATATAAGCTGATGTTTCTTGTTTGCCATAGTACTTCTTTTATTGTGTTTGTGACCCGCCAAGCATTTTCCTCCTGGCCTGTTCTTGTTCCCCCTGGTGGGCCACAGACAATTTCTTGGAAAGTGATGGTATTTGTGTCTGTTAGATTTCCAATGAGGGGTTGACAGATGGTCCATATTCTCTTTGCAATCCTGCAGTCCCAGACGATGTGTTTTTCTGTTTCTTTGGCTTGGCAACCATAGGTACAAAGTTCTGTTCTTGCTATCCCTCTTTTGTACATTCTAACACGGGTGGGGAGATTGTTAGTTGTTATGGCCCAGGCTATGTCAATTTGTCTGTTCATGAGGCATTTATTGTTTATATTTTTCCATAGTTGTTCTTTTGTTATTGTGTTTGTGTGTTCTGATTTTTCTGGTGTTATATTTTGAGAAATTGTCTTTTTCATGGTCTTGAATGTCCATTCCCTGTCTTTGTGTAGTTTAAACGTTTCCCTTAATGTTTTCCTCAGTCTTTTATAGTGTACTGGTGGATCCCATGAAAGTGGTATTGTGTGGTCGATGTCTTTGATGCCGATGCCTCTTAGGCTCGTCTTGAAATAAAATCTGTTGAGGTAGCTTGCCTTCCTTTCCATTTTTTTACAATTTTGGATGGTGTATGCTAGAGCTTGGGTTTTTATTAGTAGTGGTATATTTGGCACCCCTCTCCCTCCTTTCATTGTTTCCTTCACCATGACCTCTCTCTTCACCAGTTCCTGTTTCCCTCCCCATATAAATCTGAATGTTTCTTGGTTTATTGTTTTTTCTTGTTCTCTGTTTGGTGGGAATATTTTTCCTATGTATGCAAGAATTGGATATAGTATTGCATTTAGTAGTACAATTTTCCCCTTTGTGGACAACGTCCTTTGCTGCCATCCTCCTATTTTCTTTTTCATTTTGTTGATTGTGTCATCCCAGCTTTCTTGCCCTTGGTTTCTTTCATCAAAGATGATCCCCAGAATTTTTATTTTTGTTCTTACTGGGAAAATGCTTTGTATGTCCGAGTGTTTTGGCCAGTTTCTAGACGTATATATTTCACTTTTCTTTTTATTGATGACTGCTCCTGTTGCTTTGCAGTATATGTCCAAAGTTTTTTCTATGTGTTTGGCAGATTGGACAGTTGTACAGATGAGTGTGACGTCGTCCATATATGCTTGTGTCTTTATCTGTTTGTTGTTTGAGCCTGGTAATGTATAGCCTTCTATGTTCTTGTTTTTCCGGATGTTGTTGAGTAATGGCTCTATTGCAAGGGTGTAGAGGATGGCTGACAAAGGGCATCCCTGTCTGACTCCAGATTTTACTTTTATTTCATTTGTTTGTGTGCCATTGACCAATACTGTGCTCGTGATATTATTGTAAATTATTTTTACCCAGTTCTGTATTGTTTTGTTGATGTTTGCTGTTTTTAATACTTCTAGTAGGTAAGCATGATTGACCCTGTCGAAGGCTTTCTCCTGGTCTAAATTGAAAATACAGAATGGGATTGACCTTTCTTCTGCATGGGAGAAGATGTCCCTGATGATGGTGAGATTGTCTGTTGTGGAGCGTCCTGGTGCTCCACAGGTTTGATCTTGCTCAATAACCTCTGGTATTTCTTTTTGTAGTCTGTACATGAGTATTTTGGTGAGAATTTTGTAGTCGGTGCAGAGTAAAGTTATGGGGCGCCAATTTTGAAGGTCTTCTGGGTCTCCTTTCTTGTATAGTAGTGTTGTGATTCCTTTTGTCATGGTTGGGCACATCTCTCTTGTGTTATACATGTAATTAAAGACTTTTGTCATGCCATCTTTTATTGGATCCCAGAAGGCTTTGTAAAACTCAACAGGGAGTCCATCTTGACCTGGGGTTTTGCCTTCAGTTAGGCTGTCTATTGCTTTTTTGATTTCCTCTGTTGTAATGGGCAACTCTTCCCCTTCTATTACTTCTCCAGCCACTCTCTCCGTGTCCCGAAGCAGCTCTTCTATCAGCTCTCTGTTTGTGTCTTTTTCAGTGTATAATTCTGTATAGAATTCTGTTACTATGTTTCTAATTTGTTGTGGGTCGTTTTGTTTTGTTCCTTTTTTGTCTTTGATGGAGTCCATCATGTGTTTTTTCTTTTTTATCTTCTGGAAGAAATAAGGTGTGCATTTTCCATTTTGTTCTAGATGTTTGATTCTGCTTTTCACCTGTATCTTTCTCTGTTCTTCTTGGTAAAGGTTTTCTAGTTTGAGTTTTGTTTCTTTTATCTCCTGGGTGAGATTAAAGCCTTCCAATTGTAGGTTTGACAGCCGTTGCAGTGTTTGGTCCAGTCTTTTCGTCTTCTCCCTTGTGTCTCTTGCCTGTTTTTTGCTTGCCGCTTTCAGGTAGTTTTTTGCTCTGTCTTTAATGTTTTCCCAGCAATCTACTGGTGATGGGTATAGGTCTATGAGGGTGGCCCACTCTGTTAGTCTGTTGGTCATGTTATGCACACCTTGAAACTGGAAAAGCCAAATGTGGTGGAACCCCAGAGAAACAGAGACAGAGGCCAGGAGAATATATAATGATTTATTATGGATGATATAAACAAAGAAATAGGCCCTACACTAACTAGTGGAAAAACAAACATAAGGTGTAATGCAGGCGATAGTTATGGGGTGTGTAATTATACTATGTGTGTGTGCGTGTATGAGGTCAGGGGTGTTGTATTATGTGCTGCGATACTACCCTAGTGAGCAAAGTCCGAGATCCTTTTCGGGCCTGGGAGAGTGATCCATGAGAGAGTAGTCCAGAGGGGAGTCCAGGGGTCTAGCCAGGGAGGGAAATCCAGATGAGAGTAGTCAGAGGGGGTCCATACAGAAAGTTATGTCCAAGCGTTGGATCTCCGTCTGTAGCAGGGTTAAGTAGGCGGCTGTCCAGGTGGTGATTGGGACAGCTGGGCTGAAACGTAATAGCCCACACCTGCTGCAAACAGAGCCAGAGATCCGGCCCACTCAATCCGTCCGGGAGGGGGCGCCAGAACGAGGCTCACGGGGGCGTGTCAGATTAGGAGGCACAACAGTACCCCCTTCCTCAGGGGAGGCACCGGACGACGGACCCAGGGCCCCGGGGTTGGCTCGGTAGAAATCCTCCAATAAGGACGGGTCGGCGAGATAGGACGCAGGCACCCAAGTCCGGTCCTCGGGCCCGTAGCCAACCCAGTCCACTAGGTATTGAAACCCGCGACCCCGGCGGCGGACCTCCAGTAGTTTGTTTACCGTCCATACCGGGTCCCCATCATCCAGGACACGGGGCGGCGGCGGAGCCGGGCTGGGGGAAGACAAAGGGCTGGCGGCCACAGGTTTAAGCTGGGAGACATGGAACACCGGGTGTATTTTGAGGGAGGGAGGAAGGGTCAAACGTACCGCCGTGGGGTTGACGATACGGTCCACGGGATAGGGACCAACGTACCGGGGGTTGAGTTTCCGGGTGGAGGTTTGAGAGGTCTGGAGGGGCAGGTCCCGGGCCAACAGCCAAACCCTCTGACCTGGCTGGTAGTCAGGGGCCGGCACCCTCCGCCGGTTCGCGCTCCGCCGGGCGCGCTCGGTGGCGCGGAGCAACGCCGCCCTGGCGGTCCTCCACACGTTGCGACACCGGCGGAGATGGGCCCTGGTGGTTGGGACCGCCACCTCCAGCTCCTGTTGGGGAAACAGAGGGGGTTGGTAACCCAGGGAACATTCGAATGGGGACATACCAGTGGCGGCGCTCTCCATAGTGTTGAGGGAGTACTCCACCCACGGCAGGTATTTCGCCCAGGAGGAGGGATTGTGGGCGGAGACACATCGGAGAGCGGCTTCCAGAGCCTGGTTGGCCCGCTCGGCCTGCCCATTGGACTGAGGGTGGTACCCGGAGGTGAGACTGGTGGTGGCCCCAATGCCTCTGCAGAAGGCCCGCCAGACCTTGGAGACGAACTGGGGGCCCCGGTCAGAAACCACATCCGAGGGGATCCCGTGGAGGCGTACGACGTGGAGAGTTAGGAGGTCCGCCGTCTCGGCCGCTGTGGGCAGTTTCGGGAGGGGAACGAAGTGGACCGCCTTGGAGAACCGGTCCACGATGGTGAGAATGGTGTCGCACCCCTGGGAGACAGGGAGCCCAGTAACAAAGTCCACGGCGATGTGCGACCACGGTCGGCTGGGCACCGGGAGAGGCTGCAGGAGACCCGCAGGAGGCCGATGGGAGGCCTTACTACGGGCGCACACCGTACAGGCGGCCACAAACTCCCTGGTGTCCCTCCTGAGATTGGGCCACCAGAACCTCCTCCCGATGAATGCCGCCGTCCGCCGCTCGCCGGGGTGGCAAGCGAAGCAGCTGGAGTGGCCCCACTCCAACACCCTGGCTCGGACAGCTGTAGGCACAAACAAACGGTTAGGGGGTCCGGTCCTAGGGTCTGGTTCGGCCCGCTGAGCCTGTCTCACCAAAGCCTCGACGGGCCAGGTTACGAACCCCACCACCCGGGACGGGGACAGGATGGTATCTCCCCCCTCAGCGACACCCGAATCCGCCTTGGGGAACTGGCGGGAGAGAGCATCAGCTTTGACGTTCTTGGAGCCGGGACGGTAGGTAAGGGTGAAGTCGAAACGACTAAAAAAAAGAGCCCAGCGGGCTTGTCGAGAGTTGAGCCTCTTGGCGGACCCAAGGTAAGTGAGGTTCCTATGGTCAGACCACACCAGGAACGGTAGTTTGGCTCCCTCCAGCCAGTGTCTCCACTCCCTCAGGGCCTCGTGAACCGCCAGCAGCTCCTTGTTGCCCACGTCGTAATTTTGGGCCGCGGGTTCGTAGCGCCGAGAGAAGTAGGCGCAAGGGTGTATCTTCTGGTCCTCCCCCGACCGTTGAGAGAGGACCCCCCCGATCCCTGTGTCCGAAGCATCTACCTCTACGATGAACTGTCTCTCGGGGTCGGGGTGGATCAGCACTGGCGCGGAGGAGAACAGGTGTTTTAGTGTGCCGAAAGCGGTCTCAGCAGCGGCGGTCCAGCAGAAGGGCCGTGAGGTGGAGGTAAGCGCAGTGAGTGGCGCTGCGACCTGGCTGAACCCTTTAATGAACCGCCTCACAAATCCCGCGAACCCCAGGAAGCGTCTAAGTTGGGTCCGGTCCGTGGGCTGAGGCCACTCCACGACGGCCTTGACCTTGGCAGGGTCCGCCCGCATCTGTCCGTCCTCCACCACATTACCCAGGTAGGTGACCGAGCTGGTGTGGAAAACGCACTTCTCCCCCTTCACGAATAAGCGGTTCTCCAGGAGCCTCTGCAGGACTAGCCGGACGTGCTGGTGGTGCTCCTCCACGGACCGAGAAAAAATAAGAATGTCGTCAAGGTACACAACAACAAAAATGTTTAACATGTCCCGAAGGACATCGTTGACCAGGGCCTGGAAAATAGCAGGGGCATTAGATAGACCAAAAGGCATGACGCGGTATTCAAAATGGCCGAGGTGGGTGTTAAACCCGGTCTTCCACTCGTCCCCCTCCCTGATGCGGACTAGATGGTAGGCGTTACGTAGGTCCAGCTTGGTGAATACCTTGGCATGGGTGAGGGGTTCGAAGGTGGAGCTAATGAGGGGAAGGGGATAACGGTTCTTTACAGAAATGTCATTCAGAGCCCGAAAATCAATGCAAGGTCTGAGCCCACCGTCCTTCTTGGATACGAAGAAGAATCCAGCCGCGAGGGGAGAGGAGGAGGGCTGGATGATACCAGAGTTGATGGACTCCGTAATGTAGTTACGCATCGCCTCCTTTTCAGGGAGTGAGAGGCTGTAAAGTCTACCTTTAGGAAGGGTGGCACCAGGCAGGAGGTCTATAGGACAGTCATACGGGCGATGGGGTGGAAGGGAGAGTGCCTCGTCCTTGCTGAACACCTGGGCTAGGTCGTGGTAGATGTGAGGAACCCCGGTGAGGTCAGGCGGAGTGATCTTAGACTTGGGGTCGCTAGAGGGAGACAGGGCGGAGCGAAGGCAGGAGGCGTAACACGTACCTCTCCAGCCTAGGATCTGGCCCGAAGCCCAGGAGATGTGAGGTTCATGTCTCTCGAGCCAGGGTCTACCCAGCACCAGGGGAGACGTGGGGGTCTGAAGGACAAAGAACCGGATCTCCTCGGTATGATTCCCGGAGATCGTAAGAGATATAAGCCCAGTGGTGTGGGTGATAGTTCCTAGGGAACGGCCATCAATGGCCCTAGGCATGATGGGGCGGTCTAGAAGGACTAGGGGGATGCCCGCCTGGTGGACTAAGTTTTCATCGATTAGACAACCATCAGCCCCGGAGTCGATGAGGGCGCTGACAGACAGGGTGTCCTTCCCCCAGGTGAGAGTGGCAGAGAATAGGCGACTGGGGGTGACCTGGGGCTGAGAGAGAGAGGTGTTGCTCACCAGTATGCCCCCTACTGGTGAGCTGGGTCTTTTGGCCGGACAGGACACGCCCGGATGATGTGCCCCTCCTTGCCGCAGTACAGGCACTGCTTGTTGAGAAGCCTCCGTTCTCGCTCCTCTCGCGAGAGCCGAGAGCGGCCGATCTCCATGGGCTCCCCAGCCCCGGAAGTAGCCACGAGAGGAGACAGCATGGGCAGAGAAGGGGGCGGGGTCGTTCCGGCGCGATAGGTAGTGGGGCGCGTGACAGCTCGCTGGACGCAGTCGGTGCGTCGTACCTGGAGGCGTGCATCCATCCTAAGGGCCAGGGTAATCAGCTCATTAAGGGTGCCGGGATCGTCGCGCACCAACAGGTCCTTGATGGAATCATGTAACCCCTTGTGGAAAAGGCTGAGGAGGGCTCCGTCATTCCAGCCTGTCTCCGTGGCTAGAGTACGGAACTCGACCATGTACTCGGCTACAGAGCGGGAACCCTGGGAGATGGCTAACAAGCGGCCGGTTACATCCTGCCCGTCCTGGGGGTGGTCGAACACGAACCGGAACTCCGCTTTAAACAGGGGGTAATCCGTGGAGTATCTTGAACTGCTCCCGACAGCGGCTATGGCCCATTTGAGCGCTTTGTCAGCGAGTAGAGACATGATAAACGCTACCTTGGCCCCGTCGGAGGAGTACTTGGAAGGCTGGTGCGTAAATACTAATTCGCACTGGGTCAGAAAACCCCGACAACAATCAAAGTCACCATGGAATGGAGCGGGGCTGACTAACCTGGGTTCCCAGTGAGCGACAGGAGGATAGAGCGAAACGGGGTTCACAGGATCGACCGGGGGATTAGTCATCTGCCCATATATGGAACTCGTGTCAGGGGGTGGTCTGCTGCCAGCGGCGATGAGGTCCAGAGAACGCTGAATGGAGGCGAGAGACCCGGACAGGGCGTCCATCTTCGTCTCGAGACTATTTACAGCCCCGACGGTGGCACGGGTGGTATTCTCCAGTACGGCTATCTGGCCTTGGACCGTGGGGAAGGCCTTCTGGAGCTCGGCCTGCAGACTGGTAAGTTGCGTAGCATGGCTATTTACCTCTCTGCGTAAATCTACGACTAATGGGAGAACCCCAATACCCGGGGAACCACCCTTGTTCTCTGGAGTTCCACCTTGGCTCATAATGGCTTGGACATACTGTTATGCACACCTTGAAACTGGAAAAGCCAAATGTGGTGGAACCCCAGAGAAACAGAGACAGAGGCCAGGAGAATATATAATGATTTATTATGGATGATATAAACAAAGAAATAGGCCCTACACTAACTAGTGGAAAAACAAACATAAGGTGTAATGCAGGCGATAGTTATGGGGTGTGTAATTATACTATGTGTGTGTGCGTGTATGAGGTCAGGGGTGTTGTATTATGTGCTGCGATACTACCCTAGTGAGCAAAGTCCGAGATCCTTTTCGGGCCTGGGAGAGTGATCCATGAGAGAGTAGTCCAGAGGGGAGTCCAGGGGTCTAGCCAGGGAGGGAAATCCAGATGAGAGTAGTCAGAGGGGGTCCATACAGAAAGTTATGTCCAAGCGTTGGATCTCCGTCTGTAGCAGGGTTAAGTAGGCGGCTGTCCAGGTGGTGATTGGGACAGCTGGGCTGAAACGTAATAGCCCACACCTGCTGCAAACAGAGCCAGAGATCCAGCCCACTCAATCCGGCCGGGAGGGGGCGCCAGAACGAGGCTCACGGGGGCGTGTCAGATTAGGAGGCACAACAGGTCAGGGCTTGTCTGGTTTTGGTGTTCTTGAGGAGCGTTGTATTCAGCTTCCACACCCCTGGGCCTTTTTCTTCTTGGTTTGTTGCTGGTTGTGTTATTGTTGTTGTTATTTGCCTGTGGTCTGAGTAGAATACTGGGCCCTATTCCACAAAGCTCGATAAAGTTCTAAGCCTCGATAAAGTTTTAAGCCTCGAAAATGTTAGCTTGCGTTCGGTGCCATCAATGTGGCTCAAATAATTCGCTGCTTGGTTGAGCTCCTTCTGAGTCAGATATAATTAGCCTGGTCCCGACCAGGCTAAAACACAGGCTATAGTAATCCGTGCGTCAAAAAAGGCTCACAGGCGGAAACTAAACCCTGAACGAAAGTTCCTCATGTGTCTTTTAGGAAATATTAGTTCCCACTTCACACGAGATAGATAGATTAGATAGTTTGATTAGATAGTTTGACTGTGTGATAGATAGATAATTTGATATTTTGAAAGTGTGATCGACCGATAGATAGTTTGATTGTGTGATAGATAACTTGATATTTTGAAAGTGTGATAGATAGATCGTGTAAAAAAAAGAAAGAAGTAATTGTCTCAACTTGCATTGCCATCATCACAGCGGTCTGGCTAGCGTAGTGGTTAAGGCTGCGGACTCGAGTTCCAAAGGTTGTGAGTTCGAGACTTGACTAAGTCAATTTTTTTTTTTTTTTTTTACATTTAACCGAAGATTTCATGCAAAGGTTTCAAACACCATTGTAATCGTGTCAGTTCTTGTAAATTAGCCTGCACCATAATTTTATAGCCTACATACTTTTTTAGATGAGATTTTAGATTAGATTCAGACAACGAAATGCAGTAAAAAGTGCGCCTGAAGAGGGATTTGAACCACCGATATAAAATGACGAATAAATCCTATGGCAGCGGTCGATACCACTAGGCCATTGTGGCGATATGACGGTTTGTAGCCTGCTGCTGATATCACCACAGTAGTAAATATTCATTTATTAAAATATGAACATATAACAATAACTGGGGCTAGTATGACCTACGCATTTAATCGGTCAGCAATTTCTTGCCAAACCATTTCCCTCGCCTTGTTAATTGCGGCAGTATTGCACTATTTTACATCTTATTTTTCCGTCTTCATAAAAATCAATAATTCGGAATGCTGCGCAAATGTAGTACCCCTGCAGAGTGGAGTATCTTCATTTCGACAGATCGACTCTTCTGGGCTGCGTATGTCTGCGTGCACGCGCCCATATCGAAGATTTGTAAGCCTGTCTTCTGTGAACACTGATGACACAAGGCTGATCCTCATTCGAGGAATCACCTGAGGCTTGAATACCAATCTCGAGGTCCCTGAGCGCCGCATTTAATTATAGCGCAGCTATATTAAGCCACCGTTAGTGGAATATGGCCCTGGTGCGGAGTGTGTGTTTGTTGTCGTGAGGTTTGGGTCTATGAGGATCATATCTATTCTTGAAAAAGACCTTCCATCTGCACTTGTCCAAGTGTGGTGTGGTGTCAGGTCTTTTCCTATGTCTTGGAGGGAAAGGTCTGTGACTAGTTTGTTCAGTTTTCGGCTTGATGCGTCATTTCTTGGGCGGCATCTGTCCATTTCCCTTCTTGCACAATTAAAGTCACCTATCATGATGGTGGGTATGTTTCCCAGAAGTGCAGGGTACAACTTTTCAAAAAACTGTGTTCTTTCATTTTGATTAGTTGGTGCATATACATTTATTATTTTTGTTGTGTTTTTCCCATGTTTTGCAACTGTTGTTATTAGCCGTCCTGCTTGTATTATTTTTGGCTGTAGTAGTTGGATTGTTGGGTTTTTGCTCAGTATGGCGACTCCATCTGCCCTGGCCGTATTTGAGCCAGACCATATGGAGTCTCCAAGTCCCCATTCTTTTTGGAGGTCTTCATAGTTTTTTCGGTATGGGATGTTACATTCTTGAAGACATATTATGTCTGTGTTGAGTGATGCCAAGTGGGAAAAAACTACTCCTCTTTTCTTTTCCCACAAGATGCTCCTGACGTTAATTGTAGTAATCCTGATTGTCATGATGGTGATGAGAATGAGTTTTAGCACTTTACTGTCCATGTGGGTGTTTGCTGTTGACCGGGGAGGTGGTTAGCTGCACTCGTCGTTGTTCATTGGTTTATATCTTTCTTTGCTTCCCTTTGTTTTTTCTGGTCTGGGCTGCTTGGCAGGCAGCTTGGCTTGTCTCTGATGGCCTGGGTAAATGGGTTGCTGTGCTGCTACGACGTGTGGTTTTACAAGTGGGGGCCAGGGTGGTAGGGTGGTAGGTGATTTGTTGGGTATGGGTTTAGCCATCTGGGGTTGTTTTGGGTCTGGGGATGTGTTTTTGTTTGGTTTCTTGCTTCTGGTGGTTGTGGGTGGTAATTTTCTTTTAGAGCGTTTCTCCAGACGTCCTCCACTGTTTTCTTGTGTCTCTGTGGGTCCCGGCTCTTGTCCTGGTTCCTCCTCTGGTTCCTGCTCCTCCTCCGACTCATCGTCCTGACTACGGTGTTCCTTCTCTTCTTCCACCACCATGATTGGGTTTGCCGCGATAGGTACCTCTTCTGATTCACTTTTGATTGTTTTTCTTGGTGGCGGTACTGCACCAAGAAATGCAATAGAACACCGCGATGCAAATGCTGTTCTCAAGACGTTCCACACTTTGTACATTAAATGACACACCAAGACTATACTTTCAGGGATCATTTCTATAGTTTTATACTTGGGAAATGTGTTTCTAAAGTATCTGGTCTCGCTAACCATGATGATTATGTAAGATATTCTTTTCAGAGCATGAATCAGGTGAATAGAAATGACTGTTACATTTTTTTCCACCATTGATGATTGTCTTTCTTAATTCTTTTTATTGATTTTTAGACATATACGTTAGACATTACACGTTACTTATGGGATGGTCGGGTGAGCTGGTTCATATCAGGCATAGAGGCATGTAGACAGCGTTTACATGAAAAAAATAAAAAGTAAGTATATATATATATAAACGGTAGTAAATACCTAGAAAATGGAGAGCCACCTCCATCAGCCCCTATACAGCCTAGTATGCCCCTAGATGTTTCCCACCCCCAGTTCATCATTGATAAAAAGAAAGAAATAGAACGTAATGGTAATATCCCTAAAAGAAAAGTAATGAGATTAACACAAACCAAAAGCATAACCCCAAACAAACCATAACATAAAATCAAAACCATAATAGAACAATAAGGGTAAGGAGGGGGGGGGGCATCTAGTCATCATCTGGTTGAATGGTGATCTTACTCAGGTGGTCGGCGAAAGGCTTCCAAGTCATGTCAAAGGTTGTATTGTACTTTCTAAGTGAAAATCTATTTTTTTCTAGTTTAATGTGGTTCAGGATCTCTTTGAGCCAGCTATTATGTGAAGGGGGGAGGGTGTGCTTCCATAATAGGATAAGTCTTCTTGCCAGTAGCGTTGTAAAGGCAAACACGCGTCTCTTTGTAAGCGAAAACATGGGTGTTGTAGGCGGTGGGATACCAATTCCAAATAGGGCTGTGAGAGGTTCAGGATCGAGGTTCCTGTCAAAAACTGTCCCAAGTGTGTCAAATACCTGGCGCCAAAAGTCTGTCAATTTCGGACAAGACCAAAACATGTGGGTGTGGTTAGCAGGTGATTATTTGCATCTGTTGCAAGTGTCGCTGGTGTCTGGATATATTTTTGCCAGTCGAGCATTCGTGTAATGTACTCTGAAGAGGACCGTGCATTGTAATAAGCCGTGTCTAGCACACTATAAAGGTTGAATGGACTAGATCAAGGATTTGCTCCCACTGATCGTCAGGTATCGGCACCCCAATTTCCTGTTCCCAGGTCTGTTTCAGGTGGGCTGCTGGAGCCGGGTTGAGGGAGTCAATGGAGTCATTGTTTCTGAGCGGGCTTTGGACTGAGTAAAGAGTCGAACGGGGACCCGGGTGGGTGATTGGGGAAGTGGGGGTATTTAGTTTTAATAAAATGTCTGACCTGGAGAAAACGGAAAAGGTGAGATTGGGGCAGTTCAAACCTGGATGAGAGCTCTGCAAAGTCTGTAAAAATTCCGTCCTTGTAGAGATCTTTGACTCAAGCTAAGCCTTTGTCACGCCAAATACGAAAGGTGGGGTCAAAAGAGGAGGGTGGGAATAAGTGATTTTCATAGATTGGGGACGGGTTGGAAGGTTTATCCATTCCATAATGTTTACGGAATTGTAGCCAGATCTTAGTCGAATTGGTGACAACTGGGTTTTGGGAGATGTTGTGGATTTTAAGAGGAAGTTGTGCCGTGAGGAGAGACTGAAGGGAGACCTTTGATGACTGTAGTTCTATCTGGGCCCACGAGGGAGGTGTTTCGGCCCTGTCTTTGAACCAATGACGAAGTTTATCGATATTGCACGACCAGTAATATTGAATGAAGTTGGGTAAGGCTAAACCGCCGGATTTCTTGGGAAGTTGTAGGATAGCTTTCTTAATTCGTGGAGGTTTATTAGCCCATAGGAACGAGGATATCAGCTGATCTAGTTGACAAAAAAAGGACTTACTCATAAAGATCGGGACGTGTTGGAACAAGTAGAGAAGTTTAGGGAGAATCACCATTTTAACCAGATTAACTCTGCCCGTCAGAGACAGGAAGAGAGAGGACCACCGAGTCATGTCGAGCTTAGCCTTATCAATGAGAGGGCGGAAGTTTTTTGCAAAGAGGTCGTCAAATGAGGTGGTGACGAAAACTCCCAGGTATTTAAAACCATCCAGGACCACTCTAAATGGTAGGGAGGACCGGGGTAATTTCTTAGCTGATTTGTTGATGGGGAGGAGCTCGCTTTTATTGAAATTTAGCTTGTAGACGGAATATCTGCCGAATTGTATTAAGATGTCTTTGATGACTGGGAGGGATGAGACAGGGTTGGAAACATATAATAGCAAGTCATCCGCGTATAATGACAGCTTGTGAATAGTGCCCATCCTGGTGATGCCTTCAACTCTCTCCTCCCCTCGGAGCCAAATGGCCAAGGGTTCGATGGCCAGAGCAAATAGGAGAGGGGAGAGGGGGCATCCCTGTCTGGTGCCACGGTGGAGAGCAAAGGGAGGCGACCTCACACCGTTGGTGAGAACACAAGCCATGGGGGATTTGTAGAGCAGCCTAATCCAAGCAATGAAGTCGGGGCTAAAGCCAAACCTTTCCATAACGTAGAACAGGTATTCCCATTCAACCCTGTCGAATGCTTTTTCAGCATCTAGGGATATTATTACCTCAGGGACGATTGGGCTGGGGGAGCTAATTATGTTGAGCAGCCGCCTGGTGTTAAAAGAGGAATTCCTCCCGACCATGAAACCAGTCTGGTCCAATGAAATTAAGGTTGGTAAGGCTTGTTGTAATCGTGAGGCTAAGACCTTAGCCAGGATCTTTTGGTCCACATTGAGGAGGGAGATAGGCCTAAATTTGCCACAGTCAAGAGGGTCTTTGTCTTTCTTCAATATGAGACATATAGTGGCTTCAGATAGAGTTGGGGGCAGTCGACCATTAACAAAGGATTCGTTGTAAACTTTAGCTAAGAGCGGGGAGATTAGATGTGAATATGACTTGTACAATTCTACAATGTAACCGTCTGGGCCTGGGGATTTGCCGTTCTGTAGCTGTTTAATTGCCTCCTGTACCTCAGCAGTCGAAATTGATATTCCTAGTTCATTAGCCACATTAGCGCTAACCTTGGGAAACATGATCAGTTCCAGAGGGTTATGGTCTCTCCAAGCCTCAGGTGAGTATTCGGAGGAATAAAGGTCAGAGTAAAAGTTTAGGAAGACTTCGTTCACTGCTTTTGGGTCAGAGACAATAGTCCCCTCTGGTGACTTTATCCTGGGGATCACTCTAGAGAGAGCTGCAGATCTGGCCTGATGGGCGAGGAGTTTGCCAGCCTTCTCACCCATTTCAAAATAACGTTGTTTTGATTTCAGCAATTGTCTTTCAATTTTAGCTGTTGATAAAAGATCAAACTCGGCCTGAAGCTTAAGGCGTTGGCTATAAAGTATAGGAGTGGGGGAGATAGCGTACTGCGTGTCGACCCTTTGGAGTTCATCTGAAATCCCTACCATGCTAGCTGTATCTGCCTTCCTCATATGTGACGCAAGAGAAATAGCCTGTCCCCTCAAATAGGCCTTACACGCCTCCCACAGGGTGCCTTTCGTAATGTCGGGGGTATCATTTATCTGAAAAAAGTTAGTGATCTCTTCCGAAAAGAACGTTCTGAAAGGTGTGTTGGTTAATAAAAGAGGAGAGCGTCTCCACTGTCTGGATGGGAGGTTATGGTTAGGGAAGTGTGTCTCCACTGTCTGGATGGGAGGTTGTGGTTAGGGAAGAGTCTCCACAGTCTGGATGGGAGGTTGTGGTTAGGGAAGGAGAGAGTCTCCACAGTCTGGATGGGAGGTTGTGGTTAGGGAAGGAGAGAGTCTCCACTGTCTGGATGGGAGGTTGTGGTTAGGGAAGTGTCTCCACTGTCTGGATGGGAGGTTGTGGTTAGGGAGGAGAGAGTCTCCACTGTCTGGATGGGAGGTTGTGGTTAGGGAAGGAGAGAGTCTCCACAGTCTGGATGGGAGGTTGTGGTTAGGGAAGGAGAGAGTCTCCACAGTCTGGATGGGAGGTTGTGGTTAGGGAGGAGAGAGTCTCCACTGTCTGGATGGGAGGTTGTGGTTAGGGAAGAGTCTCCACTGTCTGGATGGGAGGTTGTGGTTAGGGAAGTGAGGAGAGAGTCTCCACTGTCTGGATGGGAGGTTGTGGTTAGGGAAGGAGAGAGTCTCCACAGTCTGGATGGGAGGTTGTGGTTAGGGAAGAGGAGAGAGTCTCCACTGTCTGGATGGGAGGTTGTGGTTAGGGAAGAGGAGAGAGTCTCCACTGTCTGGATGGGAGGTTGTGGTTAGGGAAGGAGAGAGTCTCCACTGTCTGGATGGGAGGTTGTGGTTAGGGAGGAGAGAGTCTCCACTGTCTGGATGGGAGGTTGTGGTTAGGGAAGGAGAGAGTCTCCACTGTCTGGATGGGAGGTTGTGGTTAGGGAGGAGAGAGTCTCCACTGTCTGGATGGGAGGTTGTGGTCAGGGAAGTGTATGTCGATTGAAGTGGGGCATGATCTGAGATCACAATGCTGTGGTACGTACTGGAGTCAGTCACATGTAAAAGTCTATTGTCAACGAGAAAGAAATCAATTCTCGAGTATGAGCGATGTACGTGGGAAAAAAATGAAAAGGCTTTGGTGGATGGGTGGGAGGACCTCCAGGGGTCGGTTAGGCCAAGCCTATCTGTAAATGATTCCAGCGCCATGGCAGATTTAGACAGAGCGGATGGTTTAGATGACTTGTCAAGATGGGGATCTCGGATAAAATCGCCTCCCAAAATCGGATAATGGCTATCTATATCGGGAAGGGAAGAAAAAAGGTGAGCGATAAATCTGTCATCGTCCCAGACGGGGGCGTACAGGCTTACTAAAATCACTGGGATATCAAAAAGTCTACCTGACACGGCCACAAATCTTCCATTAGGATCTTCTACAGTTTTCGAGGGTTCAAATGACACGTTTTCGCCAATTATGATGGCTGTCCCTCTTGCCCTAGCAGAGAATTTGGAATGAAATACATGACTCATCCAGGGTCTTTTAATACGTGAGACCTCCGAGGATGTGAGATGGGTTTCCTGGAGAAAATAAACATCCCCTCTGAGCTGTTGTAGGTGTGCTAACACCTTATCCCTTTTAGTGACTCCATTGACTCCCCTTACATTCCATGAGACAAACCTGCAGCCCTGACTCTGAGGTGTTATAGCGCTACACATTACTCACCCACTGTTGTAATGGTGTGTACCTGATGATGATGTATCGATGCCGGGGGCGGGAGGGGAGGGTGCTAGCATGACTAGCGGGGGAGAAAAACAAATAAAAACAAAGCAAGTTAACTTAACTTGCTTTACCATTGATGATTGTCAATTGTTTCTTTGAGGAACATGGGTGGAAAGTATATGTTCTGAGTGGGTACTTCCGTAAATACAACATCCATTTCCACTGTTATGCGGACGACACCCAGCTCTACGTTTCCTCCAAACCCACTTCCACCCTCTCTCCCTCCTCCCTCTGTGCCTGTCTACATGAACTTAAATCCTGGTTCACTTCAAATCTCCTCAAACTAAACAGTAATAAAACAGAGGTAATTCTCATTGGCTCCAAATCCACACTCACCAAGCACCCCAGTTTCACCCTCAACATAGACAACTCCTTGGTTTCCCCCTCCCCCCAGGTTAAGAGTCTGGGTGTCGTCCTCGACAGCACCCTTTCATTCCACTCCCACGTCAACAACACCAACCGGTCTGCTTACTTCCATCTTCTTAATATCAACCGCCTCCGCCCTTCACTCACTCCCAACAGCGCCGCAATCCTGGTCCACTCCCTCGTCACTTCCCGCCTACATTACTGTAACTCCCTTCTCTTTGGTCTCCCCCACAAACTGCTCCACAAGATCCAACTGGTCCAGAACGCTGCTGCCCGTATTGTCACCAGAACCCCTGTCATCAGTCACATCACCCCCATTCTACACCAACTCCACTGGCTCCCCATCAAACACCGCATCGATTACAAAATCCTTCTCCATACTTTCAAGGCCATCCATAACCTCGCCCCTCCATACCTGTCCGACCTCCTCCACATCAACATTCCCACCCGGTCCCTCAGGTCTGCCTCCTCCATCAACCTGACCGTCCCCCCAGCCCGTCTGTCCACCATGGGGTTTAGAGCCTTCAGCCGCTCCGCCCCTCGCCTCTGGAACTCCCTCCCCCCCGACATCAGGAACATTGATTCAATCTCCTCATTCAAAACCCACCTCAAAACCCACCTGTTTACGCAGGCATATCCGTGTTGATTTACTGTTCCCGTGCTGCTCTGCTGCTGGCTATGTTTTATACTGTATATTTCTATGTATTTTGTGTTTTGAATTTTGTGGCTGTTTTTAGATTTGTTGTTGTACGGCGACCTTGAGTGCCATGAAAGGCGCCTTATAAAATAAATGTATTATTATTATTACTTCTGCCACAGAAATAAGTAATGTATTAAAACATTTTTTTTTAAAAAGCTAGTTCAATTCATTTTGGGGGAGTTTGTTCGAGACAGTTTTGAACAATTCTCATGATTTATGTTTAGCAGAACCGTCATAGCATGCTGTTCAATTTCCTTTTTGGAATCAGTACCATTATATTCTCCAAGTATGGAGGGAAGGGTAATTGGAAAATTGTTGATCTATGACTTACATAATTTGATTACAACAAGTGGTGACTCTTGAGAATGCAATAGAACACCGCGATGCAAATGCTGTTCTCAAGACGTTCCACACTTTGTACATTAAATGACACACCAAGACTATACTTTCAGGGATCATTTCTATAGTTTTATGCTTGGACCGTAGGTCTTTGGCCACCTGGTGTCCCCACTCGCTCTCAGGTGTCCCTCTTTTGTCCCCAGACGGGAACCCAGTTCCAGACCCAAGCCAGAGTCCAAAATCTGCCGTGAGGACCTGAGAGGAACAACACCTCTAACCTAACGGCAAGTACCCTATCCCCCCCCCCCCCCCCCCCAAATTATCTACAACCTCTCCCTAACCCTATTCCTCTCCCTCCTACCTCCCTGATCCCCCACCCGCCCACCCCACTCCAACGATGAACCCCGGAGCGATGCGGCGCTACAACGCCGTCAGGTTGACGCTCAACCCAACTTAGGAGGCTGCCATGGATGGAGCCCCTCAACAGAAGACTGCCAGACCAGTAACAACAATGACCCGCCTGGAATTCAGCAGGGCGGTTCTACAGAGAGGTATGGGCTTTGTGCCGTCTGATCTAAACTGCCTGGTGAAGCCCCCTGGGCCCAATGAATGTTTTGAAGTGAGCTTTAAAACCCCCCAACTGTTAGAGGAATTCTGGACCTTTCATAGGATTAATGAACACAAGCCCCCACTTAACCGTTTTACAGCCCACCCACTAACGGATATAGAATCAAAAGTGGGCACAATTCAATTCCACAATGAGGTGATTCAGGAATATGATATTGAGGTGTGGCTACACCGTCATGCCACCCTTAAATCGGGGGCCCGGATGGTCCTGGATGAAGACGGAGTGTGGACGGGGGCCAAGAAATGGCTGGTGCAACTCCGTCCGGACCCGGAGGGGATAGGCGGAGTCCAACATATCCCCAGCACCATCAACCTGGGGAACAACAGGGGCTCCGTCTACTACTACGGTATGCCGAGGCTCTGCAGGAACTGCGGCCAATTGGGCCATCTGGCAGCAGCCTGCAAGGCCGTGGTATGTAAAATCTGCCGCCAAGACCACCCGACGTCGGAGTGCACCACGACCAGACCTTGTAACCTGTGCGGGGGACAGGGGCATCTTTACCGTGACTGCCCAAGTTCCTATGCAAGTAGAGCCCGGGGCTATAGGGAATACGATAAATCCAACCAACCACCACCCCCACCCCCACCCCCACCCCCACCCCCACCCCAACCCACACCCTAACCCACACCCAACATGGAGGAAGAGAAGGGAGAGACGGAGGAGGACCGGCGCTCGAGCGATGGGGGGGACGATCAGAGCTCGAACGACGGAGAAGGAGAAGGAGAGGAACCAACCGTCCCAGCACCCCCTACAGACAACCTCAACACCCCCCCCCTCCTAAACCCCATTACCACCTCCACCCCCTGCAAAAACACCATGAAGGGGGAGCCGGCCTCTATTGAGATAGCCACCAGCAGCACACTGCAGATCCACCTCCCCTCCCAATCAGACAGTGAAAATGACTGGAGCTTGGCTAAACCAAAACGCAAAAGACCACAAAAAAAGGCAATCCGAAAAAAAACAAATAAAAAGACTACTCCAGAACTCAAACCCCAACGCCATACAGGTAAGCCGGCTCCCACCCCCAAACCCTCCTCCCCACCCTCTTCCTCTCTCCAGTCATCACATGCTCCTGACCCTGCACAGCCCACCAGCCACCCCCAGTCCATGCTCACCGGACCGTACGGGCCACCGAAAATCACCTCATCAACAACACAGATAAGGGGGCCACCAGGCAGTCAGTGGGGAGACAACCCCCACACCATGAGCAGCCAAGGGGAGGTGCCACACTATCTGGCCCCCAACGACCCATTGGAGGGCCTCATCTTCATTTGCAATAACTTAGCAAAAATTGGAACAAACCAAATCCAAGAACCATGAAGATAACAATCTCATCTCTCAACACCAGAAGCCTCCGGCAACCAGACAAACGGGAGGTCGTCTACCAGTACATCAACCAACATCAGTCAGACATGTATATCCTCCAGGAGTGCGCCATCCCATTCAAGGAGATGGACGCCACCCTGGAGGAGGAATGGACACGGGGGGACTCTCTCTGGTCAGGCTCAAACATCGATAGAGCTGATGGGGTCGGCATATTGGTGGCCAACCCTTTTCTCCAGACCAAAAAGGGGGAGGTTGTAGAGAGCGGGCGAATCCTGGTTCTGGACCTAGAGATCCAGGGTTCGCCGCTGAGGGTCATCAATGTGTACGGCCCAAACAACGTGGCCAAGAGAGTCTCCCTTTTCAAGAAACTTCGGTCTCTCCTCCTCATTCCCACACCAGTCCTAGTGGGGGGAGACTTCAACTGTGCCCTCCGGGATGAGGACCGCAGCAGGCCCAGGAGAGACCGATCCACTACAGAACTCCAGTCCATCATAGACGACTTCCAACTGGTAGACGCCGGTGGCACCTCCCCGCCGACACACACAAGGGTGAGTTCCTCCGGGATTTCTTCCTCCAGGATAGACATGTTCTTGCTCTCGCCAGGTCTGAGGATGGGAACCCTGACCAGCCAGGCGGCCCATTTCTCGGACCACAGGATGTTGACCGTGTCCCTGGAATGGGACGGCCAAACAAGAGCGGGTAGGGGAACCTGGAGGATGAATACATCGATCCTTCAGGACCCAACAGTGGTGCATTCCTTCTCCAGGCGCTACCTGGAGTGGAGGACCCTAAAAGAACTGTTCGACTCCCCGATAGAGTGGTGGGAGATGGTTAAGGCCAGGACAAAGGGCTACTTCGGGTCAGTCGAAAGGAGGAAAGCGGCAGAACAGAGGGCCAGGTTTCAACACCACAACGCGGCCCTCCAACGCCTGAGTCTCCTACAGCTGGGTGGTCTGGATGTGGCCCGAGAACTGGCCGAGAACAAACAACACCTTGCCACCCTCTACCGGGAGCAACAACAAAAGAAACAGTTCAGGGAAAAACTCCAGGGCCTGGAGGAGGAGGAGAAATGCACACGCCACTTCTTCCACAAGGCACGGTCAAAACACAAGCCTATCCTGTCCCTATACGACACCAATGGGGACACCGTGTCAGACAGAGGCAACATCCCGGGGCTGGCAAGAGAGTTCTACGAGAGTCTCTACAACATCAAGACAACCGACGAGACTCTCATGGCCACCTTCCTGGATGGTCTGGACCGGGTCCCCGAGGGTGGTGAGAGTGAGAACCCAGAGCTGACCACGGAGGAGCTCA
Source organism: Nansenia antarctica (assembly GCF_963989245.1). NCBI lineage: Eukaryota > Metazoa > Chordata > Actinopteri > Argentiniformes > Microstomatidae > Nansenia > Nansenia antarctica. The sequence goes on along the minus strand of NC_137681.1, from coordinate 28,392,473 downwards.
CCCGGGCCGTGCACTCCTTGAATACACACAAGGCTCCTGGACCGGACGGGATCCCAGCAGAGTTTTACAAGACTCTCTGGGATCTCCTGAAGGAGGACTTGGCGGAGGTCTTCAAAGCCGTCTACAGGGAAGGGAGGCTTGGAGAGTCAATGCGACAGAGTACGGTCACACTGATCCCCAAGAAAGGGGACCTCAAGGACCTCCGGAACTGGCGCCCAATCAATCTCCTCCCAGTGGACTATAAAATAATGACAAAAGCCCTCACTCAACGGTTTCAAACCCTCCTCCCCTCAGTTATAGCCCCTGACCAAACCTGTAATGTCCCCGGTAGGTCCATCAACGACAACCTGCTCCTGGTGAGAGACCTCATCCTGCACTCCCAGGAGCGGAGGTCCCCTTTAGGCCTTCTCAGCCTGGATCAGGAGAAGGCCTTTGACAGGGTTAGCCATGGTTTCTTGCAGAGGGTGCTGAAGGGCATGAACTTCCCCCAGCACCTGCTCAACTGGACCGAACTCTGCTACAACAACATCACGAGCAGAGTTCGGATCAACAACCAGTTGACAGACCCCTTCCCCATCAAAGCTGGAGTACGGCAGGGATGCCCCTTGGCCCCTCTACTGTACGTCATCTACCTGGAGCCGTTCCTACGGAAGATCAGGAGCTCCCCCAACATCATGGGCTACCCTCTACCAGGGGCCCGGGGGGAGAGGCTCAAGGTGGTGGCGTACATGGACGACATTACCATCGTCGGCACAGATAGTCGCTCCATTTCCACAGTAACGAAAGTGGTGGAGGACTACTGTGCAGCCACTGGCGCCCTGATCAATAGGGGTAAGTGTGAGCTGTTTCTGTCGCAGCACTGGCAGGAGAACCTGGCAACCTCCTTCCCTGTAAAGACGGAAAACATTAAGCTGCTGGGGATCACCTACCAGAAAGATGGAGGAGCCTCCGGCAGCTGGAAGGAGACCATCCGCCAGGTCCAAAAGAAGATCTGTGAGTGGAGTGCACGGCCTCTCACAATGACAGGCAAGATCCTGGTCCTGAAGGCTATTGTTCTTCCCATTCTCCTTTACCTGGGCAGGGTGTTTCCCCCAGACAGAGCAGTATCCAAAACCATTGAAAGGATCATGTTCACCTTTGTCTGGGGGAGCCAGATGGAAAAACTAAAACGCACCACCCTGTACAAAACAGTGGAGAATGGGGGGAAAGGGGTCCCAGACATCCTAAACATCATTAGGGCACAGGGACTCTCCAACCTCATCACCAACATCAACAATAAAGATAGGAAAGCCAGGTTCTTTGAAATATACTATGCCACACCCATCCTCCGGACACTCAGGGTGACCGCATCAATAAACCACACTGTGCCCTACAGCTGGGACCCCCCTCCAGTCTACAAGATATGGAGGGACTTTGCCTTCAGGACAGGATTGTCCGCGGCTGGGCTGGCCTCATGGAAATACAAAGACATTATGACCTTCATAAGGTCGAAGGAAACCATGACTCACCCCAAGGCCAGCACAGCCGTGGACTCCAAACAGGTATGGAAAAACATTAATCATAAATGTACTAACAATAAACAAAAAGACATTGCCTGGATGGCTGCTCATGGTTGTCTCCCCACTAGGGAATTCTTGCATAGGCGGCACATCGCAAAGACTGAGAAATGCCCCCACGGATGCACGGACACAGAACACATTAACCACCTGTTCTGTGAGTGCTCCGTGGCCAGGCGGGTCTGGGCCCTGTTTGTTCCCTCTGTCTCCCTAAACAGCCTGCTGACCCTGCCCCGCTTGACGGCCGAGAACATCCTGTATGGTCCTCCCGGGGGGTGCACAACCCCCCAACTACAACAACAGTGGAGGATCATCAGCGCCGTCAAGCAGGTACTCTGGGAGACGAGGAACATCAGGGTCTATCAGAAACAGAGCGTCGACCTGACAACCCTGAGGAGGAGAATCACCCTCTTCCTCAGGGACCATGCTATTATTGACTTTAAAAATAACCCGGATCAAGCAAGAGCGGTGTGGGGGGTGGAGAGATGGAAGGACGTCATCCTCTAAACCGCCCCCCATGCCGCGCCGCATCGCCCAACCCCCCCCCACCCTGGGCCTACCTCACTACACCACCAGTTCCTGCACTATCACCTTCACCACCGTTCCAGCACAAGCCCTGGTCAGCAGTATCACCGTCACAAGGACCAGGAGAGGAGCAGCGCACAGCACCAACAGGGAAGTTTACTGCACCTTCCACCACCTACACATGTACACAGCACTGACCCACTTCCTACCCTCAACAGAATATCACCACACACAACCCACAGCCGAACCAGCCTTCTCTGCCAGCACCAGGATGACCAACATCACTGGGTCACAGGGAAGTACTGATCACCCGCCTGACACCAAAATGCACACTACACAAACCATGCACACCTCCCTTCTCTCACTCCCCTATCTTTTCAGGCACATGTCATATCCAGCTCTGACACCTACCCAGGCTTCCAGACCCAGAAGCAGAGACCGGCTGGAACCACCACGTCACCCCAGCACCAACCCCAGGTTCCAACTCAGCGACCCCAAACCCCCTGTTCCGGGCCCCCCCCCCCCAACTCCAGGCCCCCAGCTACAGGCCCAGTCCCCTACCCGCCAACCCCCAACCCCCATCCCGGAACAAGCTGAGAAGAGCCAGGGAGTTTTTTTGCTGAATAAGCTGTGTACAGGTTTTTCGCCTCTGCTTGCCTGCCATGCGCCGAGCTCTCTGGGCCTCTCCTCGGGGGCCTCCGGTCGGCCTGCGTGCTCGATCTGCTCCGCCGCTGGGGCACCTGGTCCGGCTAGCCTCGTGAAGGGCTACAGGAGTCTGAGCCTGGTGGGCTGGGCCGGATGCGCCGGTGGTGGGGCGGGTCGGGTGAGTCGGGTGTGTGGGGTCCCTCGGGGGAGGGAGGTGGGGGAGCCACGGCTTTGCACTGGTGGGCAAACTGGATAGTAGTCGCTCTACAACTAGAGGGCTGCAGGGGAATTTTTTCCCGGATGCACAGCGAACAGGTTTTTTACCCCTGCCTCCTACCGACACTGGAACCTGGACACTGAACACTGAACACTGAACATTACACTACACTGGACAATACACTGAACACTGAGCACTTTAGTTAGTTTAATGTTGGTTGTTGTTGAATGTAATGTCTTAAATGTCTGATTGTTTGATGATTGATTAATTGATTGTATACATGGTGTTGTGTTTTTATAAAAACCAATAAAAAACACCTGACACCAAAATGCACACTACACTAACCATGCACACCTCCCTTCTCTCACTCCCCTATCTTTTCAGGCACATGTCATATCCAGCTCTGACACCTACCCAGGCTTCCAGACCCAGGAACAGAGACCGGCTGGAACCACCACGTCACCCCAGCACCAACCCCAGGTTCCAACTCAGCGACCCCAAACCCCCTGTTCCGGGCCCCCCCCCCCCAACTCCAGGCCCCCAGCTACAGGCCCAGTCCCCTACCCACCAACCCCCAACCCCCATCCCGGAACAAGCTGAGAAGAGCCAGGGAGTTTTTTTGCTGAATAAGCTGTGTACAGGTTTTTCGCCTCTGCTTGCCTGCCATGCGCCGAGCTCTCTGGGCCTCTCCTCGGGGGCCTCCGGTCGGCCTGCGTGCTCGATCTGCTCCGCCGCTGGGGCACCTGGTCCGGCTAGCCTCGTGAAGGGCTACAGGAGTCTGAGCCTGGTGGGCTGGGCCGGATGCGCCGGTGGTGGGGCGGGTCGGGTGAGTCGGGTGTGTGGGGTCCCTCGGGGGAGGGAGGTGGGGGAGCCACGGCTTTGCACTGGTGGGCAAACTGGATAGTAGTCGCTCTACAACTAGAGGGCTGCAGGGGAATTTTTTCCCGGATGCACAGCGAACAGGTTTTTTACCCCTGCCTCCTACCGACACTGGAACCTGGACACTGAACACTGAACACTGAACAGTACACTACACTGGACAATACACTGAACACTGAGCACTTTAGTTAGTTTAATGTTGGTTGTTGTTGAATGTAATGTCTTAAATGTCTGATTGTTTGATGATTGATTAATTGATTCTATACATGGTGTTGTGTTTTTATAAAAACCAATAAAAAACACCTTTATGCTTGGGAAATGGGTTTCTAAAGTGTCTGGTCTCGCTATCCATGATGATTATGTAAGATATTCTTTTCAGAGCATGAATCAGGTGAATAGAAATGACTGTTAATTTTTTTTCCACCATTGATGATTGTCCATTGTTCCTCAAAGGAACATGGGTGGAAAGAATATGTTCTGAGTGGGTACTTCTGCCACAGAAATAAGTAATTTGTTAAAAAATAAAAAATAAAAAGCAAGTTCAATTAATTAGGGGGAATTTGATCAAGACAGTTTTGAACAATTCTCATGATTTATGTTTAGCAGAACCGTCATAGCATGCTGTTCAATTTCCTTTTTGGAATCAGTACCATTATATTCTCCAAGTATGGAGGGAAGGGTAATTGGAAAATTGTTGATCTATGACTTACATAATTTGATTACAACAAGTGGTGACTCTTGAGAATGCAATAGAACACCGCGATGCAAATGCTGTTCTCAAGACGTTCCACACTTTGTACATTAAATGACACACCAAGACTATACTTTCAGGGATCATTTCTATAGTTTTATGCTTGGGAAATGTGTTTCTAAAGTGTCTGGTCTCGCTATCCATGATGATTATGTAAGATATTCTTTTCAGAGCATGAATCAGGTGAATAGAAATGACTGTTCATTTTTTTTCCACCATTGATGATTGTCCATTGTTCCTCAAAGGAACATGGGTGGAAAGAATATGTTCTGAGTGGGTACTTCTGCCACAGAAATAAGTAATTTGTTAAAAAATTAAAAATAAAAAGCAAGTTCAATTAATTAGGGGGAATTTGATCAAGACAGTTTTGAACAATTCTCATGATTTATGTTTAGCAGAACCGTCATAGCATGCTGTTCAATTTCCTTTTTGGAATCAGTACCATTATATTCTCCAAGTATGGAGGGAAGGGTAATTGGAAAATTGTTGATCTATGACTTACATAATTTGATTACAACAAGTGGTGACTCTTGAGAATGCAATAGAACACCGCGATGCAAATGCTGTTCTCAAGACGTTCCACACTTTGTACATTAAATGACACACCAAGACTATACTTTCAGGGATCATTTCTATAGTTTTATGCTTGGGAAAGCATACTCACCCCAAGGCCAGCACAGCCGTGGACTCCAAACAGGTATGGAAAAACATTAATCATAAATGTACTAACAATAAACAAAAAGACATTGCCTGGATGGCTGCTCATGGTTGTCTCCCCACTAGGGAATTCCTGCATAGGCGGCACATCGCAAAGACTGAGAAATGCCCCCACGGATGCACGGACACAGAACACATTAACCACCTGTTCTGTGAGTGCTCCGTGGCCAGGCGGGTCTGGGCCCTGTTTGTTCCCTCTGTCTCCCTAAACAGCCTGCTGACCCTGCCCCGCTTGACGGCCGAGAACATCCTGTATGGTCCTCCCGGGGGGTGCACAACCCCCCAACTACAACAACAGTGGAGGATCATCAGCGCCGTCAAGCAGGTACTCTGGGAGACGAGGAACATCAGGGTCTATCAGAAACAGAGCGTCGACCTGACAACCCTGAGGAGGAGACCTGGTGGGCTGGGCCGGATGCGCCGGTGGTGGGGCGGGTCGGGTGAGTCGGGTGTGTGGGGTCCCTCGGGGGAGGGAGGTGGGGGAGCCACGGCTTTGCACTGGTGGGCAAACTGGATAGTAGTCGCTCTACAACTAGAGGGCTGCAGGGGAATTTTTTCCCGGATGCACAGCGAACAGGTTTTTTACCCCTGCCTCCTACCGACACTGGAACCTGGACACTGAACACTGAACACTGAACAGTACACTACACTGGACAATACACTGAACACTGAGCACTTTAGTTAGTTTAATGTTGGTTGTTGTTGAATGTAATGTCTTAAATGTCTGATTGTTTGATGATTGATTAATTGATTGTATACATGGTGTTGTGTTTTTATAAAAACCAATAAAAAACACCTGACACCAAAATGCACACTACACAAACCATGCACACCTCCCTTCTCTCACTCCCCTATCTTTTCACATGTCATATCCAGCTCTGACACCTACCCAGGCTTCCAGACCCAGGAACAGAGACCGGCTGGAACCACCACGTCACCCCAGCACCAACCCCAGGTTCCAACTCAGCGACCCCAAACCCCCTGTTCCGGGCCCCCCCCCCCCAACTCCAGGCCCAGTCCCCTACCCACCAATCCCCAACCCCCATCCCGGAACAAGCTGAGAAGAGCCAGGGAGTTTTTTTGCTGAATAAGCTGTGTACAGGTTTTTCGCCTCTGCTTGCCTGCCATGCGCCGAGCTCTCTGGGCCTCTCCTCGGGGGCCTCCGGTCGGCCTGCGTGCTCGATCTGCTCCGCCGCTGGGGCACCTGGTCCGGCTAGCCTCGTGAAGGGCTACAGGAGTCTGAGCCTGGTGGGCTGGGCCGGATGCGCCGGTGGTGGGGCGGGTCGGGTGAGTCGGCTGTGTGGGGTCCCTCGGGGGAGGGAGGTGGGGGAGTGATAGGGCTGAAATAAGGTTTTCATAATGTTGAATAAGGTTTTCATAATGTTGAATCTGTATATGAACCTTGTATCACTGTGTAAACTCTGTTACAGCCTGTCTCTGGGGCTATGTTAATGATTGTGTGTACTTTGTACTCTGGACACTGTTTGTGAACCTTCTCTCCCCTGCTTATCAGATTTAAAACAGGCTTTGGTCGCCTCACGGCCACGTCTGTTACTCTGATTGGATCACAAACTGTCTCCGCCTTTCCATTCTGTATGAGAACTGAACCACATGTGTGCTTTTCTGAGAGAATAAATAAACTGGCTTACTCAGGAGAAATTTAGTACCAATATGGCGTCTCTTCCTACAGGAGAGGCCTCATATTCGTCCTCCTTGCAAGTAAATACTAATCTTGATTGATTCCGTGTCTCTTTGTTGGTTAAAGTCTACTAACGGTCTGTTTGAACTAGCGACGGGTTAAGCATGGCCTGATTTACAACCAAGCTGAATAGAATATGGCATTTAAGCCCAGAACCAGAACACCCGGACAATTTGGTCCTTCGAGCCGGATCTCAAGGTCGCCTGATGGGGGAAGAAGACTCGACAACGCCGACAGTCTGTTGCAACAGCCCGGGATCGAGCGAACCCGGAGAAAGTCCTGGAACGTCAAATTCGCTCCAGGCCGGTGACGTTAGATGTCGAACCTTTCTCCTCCAAAAGGACGGCTGACGAGATCCAGACCAAGACATAAGCAACAAAGACCGGTAAATAATAGAAACTATGAATGAAAGTGAATTATAATAGAAAAAGAAAGATTGCAATCGAAATGAATAGTCTATCCTAAATTGTACAAAATAGGAGTTGTTTGACATGCAAAAAGAATGCACTTTAAAAGACAGATGTATATCTTTTTATATGTAAACAGTAGACTAAATGGAAATTAGACTGTGGAGTAGTTTGACATACGAAAGGAATCCACTTTGAAAGATAAATGAATATCCTTTTCGTGTTAGGTAAACAGCAGACTAAGAATGGAACTGAAACTATGACGGAAAGTGAGAATTACAAAAGTGTAGAATTAGAAAGTGTATGTGTCAGAATTAGAGGAGATTAAGGATACTGTATGTTCAGTGACAGAGAGAGAGCAGAGAGAGTGTGTGTGTTTAAGACAGAGAGCGAGTGTGGTGTGTGTGTGTAAAGAGATAAGAGAGTGTGAGAGTGAGGAACAGAGAGAGAAATGAGAGGACTCAACTAATCACAGACGTGTGTATGGTTGTGTTTAAACTACAGGGAAGTGGTTTCAGCTATAAAAGAAAAGACAGGGCAAGAAGTGAAGAGAGAGAGAAATGTTAAAGTTGTTTAAGGACGAGGGTGAGGAGAGAGAGAGAAGGAGAGAAAGCAGGAGAAAGGAGGAGAGAGAGAGGGAATGTGTGTTTGAGTAAGAGATAAGAAAGTGTGTGTGTGACAGAGAGAGAGCAGAGGAGAAGGCCACAGGGTGGGGGCTATTTGAAGAGTGTATGTGTGTGTTTGAGTAAGAGATAAGAGAGAGAGACAGAGACAGAGAGACAGAGAGAAGGAGAGAAAGCAATAGGAGACAAGGAGAGGAGACGAGGAGACTAGGAGACTAGGAGAGGAGACGAGGAGACTAGGAACCAAGGAGACGAGACTAGGAGACTAGCAGAGGAGACGAGGAGACTAGGAGACAAGGAGAGGAGACGAGGAGACTAGGAGACTAGGAGAGGAGACGAGGAGACTAGGAGACGAGTAGAGGAGACGAGGAGAGGAGACGAGGAGACTAGGAGACGAGTAGAGGAGACGAGGAGAGGAGACTAGGAGAGCAAGAGAGGTTTAAAGGCTGGCAGCAGCACCATGGCCTTGAGGTCTTATCTCTGCCCCTCGCTGTGTAGGAGAGAGAGAGAGAGACAGAGAGAGAGGGAGAGAGAGACTCAGAGTGAATTTTGACGAATGACAAAATTTGGAATAGATGGGAAAATTGTATTACCACAAAGACAAACAGCAGCTAATTTGATACATGGTCTCTTTTTGATGACATGTATCAAAAAGCAGGGAAATGATGATTGACAGGAGTTAACGCACATTTTCACGTATATAATTACACAATTTAAAAACAAAAAAAATATATAGTGATAATGGCGCACATTTCGTGAACGAATTGATCAAACACAGTGTCCAAATACCTGGACATTGAAGAGTGTGTTTCTCTAATGGAAACACACATGACAATAAAATTGAGACCTATGGGTTTGATATGAATGAATGAATGAAATGAATGAAATAAATGAAATTAATGAATTTGAAATAGTAAATGGGAGATTAGACTACCCATAGTAGACGACATTAGGGAAGTATTGATTGATTGATTGAAAACTTTATTAGAAGATTTGCAGAAGCAAGTGACATGAAAGTACATATTTCAATTGGGGTCTTTGATACTCAATTCATTGTTATATGTAAAGCAGATTTGGCAGAAACGGAAAACACACTGGCCACGTGGACAGCTATTTAGGAAACAGGAAATAGCCAGAACAAATTATCTGCCAGACATTTCTGTTTCAGGAAACAAGAACCGGAAACCTAACCCTACAGGATCGAGAATACAACCTGACCAGATCCTCATCGACGAGATGGAAGGAGAACACTGGCAGCCCGCGGTGGGTTGAGCCATTTGGGGTGCTGCTGAGCATCTCAACTGCTGTCAAGATCGCAGAACGAGATGCACAGAGCCATTGAGGGAAGGTGACATTGTTCCCTCGAACGACGGGTGGTGGTGGAAGCCCGGGCTACAAAGGGGTTTTTCAGTTAGTGAATTACGTCTCAAACCCGGTGAAGAATTCTTCAGATCCACTATCCCTTAGAATGACCGACGACCAAACGAGACGCAAGTCCAGGCACACGACACAGTCTGGGGCAGTAATGTCCCAAGATGACATAGAAACCCTGAACTATCAATCAGAGACATTTGTAAACGCATCCCTTACGAACTGAATGACTCTTGACCTATCGACTGCAGTAGCAGGAGGAACATGTGTGATGCTTGACACCAAATGATTGTTAGTTGTGTCTTCCCCTGCTTCAAAGCTATTACTAACAAACTGATTTCAGGAATATTTGTAACCTAAGCACCTAACCCAATTTGAGAAACTCTAATCCAAATTGAGATTCATGTCTGTGATCTGTACGGCAATGTTGAATGACAGTTAAACTAGAAAATATGAAAGAAAGTTAAAACGACCTGAATAAAGAGAGAATGTTTGTATCGTGATAAATTATGAAAAACAGCAGGGAATGATAGGGCTGAAATAAGGTTTTCATAATGTTGAATAAGGTTTTCATAATGTTGAATCTGTATATGAACCTTGTATCACTGTGTAAACTCTGTTACAGCCTGTCTCTGGGGCTATGTTAATGATTGTGTGTACTTTGTACTCTGGACACTGTTTGTGAACCTTCTCTCCCCTGCTTATCAGATTTAAAACAGGCTTTGGTCGCCTCACGGCCACGTCTGTTACTCTGATTGGATCACAAACTGTCTCCGCCTTTCCATTCTGTATGAGAACTGAACCACATGTGTGCTTTTCTGAGAGAATAAATAAACTGGCTTACTCAGGAGAAATTTAGTACCAATATGGCGTCTCTTCCTACAGGAGAGGCCTCATATTCGTCCTCCTTGCAAGTAAATACTAATATTGATTGATTCCGTGTCTCTTTGTTGTTTAAAGTCTATGGTCTGTTTGAACTAGCGACGGGTTAAGCATGGCTTGCTTTACAACCAAGCTGATAAGAATATGGCATTTAAGCCCAGAACCAGAACCCGACAGGGAGCCACGGCTTTGCACTGGTGGGCAAACTGGATAGTAGTCGCTCTACAACTAGAGGGCTGCAGGGGAATTTTTTCCCGGATGCACAGCAAACAGGTTTTTTACCCCTGCCTCCTACCGACACTGGAACCTGGACACTGAACACTGAACACTGAACATTACACTACACTGGACAATACACTGAACACTGAGCACTTTAGTTAGTTTAATGTTGGTTGTTGTTGAATGTAATGTCTTAAATGTCTGATTGTTTGATGATTGATTAATTGATTGTATACATGGTGTTGTGTTTTTATAAAAACCAATAAAAAACACCTGACACCAAAATGCACACTACACAAACCATGCACACCTCCCTTCTCTCACTCCCCTATCTTTTCAGGCACATGTCATATCCAGCTCTGACACCTACCCAGGCTTCCAGACCCAGGAACAGAGACCGGCTGGAACCACCACGTCACCCCAGCACCAACCCCAGGTTCCAACTCAGCGACCCCAAACCCCCTGTTCCGGGCCCCCCCCCCCCCAACTCCAGGCCCCCAGCTACAGGCCCAGTCCCCTACCCACCAACCCCCAACCCCCATCCCGGAACAAGCTGAGAAGAGCCAGGGAGTTTTTTTGCTGAATAAGCTGTGTACAGGTTTTTCGCCTCTGCTTGCCTGCCATGCGCCGAGCTCTCTGGGCCTCTCCTCGGGGGCCTCCGGTCGGCCTGCGTGCTCGATCTGCTCCGCCGCTGGGGCACCTGGTCCGGCTAGCCTCGTGAAGGGCTACAGGAGTCTGAGCCTGGTGGGCTGGGCCGGATGCGCCGGTGGTGGGGCGGGTCGGGTGAGTCGGGTGTGTGGGGTCCCTCGGGGGAGGGAGGTGGGGGAGCCACGGCTTTGCACTGGTGGGCAAACTGGATAGTAGTCGCTCTACAACTAGAGGGCTGCAGGGGAATTTTTTCCCGGATGCACAGCGAACAGGTTTTTTACCCCTGCCTCCTACCGACACTGGAACCTGGACACTGAACACTGAACACTGAACAGTACACTACACTGGACAATACACTGAACACTGAGCACTTTAGTTAGTTTAATGTTGGTTGTTGTTGAATGTAATGTCTTAAATGTTTGATGATTGATTAATTGATTGTATACATGGTGTTGTGTTTTTATAAAAAACAATAAAAACACCTTTATGCTTGGGAAATGGGTTTCTAAAGTGTCTGGTCTCGCTATCCATGATGATTATGTAAGATATTATTTTCAGAGCATGAATCAGGTGAATAGAAATGACTGTTAATTTTTTTCCCACCATTGATGATTGTCCATTGTTCCTCAAAGGAACATGGGTGGAAATAATATGTTCTGAGTGGGTACTTCTGCCACAGAAATAAGTAATTTGTTAAAAAATAAAAAGCAAGTTCAATTAATTAGGGGGAATTTGATCAAGACAGTTTTGAACAATTCTCATGATTTATGTTTAGCAGGACCGTCATAGCATGCTGTTCAATTTCCTTTTTGGAATCAGTACCATTATATTCTCCAAGTATGGAGGGAAGGGTAATTGGAAAATTGTTGATCTATGACTTACATAATTTGATTTCAACAAGTGGTGACTCTTGAGAATGCAATAGAACACCGCGATGCTAATGCTGTTCTCAAGACGTTCCACACTTTGTACATTCAATGACACACCAAGACTATACTTTCAGGGATCATTTCTATAGTTTTATGCTTGGGAAATGTCTTTCTAAAGTGTCTGGTCTCGCTATCCATGATGATTATGTAAGATATTCTTTTCAGAGCATGAATCAGGTGAATACAAATGACTGTTCATTTTTTTTCCACCATTGATGATTGTCCATTGTTCCTCAAAGGAACATGGGTGGAAAGAATATGTTCTGAGTGGGTACTTCTGCCACAGAAATAAGTAATTTGTTAAAAAATAAAAAGCAAGTTCAATTAATTAGGGGGAATTTGATCAAGACAGTTTTGAACAATTCTCATGATTTATGTTTAGCAGAACCGTCATAGCATGCTGTTCAATTTCCTTTTTGGAATCAGTACCATTATATTCTCCAAGTATGGAGGGAAGGGTAATTGGAAAATTGTTGATCTATGACTTACATAATTTGATTACAACAAGTGGTGACTCTTGAGAATGCAATAGAACACCGCGATGCAAATGCTGTTCTCAAGACGTTCCACACTTTGTACATTAAATGACACACCAAGACTATACTTTCAGGGATCATTTCTATAGTTTTATGCTTGGGAAATGTGTTTCTAAAGTGTCTGGTCTCGCTATCCATGATGATTATGTAAGATATTCTTTTCAGAGCATGAATCAGGTGAATAGAAATGACTGTTCATTTTTTTTCCACCATTGATGAGTGTCCATTGTTCCTCAAAGGAACATGGGTGGAAAGAATATGTTCTGAGTGGGTACTTCTGCCACAGAAATAAGTAATTTGTTAAAAAATAAAAAATAAAAAGCAAGTTCAATTAATTAGGGGGAATTTGATCAAGACAGTTTTGAACAATTCTCATGATTTATGTTTAGCAGAACCGTCATAGCATGCTGTTCAATTTCCTTTTTGGAATCAGTACCATTATATTCTCCAAGTATGGAGGGAAGGGTAATTGGAAAATTGTTGATCTATGACTTACATAATTTGATTACAACAAGTGGTGACTCTTGAGAATGCAATAGAACACCGCGATGCAAATGCTGTTCTCAAGACGTTCCACACTTTGTACATTAAATGACACACCAAGACTATACTTTCAGGGATCATTTCTATAGTTTTATGCTTGGGAAAGCATACTCACCCCAAGGCCAGCACAGCCGTGGACTCCAAACAGGTATGGAAAAACATTAATCATAAATGTACTAACAATAAACAAAAAGACATTGCCTGGATGGCTGCTCATGGTTGTCTCCCCACTAGGGAATTCCTGCATAGGCGGCACATCGCAAAGACTGAGAAATGCCCCCACGGATGCACGGACACAGAACACATTAACCACCTGTTCTGTGAGTGCTCCGTGGCCAGGCGGGTCTGGGCCCTGTTTGTTCCCTCTGTCTCCCTAAACAGCCTGCTGACCCTGCCCCGCTTGACGGCCGAGAACATCCTGTATGGTCCTCCCGGGGGGTGCACAACCCCCCAACTACAACAACAGTGGAGGATCATCAGCGCCGTCAAGCAGGTACTCTGGGAGACGAGGAACATCAGGGTCTATCAGAAACAGAGCGTCGACCTGACAACCCTGAGGAGGAGAATCACCCTCTTCCTCAGGGACCATGCTATTATTGACTTTAAAAATAACCCGGATCAAGCAAGAGCGGTGTGGGGGGTGAAGAGATGGAAGGACGTCATCCTCTAAACCGCCCCCCATGCCGCGCCGCATCGCCCAACCCCCCCCCACCCTGGGCCTACCTCACTACACCACCAGTTCCTGCACTATCACCTTCACCACCGTTCCAGCACAAGCCCTGGTCAGCAGTATCACCATCACAAGGACCAGGAGAGGAGCAGCGCACAACACCAACAGGGAAGTTTACTGCACCTTCCGCCACCTACACATGTACACAGCACTGACCCACTTCCTACCCTCAACAGAATATCACCACACACAACCCACAGCCGAACCAGCCTTCTCTGCCAGCACCAGGATGACCAACATCACTGGGTCACAGGGAAGTACTGATCACCCGCCTGACACCAAAATGCACACTACACAAACCATGCACACCTCCCTTCTCTCACTCCCCTATCTTTTCAGGCACATGTCATATCCAGCTCTGACACCTACCCAGGCTTCCAGACCCAGGAGCAGAGACCGGCTGGAACCACCACGTCACCCCAGCCCCAACCCCAGGTTCCAACTCAGCGACCCCAAACCCCCTGTTCCGGGCCCCCCCCCCCCAACTCCAGGCCCCCAGCTACAGGCCCAGTCCCCTACCCGCCAACCCCCAACCCCCATCCCGGAACAAGCTGAGAAGAGCCAGGGAGTTTTTTTGCTGAATAAGCTGTGTACAGGTTTTTCGCCTCTGCTTGCCTGCCATGCGCCGAGCTCTCTGGGCCTCTCCTCGGGGGCCTCCGGTCGGCCTGCGTGCTCGATCTGCTCCGCCGCTGGGGCACCTGGTCCGGCTAGCCTCGTGAAGGGCTACAGGAGTCTGAGCCTGGTGGGCTGGGCCGGATGCGCCGGTGGTGGGGCGGGTCGGGTGAGTCGGGTGTGTGGGGTCCCTCGGGGGAGGGAGGTGGGGGAGCCACGGCTTTGCACTGGTGGGCAAACTGAATAGTAGTCGCTCTACAACTAGAGGGCTGCAGGGGAATTTTTTCCCGGATGCACAGCGAACAGGTTTTTTACCCCTGCCTCCTACCGACACTGGAACCTGGACACTGAACACTGAACACTGAACAGTACACTACACTGGACAATACACTGAACACTGAGCACTTTAGTTAGTTTAATGTTGGTTGTTGTTGAATGTAATGTCTTAAATGTCTGATTGTTTGATGATTGATTAATTGATTGTATACATGGTGTTGTGTTTTTATAAAAACCAATAAAAACACCTTTATGCTTGGGAAATGGGTTTCTAAAGTGTCTGGTCTCGCTATCCATGATGATTATGTAAGATATTATTTTCAGAGCATGAATCAGGTGAATAGAAATGACTGTTAATTTTTTTTCCACCATTGATGATTGTCCATTGTTCCTCAAAGGAACATGGGTGGAAAGAATATGTTCTGAGTGGGTACTTCTGCCACAGAAATAAGTAATTTGTTAAAAAATTAAAAATAAAAAGCAAGTTCAATTAATTAGGGGGAATTTGATCAAGACAGTTTTGAACAATTCTCATGATTTATGTTTAGCAGAACCGTCATAGCATGTTGTTCCATTTCCTTTTTGGAATCAGTACCATTATATTCTCCAAGTATGGAGGGAAGGGTAATTGGAAAATTGTTGATCTATGACTTACATAATTTGATTTCAACAAGTGGTGACTCTTGAGAATGCAATAGAACACCGCGATGCTAATGCTGTTCTCAAGACGTTCCACACTTTGTACATTCAATGACACACCAAGACTATACTTTCAGGGATCATTTCTATAGTTTTATGCTTGGGAAATGTCTTTCTAAAGTGTCTGGTCTCGCTATCCATGATGATTATGTAAGATATTCTTTTCAGAGCATGAATCAGGTGAATAGAAATGACTGTTCATTTTTTTTCCACCATTGATGATTTTCCATTGTTCCTCAAAGGAACATGGGTGGAAAGAATATGTTCTGAGTGGGTACTTCTGCCACAGAAATAAGTAATTTGTTAAAAAATAAAAAGCAAGTTCAATTAATTAGGGGGAATTTGATCAAGACAGTTTTGAACAATTCTCATGATTTATGTTTAGCAGAACCGTCATAGCATGCTGTTCAATTTCCTTTTTGGAATCAGTACCATTATATTCTCCAAGTATGGAGGGAAGGGTAATTGGAAAATTGTTGATCTATGACTTACATAATTTGATTACAACAAGTGGTGACTCTTGAGAATGCAATAGAACACCGCGATGCAAATGCTGTTCTCAAGACGTTCCACACTTTGTACATTAAATGACACACCAAGACTATACTTTCAGGGATCATTTCTATAGTTTTATGCTTGGGAAAGCATACTCACCCCAAGGCCAGCACAGCCGTGGACTCCAAACAGGTATGGAAAAACATTAATCATAAATGTACTAACAATAAACAAAAAGACATTGCCTGGATGGCTGCTCATGGTTGTCTCCCCACTAGGGAATTCCTGCATAGGCGGCACATCGCAAAGACTGAGAAATGCCCCCACGGATGCACGGACACAGAACACATTAACCACCTGTTCTGTGAGTGCTCCGTGGCCAGGCGGGTCTGGGCCCTGTTTGTTCCCTCTGTCTCCCTAAACAGCCTGCTGACCCTGCCCCGCTTGACGGCCGAGAACATCCTGTATGGTCCTCCCGGGGGGTGCACAACCCCCCAACTACAACAACAGTGGAGGATCATCAGCGCCGTCAAGCAGGTACTCTGGGAGACGAGGAACATCAGGGTCTATCAGAAACAGAGCGTCGACCTGACAACCCTGAGGAGGAGAATCACCCTCTTCCTCAGGGACCATGCTATTATTGACTTTAAAAATAACCCGGATCAAGCAAGAGCGGTGTGGGGGGTGAAGAGATGGAAGGACGTCATCCTCTAAACCGCCCCCCATGCCGCGCCGCATCGCCCAACCCCCCCCCACCCTGGGCCTACCTCACTACACCACCAGTTCCTGCACTATCACCTTCACCACCGTTCCAGCACAAGCCCTGGTCAGCAGTATCACCATCACAAGGACCAGGAGAGGAGCAGTGCACAACACCAACAGGGAAGTTTACTGCACCTTCCGCCACCTACACATGTACACAGCACTGACCCACTTCCTACCCTCAACAGAATATCACCACACACAACCCACAGCCGAACCAGCCTTCTCTGCCAGCACCAGGATGACCAACATCACTGGGTCACAGGGAAGTACTGATCACCCGCCTGACACCAAAATGCACACTACACAAACCATGCACACCTCCCTTCTCTCACTCCCCTATCTTTTCAGGCACATGTCATATCCAGCTCTGACACCTACCCAGGCTTCCAGACCCAGGAGCAGAGACCGGCTGGAACCACCACGTCACCCCAGCCCCAACCCCAGGTTCCAACTCAGCGACCCCAAACCCCCTGTTCCGGCCCCCCCCCCCCCCCCAACTCCAGGCCCCCAGCTACAGGCCCAGTCCCCTACCCGCCAACCCCCAACCCCCAGCCCGGAACAATCTGAGAAGAGCCAGGGAGCTTTTTTCCTGGATAAGCTGTGTACAGGTTTTTCGCCTCTGCTTGCCTGCCATGCGCCGAGCTCTCTGGGCCTCTCCTCGGGGGCCTCCGGTCGGCCTGCGTGCTCGATCTGCTCCGCCGCTGGGGCGCCTGGTCCGGCTAGCCTCGTGAAGGGCTACAGGAGCCTGAGCCTGGTGGGCTGGGCCGGATGCGCCGGTGGTGGGGCGGGTCGGGTGAGTCGGGTGTGTGGGGTCCCTCGGGGGAGGGAGGTGGGGGAGCCACGGCTTTGCACTGGTGGGCAAACTGGATAGTAGTCGCTCTACAACTAGAGGGCTGCAGGGGAATTTTTTCCCGGATGCACAGCGAACAGGTTTTTTACCCCTGCCTCCTACCGACACTGGAACCTGGACACTGAACACTGAACACTGAACATTACACTACACTGGACAATACACTGAACACTGAGCACTTTAGTTAGTTTAATGTTGGTTGTTGTTGAATGTAATGTCTTAAGGGAAAAGTTTAAACTACACAAAGACAGGGACTGGACATTCAAGACCATGAAAAAGACAATTTCTCAAAATATAACACCAGAAAAATCAGAACACACAAACACAATAACAAAAGAACAACTATGGAAAATATAAACAATAAATGCCTGATGAACAGACAAATTGACATAGCCTGGGCCATAACAACTAACAATCTCCCCACCCGTGTTAGAATGTACAAAAGAGGGATAGCAAGAACAGAACTCTGTACCTATGGTTGCCAAGCCAAAGAAACAGAAAAGCACATCGTCTGGGACTGCAGGATTGCAAGGAGAATATGGACCATCTGTCAACCCCTCATTGGAAATCTAACAGACACAAACACCATCACTTTCCAAGGAATTGTCTGTGGCCCACCAGGGGGAACAAGAACAGGACAGGAGGAAAATGCTTGGCGGGTCACAAACACAATAAAAGAAGTACTATGGCAAACAAGAAATATCAGCTTATATCAGAAACAAGAAACACACCCACTCATCATCATAAGAATGATCAATAAAACAATTAGAGACTATTACTTACTAGATACACATCAACAGGGAAAGGAAAATAACAAACATTCAACAGTTAAACATCCAGATACCCCAAACGACGAACACCCCGTCACCACCCCCAACCAGACAGACAACGACCGCACTAACGACTCATACACTTGTAACCAGCAGACACCTGACAAATATTGCAACATCCACGACAGCACAGGCAAAAAAGAGACAGCAATTCTGGACTTCCAACACACAAACATGACAATTTCTCAACATCTGTTAGCCCCAACTGAACCTCTGACCAAGCAGTGGTCAGAGGCTAGGGAGGTGGCCCTCTGTCTTCTTTTTCCAAGAACAGGTGGAGTCCAGAACAGACATGACGTGGCAGCACCAGGAGGGGACCAGCCAGGCCCAGACCCACTTGGCCCAGAGGGAGGAGACCCAAGTGATGAGTGGAGCATGCGGGACACAGGGGAGTGTCTGGAAACTATGCAAACTCCAGATGCCCAGTGTGCCTGCATGCTCTTAGGTTTTCTTCCATCCTCCAGGTCCAGACACGGCAGCAGACACGAAGGGCAACAGCCAGAGCCGAGGAGACCAGGGGACCGGCCGGGCAAGGAGGCAACGCAGGGAGGCGAGAGCAGAGGATCTGCACACGGAGTGGAGCAGCACAGCACAGACCCCCTCGACCCAGAGGGAAGGAACCTAGAAAAGGAGTGGAGCATGTGGGACACAGGGGAGTGGCTGGCAGACGTAAAATCTCCAGCGGCCCTGTGTGCCCGCATGCTCTCAGGTTTTATTTTTTCCCCTAGATCTGGACCCTGTGACGTGGACCAAGGCCAGCAGCCCAAGGTGACCAGACCCAGAGCAGGAGGTAGTGGACACGATTCAGGGAGTGCAGTGGCGGCAACCGACACACACCTTTGTGTTTGCAGAAGCAAGCCTGCCCACACCCCTGCAGAAGGATATACCCCTGGCCCAGAAAAAAAGTATCTGGTGGAACCCACAAAAGATGGACGCTGCCCCCCCCCCCCCCGTTCACACAGACACTTGGAAGAGGCCCCTCTCCAATCTCCAATCCCCCCCCTCACCAGTTCCAACCCTGCCCGACTTACCAGAACTTTAAAAACTTTAAAAACACGGACGTCACACGTGACGTGAACAAGATGGCGGAGTAGAAGCCTCGCGGTTACTCTCCCTTCAATTTAGCTAGGCAAACATTTGTATTTGTGCTACGAAATCTGATGCTGGGCTACTTTAGTTGAACGTTTATTGGCCTGTTTGGTCCTGTCCACAATGGCTAGCCGTACGCGCAAAGGCAAAGATGCATTGGCTGTGCCGATGGACGGCGACGAGACCTCAGAGAGCGCTCTCACAGTGGCCTCTCTCGAGGCTACACTTAAACGCTATTTTAATATAGCAGAGAAAAACTCCAACGACCGATTCGACCGGCTGGAGACCCAGCTGGGATCCATGGAGGCAACCCTGACCAAACACGAGAAGGAGATTAGTGTACAACGCACTCACGCAATCACCTCCAAGCTACATGAGCGGGTAAAGGAATCCGAGGTCACTACCTCTCAACACAGCAGATCACTAGCTCAGCTCGAGTCCAAACTGGCATCCTTCGAGGATAGGAGCAGAAGGGACAACCTTCGAGTGATCTATCTAAGGGAGGGAGAGGAATCTGGGAATGCGGTGTCCTACCTCACTGCCAACTTCCCAATGTGGTTCCCCTCTCTTGCTGACATGCCGCTGGAGATCATGCGAGCTCACCGCATCGGGTCTCCTCGAGCGTCTTCATCACCACCCAGGACCATGATCATTAAATTCCTTCGCTTCACAGACAGAGACCGCATCCTCCAAGAAGCAAGAAAAAGTCCCGTGGAGATCGCCGGCCACACCATCCGTTTTACAGTGGACTACAGCGAGTACTCCTCGAAACTCAGACGCCCCTGCTACCCGGTCATGCACCGGGCTCGGCAATTACGCTGCGAGGCATTCTTGCTGTACCCTGCAGTCATCAAGCTCATCCACAACTCTGAACACCATCTATTCCACGAACTATCAGAGGCAGAGAAGTTCCTTTCTTCACTTGAGGACAATTCCTGATCGGGGTAAGACTCTCAACAAGAGCTCGCTCTAGACTTTGTTTACAAACGATAACTGTTAACTACATGCTGGACTTGTTTACTTCCTGGTTGGGCGTTACACACGGAGGACGTCACTCCACTGACTGTTTGCTTATTTCTATCTTGTTGCAACTCAGTGAGCTGACATTGCTGTAAACCTCAATGTCCTGTCTAGCCAGCCCGACAGAATACCTGTCCCTTCTAGTCATTCTGCATAACGCAACGACAGCGGCTGGACCGTCTGTTGTGGTGCAGTCGACAGAAAAAACTTGAATTTCTGTATGATCCCAGCCGCCGCTGCACACCGAGGAGGTGGCACAGCCCAAGGTGGGGTCGTTTCGAAAGGGATGGGCTG
Source organism: Nansenia antarctica (assembly GCF_963989245.1). NCBI lineage: Eukaryota > Metazoa > Chordata > Actinopteri > Argentiniformes > Microstomatidae > Nansenia > Nansenia antarctica. Next base: position 28,371,666 of record NC_137681.1, on the reverse strand, counting down.
CCGTCTGTAAAGAGTGTTTGTTATGTGTAACAATGCTCTTTATTGACGCAGGTTTATTATGCCTGATAATCAAAGAACCGGCCGCACGCTCATGAGCTGGGCCAGGTCTTGATAGACATGGAGGGGTTTTTGATGTAAATAAAGGTCCCTCTATACGGCTACATACAGGGGTGTTTAACCCGCTACGTGTCGTGATAGGGGTAAGTCCGTTAGGCAGAGAGCTGGCCACACGCCGGTAAGCTGGGCCAGTCTCCGGTTTGTTTCTAACCGGTAGCGAGTCGACCACACTCTGACAAGGCAGGTCGATCTCCGCTCTGGTAGATAACGGTCCCTCTATACGGCTACAGACAGGGGTGTTTAACCCGCCTCGTGTCGTGATAGGGGTAAGTCCGCTAGGCAGAGAGCTGGCCACACGCCGGTAAGCGGGGCCAGTCTCCGCTTTGTTTCTAACCGGTAGCAATTCGACCACACTCTGACAAGGCAGGTGGGTCTCCGCTCTGGTAGATACCATGGAAAATCCTCCTTAGGGATGGTTTGCCGTCTGTAAAGAGTGTTTGTTTTGAGTAACAATGCCCTTTATCGACGTAGGTTTATTATGCCTGATAACCAAAAAACCGGCCGCACGCTCATGAGCTGGGCCAGGTCTTGATAGACATGGAGGAGTTTTTGATGTAAATAACGGTCCCTCCATACGGCTACAGACAGGGGTGTTTAACCCCCTTTGTGTCGTGATAGGGGTTAGTCCGCTAGGCAGAGAGCTGGCCACGCGCTGGTAAGCTGGGCTAGTCTCCGCTTTGTTTCTAACCGGTAGCGATTGGACCACGCCCTGACAAGGCAGGCGGGTCTCCGCTCTGGTAGATAACATGGGAAATCCTCCTTAGGGATGGTTTGCCGTCTGTAAAGAGTGTTTGTTTTGAGTAACAATGCCCTTTATCGACGTAGGTTTATTATGCCTGATAACCAAAAAACCGGCCGCACGCTCATGAGCTGGGCCAGGTCTTGATAGACATGGAGGAGTTTTTGATGTAAATAACGGTCCCTCCATACGGCTACAGACAGGGGTGTTTAACCCCCTTTGTGTCGTGATAGGGGTTAGTCCGCTAGGCAGAGAGCTGGCCACACGCTGGTAAGCTGGGCTAGTCTCCGCTTTGTTTCTAACCGGTAGCGATTGGACCACGCCCTGACAAGGCAGGCGGGTCTCCGCTCTGGTAGATAACATGGGAAAATCACCTTTACTGAAAAAGTAAGGTGGGGATTTTCCTTCCTTTGCCTCTTTATGAGGTAGCAGTCATGAAGAGGAAAAACGGTGGTGGGGTCATTACCGACCCCTCCGCCAGTGAAACCGGGTCACGCTGCCGTGGGGGGCCGTAGCGGGCCCTCCCAGTGGTCAGCGGCGGGGGCTGGGGATGCCGAGTGGGGCATGGCTCCGTCGGTAGAGGTGGAGCCAGTGCCGCATCACGCCGAAAACTCCGTTTCGCAGCCATTGACGGCCTAGTCGTCACCACGGCGAAAAGAAGAAGAGGTGGACCAGGTACATCGTCGCGGCACTGAGCTTGCTCAGAAACTCCGCCTCCGCTCTAGATAGACCGTTGGGTCGGTCTGTGGTGATTTTCGCAATGGCGGCGTTAAACACGGCGATGTTATTCGCCGCCGCCGCCGCCTGCGCACCGAGCTCATCAGAGCTTTCTGATTCTGACACCGGCACCGACCACTCAGCTGGGTGAGGGCGGCGTGATGTCAGGGCCGGCTGAGCGGGCGGGACCATCCCTACTTGGGGAGGTGCCTGCCCAGAACACCGCTCTGGGGCCTGTCCGGACGCATCATCGGCAGAGCTATTCGAGTCGGATAGCATCCCCGAGATAGCGCCCGCCAGGGGAACGCTCTCCTTGAACCAGGCCATCCCCTTTCGCCTTTCCGCGACGGAAAGGAGGTGGAAGGGGAGGCAGCTGGGGGAGGCGACCAACGCCGCCTCGGCATGTTCGGGGCCGAGGCAGACGTGGCAGAAGTCGTGCTTGTCCTCCGCTGCTAGGAAATCGCAGCGGCAGGTGTCCCGGAGAAACTTCTTCGTGGTCGGCGGCGGACGATCCATCGCTGAAGGGAAAAGTCTCCTCCGCTGAAAAGTGTCCTCCGCTGCTTGGAAGTCGCAGGGGCAGGCGTCCCGGAGGAACTTCTCCAAAGGCGGCGGACGATCCATATCTTGAAGGGAAAAGTCTGGCGGGTTCTCCAGTCTTAGGGCCAATCCCAATTCCCTTTTCTACCCCTATGGCTCGTTTTCGAGTGTCACTCGATTCGAAGGCAAGGCCTTCGAATACGTCACAAGCCCTACCCCTTGAAATCTAAGCCCTATGAATTGGGACAGCCCTTCACGGCGCCTACGTCATCAACAGTGGTTTAGACGCGGTACGGGTGACGCGTTGTGTTGCCGGCGAATTCTCACATCTGTGACCGGAGGAGATAGCAAAGATGGCGGCCGTTAGCATCGCAAACACTATGATAACATCCTCCGTAGTATCTAGTCTATTTCAGTCACAGACATGTTCAACAACAACACGTTTTACAACAAGGAAGGGATACAACTAATAAACATGTTAACTCACTATTCACCTTGTTATACAACAACTACTACTACAAGTGTCTATGACTACTGTTAATGTTAAATCCGTGTGGAGCTAATGCTATCGCGTCTCCACAGGCTAAAGTACAACACTGATATCCTTAACTTATGTCCTAAACACACTACTGTCATAACGTACCTTCTCCTTGACATGGACATAAACACCTGCTACCTTCTTTGAAAGAAATCGCGATTTATTCAGTGAAAACTAGTACATGATATCACAACATAGCATAGCATTCGCGAACACTATGCTAACAACACTATGATAACATCCTCCGTAGTATAGGATAAACGGGTTATTTTGATAAACTGGACACATTTTGTGAATATATATGGTTACTTTCTCGCCTGAAAACATATAAAAACTTCATAAAATGACATTAACACTTGTAGAGCCAAATTACAGATTGTAGCCAATGGCGGCCAAAATTGAGGATTTTATATTTGTAGATGATTCGCAATGCATCCTGGTATCAAGGGGTAGCATACCGTTAGCCCTTCGAAGCTAGTGTGGTCCTGGAATCGCTCGAAACGAAGTAATAGTTAGCCCTCCCCCTTACCCCTAGCCCTCGATGAAATATGAATTGAGACAGCCCTCGCCCTAAACGTGAACGCGCAAATCGAGCCATAGGGGTGAAAACGAAGGGCTAGGGGTGAATTGGGATTGGGCCTTAGTAGTCGTCCTTCTCAGTCTTCAGATATAAACCCGTGCTGAACTTTTTGGGAGAATGATGGAGCGAAGTACGCCCCTTTATATAGCACCCCAGGCGGGCGCAGGCATTGAAAAATTCAGTCATTGGCTACTTTAGGTAGCGGGTAAACCAATAGGAGCAGAGCTCCCCTATGGGGCGGAGCTCCACGATATAGAACAGGATGATAACAAACAGTTCATATGACAGACTCAACTAATGTCAAAGAAAAGATGACCAGCAGCTCAAGGCAGTATACTTTACTTTAATTTACTTAATTGATTCATGTTAAAGGAAAAATATTATGAATATTAAAAAATGAATAAATGAATAGTCAGGATTTTAGGATTTTATTCTAACAGTAGGCTAACCTCTCTGTAGACTAACCTCTCTGTAGACTAACCTCTCTGTAGACTAACCTCTCTGTAGGCTAACCTCTCTGTAGGCTAACCTCTCTGTAGGCTAACCTCTCTGTAGACTAACCTCTCTGTAGGCTAACTTCTCTGTAGGCTAACCTCTCTGTAGGCTAACCTCTCTGTAGGCTAACCTCTCTGTAGGCTAACCTCTCTGTAGACTAACCTCTCTGTAGGCTAACCTCTCTGTAGACTAACTTCTCTGTAGACTAACCTCTCTGTAGACTAACCTCTCTGTAGACTAACCTCTCTGTAGGCTAACCTCTCTGTAGGTTAACCTCTCTGTAGGCTAACCTCTCTGAAGACTAACCTCTCTGTAGGGGGGTCCGTCGTATCGGAGTGCAATTGTTGATGACGTGATTGGTTAATAGTCCATACACAGTCGCATCACCTGACGTGGGAGGTTCAAGGAATAAAGGGGAGGTGACATTGACCGAGAGTGACAGAGATCTCCTGCATACCAAGTAGCCATGTGTTACTAGGTGCACATTTTATTTTTTCACTAGGTGACTGATTTTCCTGCTTGGAAATACAGCTTATTTGATCAAAAGTATACTTGTGCTTTGTCTTTTCCTAAATGCCATTTATTTACATTTATTCACATGTTATTGGACTGATTTTCCTGCATGGAAATAAAGCTTATTTTATCAAAAGTATACTTGTGTGAGAGTGCTTTGTCTTTTCCTAAATGCCATTTTTTAACATTTATTCACATGTTATTGGACTGATTTTCCTGCATGGAAATAAAGCTTATTTTATCAAAAGTATACTTGTGTGAGAGTGCTTTGTCTTTTCCTAAATGCCATTTATTTACATTTATTCACACAGAAATATGAAGATGTCTTGAGATGTCTTGGAAATATGAAGAACACAATGAATGTCATAGTATTGTCTCAGCATTTTATTATTTAAAAAACTACATACACAAATACATAATCATACTGTGGATTACTAATTGATAAAGACATTTACAGGAAATTGCAGGAACTATTATAAATAGGAACAAAATGATTATGTGTACAACATTATTATATGAACAAAATGATTATATGTACAAAACCTTTTGTAGGTAGGACACTATTGGACCTCGGCCCAAATCTAGTACTGAACCTGACCCCCCATGCTAAACCATTTGGAAGTACAGTATACTAGGACTCCAATTCAGACACACTGGGGGGCTGTCACAAATCTACTAACTCTAATTATGTAAAATACAAATAAATAAATAAACAAGAATGTGTTTGTTGTGTAACAACTCCCCCAAGATTCCCCTCCACCACAGAGAGACTAAACTGTCCTTCTGAAAGAGACTACACTGACATCCTCCATCCCAGACAGACTACAATGACCACCATCACAGTGTGACATGGGAGAGTTACTCCATATGAGAGTGGAGAAACCTATTCTTCAGGTAGCCTGCCTGGGTGTCAGTGATGGCTGAGGGTGGGAAGAGAAGCTCCCTACTCTTCACAGCCTGTCAGGGGATCTTCTCTGTGGAGTGGCAGGAACACGGTCCCTTCAAACAGGAGCTGTGGATTCTCTGAAAATAAAAGACATCAAGTATTAAGGTATACAGGCTATAGATTCCCATCAATATTTTTTATACAAGGTCTTTCAGTAAGACTATTTTACCTGACATGGTAGCCCATATGCCTGTGATTTTCACCGGTTGCCTGTGGTTCCTGTCTTCATCAAGTAGGGTTGAGTTGGGTTGGCATTGTCTCCACATTTTTTTCTTTTTGTGGGTGCAGCTTTGTGGGTGCAGCACTGGCCAGAGAAGTCATTACACATCCTCTCCACCACCTCCTTCACCACCTCATCCTTGAACTACCAGAGAGAGGAGGAGGAGAGAGACATAAGGAGGAGAGAGACATAAGGAGGAGAGAGACATGAGGAGGAGAGAGACATGAGGAGGAGAGAGAGACATGAGGAGGAGAGAGAGACATGAGAGTGAGAGAGGAGGAGAGAGACATGAGGAGGAGAGGAGGAGAGAGAGACATAAGGGTGAGAGAGGAGGAGAGAGAGACACGAGGAGGAGAGGAGGAGAGAGAGACATAAGGGTGAGAGAGGAGGAGAGAGAGAAAATCATATTGGGCCAGAATAAAAAAAAAGATATATGGTCTGACAGACAGTACATATCATCTTCACCAATCATGTGTACATCTGAAACATTTGACAATCACCCATAACTAGCGCACTGTCCATAATGGACTAATGGGTGGATTCATACATGAATGAATGAATAAAGGATTAATTGAGTGGAGAGTCAGAGGGATAGGATAGGGCTTTCACACCGGCAAAGAACCGTGCCGAATACACGGTGCTGTAGGCGCGTGCAGTGGCCGAGGAGAGTGTACTATTTTCGGCTAGACATATATGCATGCTCTCGGGGTTCAAAACATTACTTCCCGGGGTGCCAGAATGATGCCTGATGGCTCAAACTGACCGTATACTGATGGTGGAGTTATCCAGCATAGTCTTGTATTTTTACCACCTTCCTAGCTGGTGTTAGGCGGTGTTATTCGCGGACAAAGGCGGTGTTATTCGCGGACAAAGACGGTGCTGGATATCGCACACAAACCTCACATTGATGACTTAAGCTTATAGATTCTGTTATATCTTCCTGATGGAAGTATTTCTAACGCACTAACTAGCAAGCTATACACATCACACAAGCATGCTTCGTGAAGGACATTCATTTACACAGAAATACTTTGACTTATTCAAATATTTATTTTTTCTTACTCACTCGTTTTGAAGAACAGACGTTCGCTCTCTCTGCTGAATTTGAACTTTTCTTGAACCTAACCTGATGATTGCTCTGGCTCCGCCCATCAAAAAAAGGCTGTATCTGATTGGGATGTCTATACCCGGCTCTGCCATCTGATTGGTGTAGCGGGTATAGACACTGATGTCTATACCCGGCTCTGCCATCTGATTGGTGTAGCGGGTATAGACACTGTCATCTGATTGGCGTAGCGAGTATGGACAACGCGTAGTGAGTATAGACATTGCACTACTGTAGACTCGTTGCCTGTAGGCTAACCTCTCTGTAGACTAACTAACCTCTCTGTAGGCTAACCTCTCTGTAGGCTAACCTCTCTGTAGACTAACTAACCTCTCTGTAGGCTAACCTCTCTGTAGACTAACCTCTCTGTAGACTAACCTCTCTGTAGACTAACCTCTCTGTAGACTAACCTCTCTGTAGACTAACCTCTCTGTAGACTAACCTCTCTGTAGGCTCACCTCTCTGTAGACTAACCTCTCTGTAGACTAACCTCTCTGTAGACTAACCTCTCTGTAGGCTAACTTCTCTGTAGACTAACCTCTCTGTAGGCTAACCTCTCTGTAGGCTAACCTCTCTGTAGACTAACCTCTCTGTAGACTAACCTCGTCTGACTAACCTGGTCGCTTTTGACTAAGTTGACTCCACTCTTCGCGTGGACGTCCGCTTTGAGGCCACACGAAACAAGGGATGAAGAAGGGGAGTTCATCATGTGAAGGGACATGCAAAGTATTGATGAAGAGAAACATTTTAGTTACTTCAGTTACTTTAGTTATTTCAATTCTATTAATTTCATTGTTTGTTTTATTCACGTTTCAATAAATCATTGTGATCTAATTATTTCCGTCCATTCATTTATGAGTTTAAATTAGCTGGGTACATCCATCCAGCAAGCACTACAATATACCGCAATGCATTTTGAATACTAAATAACTTCCAATGACCTAGAAATTATTATGAGAGATCTGGATTCGAGTGTAGGCTACAGCACTGTGGAGAGCAGTAGCAATCAATTACCTATTATTAACTATTATCCTTGCATTTAGATGGACTCAATTCAACTTATTGAGTGATTTGTTGACGACGTTTTTGCATTTTAGCTCATTTTAAGAGTGTTATTTCAAAGGGTATGAATGACTTATGCAGTATTTCTCTGTATTTCTCCATTTTAATACATTTGCAGACATTTAAAAAAAACTTGTTTTTCGCTTTGGCATTATGGGGGTATTGTGTGTGTGTTTTTTTCATTTAGTACATTTTTATCTTGACAACAAAATATGGAAAAAGTGTGATGACACACTGTAATGCGACACTGTATATCTCAGTATGTCCTGTATCAAACATAACATGAAGTTAAAATTCACTTTGCATCTACAATGTACAAGTCATTTCTATTTGGCTAACAGGCCAACAGATATTGTTGTAATAAGACAAATTATACAATAACAGTTTATTTAGTATCTGAAGCTGGTCTACCTTGTTTTGAGTTTTCCCTAACAATGTAAAGTTGTTTCTTTAGGAACTATATGGAAGTAAATCAAGTTAAATGTGTGTGTCAGTTGTGACTAGGTCTTTATTACCAACATACTGATTTTCTTTTCACAATGAAGCTGTAAGGCTATGGAAAACCAGACAGGCTTGTAGCCAATGAGGCGGGGAGGTCAGGAGGTGTATTGGTGATTATTGTTCATATTATTGTGCTTTATTGTATATAGTTGATGTATGTATGTGTTGCTGTCTTGATGTGATAATGTTATTTGCACATTTCTATGGTTCTAAAAGAAAGCAAAGCATGTGGATACTTGTGAGAGATTTGGGGACCTGGAGACGTTTCAAGGGAACCACTTACAAAAAGCCTTAGCAGATGCAACACAACTATTTTTGCACACAGGTTACTAACAAGTTGCTGAGGCACTGTGAAGTCTTTTTGTGACCTACAGTAAACTGGTCAATGATCTGTGGAAGATTACTTTGAAAATGAAAAAAATAAAGGTCAGATATTTTATTTGCAATTTGTGTCCTTGTATGTTACTCTGAACTATGGTCTGAGCATATCCACACAAGCTTCAAGGTGTTACCTATCAAATGGGATCCTGCTTTTGCATCTGATTATCATATTTCAAATGTTATAAGCAGTTTAGTGTGGGTCTGTTTTTAGGCGGAAATTGGTGAAATCTGGTCTAAAGCTTAAGAGGATTTTAAATGAAAGTGGTATACTTCTCTATTTATTCTAATCCTTTTCAGCCATTTTCCCTCTTCCACTGTTGCAATCAGTTGGTTCTTTGGGTTTGAGCATACAGGCCCATATTCTTTAAAAAGTTGTTAAAATGACATTTAAAATGACATAATGCAGTAAGTCCATCTTTTATAAAATGATTGATAAAAATAGTTTGGGTTCTTTCTTTTTTTCTGAAAAAAAAGTCCGATAAGTATATATGAATTTACCCAGACACAGGACGTACAGGAGCTGCAGTATTCTTCCCACAGTATAAGGTAGGAATTTAAAAAAAGAACCACCGATCATTTATCAGTCTACACATTGGAGCTTCTAGCAATTTTGATAGCATTAGAATGGTTGGTAGAGAATAGGGTAAGTAATGCATTAATATCTTCTGTAATAGCCAGGAATCGCCTTGAGGTCGGGTAGGGCCGAACCTCAAATCCGAACCCCCCCCACACACACTAATTAAGCCGCCACGGGGGTCTGGAAAGTCGTCAGATATAGCGACAAAGTCGCCAAGGTGGCAACACTGGCGGTAACAAGTGCAACGACTTGAGCTAAATTCCGGGCGTCATATGCCATCAAAGGGGGGGAAATGCGACATGGAAATATGTCAAAATGCGGGACTGTCATGCACAAGTCAGCCTCGAAATAATGTTGTAACGTTAGCTAGCTAGCATACTAGCGATGTTTTTGTTACGCTTGTGTGACAGCCCTCTGGCCTTGTCTGGCCTACCAAAATGTGTTTGTCCAGGTACCTGGTGGGCGGGGCTGGAGCCCAATCAGACAGATTAGGGGCAGCTGGCGCTGCCTCCTGGTGATTGCTTAAAAGAGGCTCCAGTCTCCAGGTCAGAGTTGCCAACTCCTCTGTGATGGAAGTAGCTGTTGGCTCTCCCAAAAGTAGCTAGATGATGTATTCAACTCATTTGCATAATATGCCATTCTGAAAGGCTAAATGAATAGAAAAAGGCTGACCAGGTTTGCTAACTATTTATGTATTTACAAACATGTTTGTTTGGTTTTACATGAGCTGAGCTATGATAGCTAGCTAAACTGACAGAGAGGGTGCGAGAGACCGACTGAGACAGAGTGAACCGTTTGAGGGAATTTGAGTGTGAAACTAAAAGACAGAATGAATATTATTCAAACAAAAACATATCTACAAATATTACTCAACTGTACAAAATCATTCTTGATTTTCTTGATAGGTACGCACGCGCGATTCATTTGCAGGCAGCTCTTGCTCAGAGCGGTCCGCTGCAGCGAGGCTGCTATCAGACTGGCCCCGTGAGTGAGTGTTGAGGGAGAGAGGAGACGGCAGCCCTCGCGTCACCAGGCTCTCTCCAGGGCTACTCGTCTCTCCTGAGCTCGGTTGTAACGTGAACCGCGGAACACGGGATATGTTAGATGCTTTACAATAATTCCCCAAATGACCAGAAATGGTAGCTAGATTTGTCGCTAGTCGCTTTTGACTAATTAAGTCGCCATGGGGGTCTGGAAAGTCGCCAGATATAGCGACAAAGTCGCCAAGTTGGCAACACTGCTCCAGCGCTCTCTCTCCACCAGCACCCTTTCATTAGTGTGCTTGCACCGTAGGCTACTGTACTTGATCAACTGTAAATCAATGTGTGCGGGGTGTCCTCTGATATACATCGCATTGGAAACGTGTTTGATGGATGCAAACAAGAGTAGGACCATGGATATTAACTGAAACATAAAGAAAATAATTTTAAAAAGCTGGCCCACCCTATTTTATACAGGCCCGCCCTTAATCATTAATATAATCATAATTTAATTATCATTAGTCATTTAAAGGCAATATTAAAATACGAACAGGGCAGTGGCGGCTGGCCAATAGAGGGCGCTGGGGCGCCGCCCCCACCTTCACTTCCTAGTTGCGATTTGTAAACGTTTTTTTAAAAATAAAAATTGTTTATTCACAAAATGCGGCTGATATTCTGTCGGCGCCTATCAGCATTCATTAAAAATCCTCCAATACAATAAACATTTTATCTGTGTGTGTGTAAAATTCACTGTTAAAATGCATAGGGGAGGAGTCGGGGCGCCGGCCGAATGCAAGTCTATGGCAGGCCAAATACTTTTGGCGTACACGTGAGCTGTAGCAGCGCTCCAATTGGCTGTCTCCTATTTCCCGCAAGATTACGAGCTAGATTACATCAAATCCGGATGGAGGGGGAGGGATCTCTGCCATAGCCAATTGATCGTCCAGATGGAGGAGGGGGAGGCAACTCCCCATAGCCAATTGTAGACCTCTTTACTGTTACGTGACTTTGGCGCCTCACTTTGAAAGTGAAACAATGGAGTCTGCTACTGGGAGAAGTGCTTCTGAACTAAAAGACAATTCGGTTGGGTCCAAGCAGATGCTGAACGGCACCATGGTCCACGAGGTCCACGATGTACACGCCGGTCCCAGCTTTTTAAAAAGTGTGAATATTCACTACGAGTTCGCAAGCTAGCATTAGCATTAGTGTCGGTGTAATCCTCCTTCTGTCTGAGTAAGTGCATATAATGGCCTGTTGGCGGCTCTCAGGTGCATTTGGGTTCACCACCCGGATCACTGGTGCTGCCATCTTATCTTATACTGAACTGGAAAAAAAAATCTGGTTATGAACTTCTACATGGTGAAATATTTCACTTTGATGACTAATTGGCGTAGGTTAGCAGTTTGGTCTCCATTTTGAAATGGAAAATCATATTGGGCCAGAATAAAAAAAAAGATATATGGTCTGACAGACAATACATACCATCTTCACCAATGTGTAAATCTGAAACATTTGACAATCACCCATAACTAGCGCACTGTCCATCACCAATTACGATACACTCTCACTTATCAAACTTGCTAGCTAGATTATTTAAGTCGTCATCTACCCGACAATATGGGTCGTGAATATTTTAAATGGTTAATATAAATTGTATATCGTAAATTTGTAAGTTAGCTAATGGGACGAACAAGCCAGCTAGCTCCTTAGTTACAGTAAACAATATGCACGATCGATGCATCGAAAGCTACGAAAACACAAATATCAGCCTACAAAAACTTAAGGTATTCTATATCAGACATGATCATATTTACACAATCCTTAGTTTCTAACTTTATAGGACGGAACATATCAGACTAATTAACGTTAATCTATATGGATACTTACTCGAATGTTTGCAGAATATGGCGGCAGTAAAATTCAGATCTGAAATTCAGATTTGCATATCGACATAATGATTTATGTATGTATGTGCAGTTGTATAGTCTCTCTTCTAAACTCTTCAATGCTCTGACTGTATCTATGAGGTTATGAAATCACTATTCAACAAGTGAATGAGAACATACCACAATTGAACAATGACAAATAGTCCATAAACACACACAGTCCTTTAATAATAATATTATTTCCAATGACATACAATCATAATCCATTCACAACCCAAATGAGGTACCCAGACAAAGTAACCATTCTGCTAAGACTCCATCTGCTACAGCACTGCTTAACACTAGAACAGCCGTGAGGTGTTAAACAGCACCAGTGAGTACAAAAAAAATTCTACCTTTGCACTCGATCACATTTCAGGACCCTCCTTTCATGACTTTTCCTAGATATGTGCGTTCTACCACCCAGCATTTTTACATTTTCAAAATCGAGTTAGTATAAAGCGTTTTAGCAGTATTTCTGTGTGTGTCTGTGTATTTGTGGCTGCCATCTTTTTCTCCAAGCCTGCAATTCTCTTTTATATCAGCAGAGGTAGCAAGGGGGCACACACTGTGCTCAAATTCAGGCTTCAGTGCTGAATGAGACACAGTGCATAAGACTGATATTTGTGTTTATATATAGGCTACAATAACAATCAAAATAAGATATGTATATGTGCAGACAGTTATGAAAATGATAAACTGTACAGTATGTCTCCCAATCAATGTTCGTTCAGACAATACAACCAAAGGCGTAAAAATACTGATGTTCTCATAATGTAATTATATATATAGCTAAATTAGACTGTAGACTGCTATGGAGGTATATTGAAACCAATATATAGATTATATATATAGATTATATATACAACCTGATTGGATTAAATAAGATTCTGTTGTGATTGTGTTGACATTGTTGTGATTGCAAAATAAATCTTGGTTATGTAATGTGTAAAGAACATGATGACACGAATGCCTATTATGATGATATGCAAAAGGGACAATCTGTCTATGAATCTTGGTTCAATCAAGGTTGTACATAGATATACGCAGATTCATATTTGGATAGTTGATTTTGGCACCATTGTATAGTAGCCAATTGCAGAGAGTATACATTATTTTGTTTGTTTACTGCACATTATAAATGAAATGATGTGTATTAATTATTTTTGTTGGTTTGAATCCTCACTGTGTTCATGTGTCTGCTGATGTTAGGGCCGGCGTGAAGTTCACGACAAATAAACAGACTGTGTGAAGCTCATAACTATGATAACACAATATTGCAATATTTATTACTATTCTTTTTTAATAATGATAATCAACTTTCATTCATTAGTAAAGCTCCCGCAGTCTCAATCAATCTCCTCTCCATATATAGCATTTAATCTGTTCCATAGTTCGTTCTCAGCTGACTCAAGCTTCATATCAGATTGCTCTAATAATTTCCCCACTTCTCTGCTTATAGGAACTTTATGCATTTTAGAGAAACATGCAGAGCATGTATTTGACAAAGAAACGTGTAGGCTAAGAACTAGTTTCTAAAGTGAGTTACAATCACTTGATGGTTGATACACGGGGGAGGGTAATCTTATTGATCGTTTCCCATTAGCAAACAATAGCTGCCAATTCATGAGCGAGCCAAGCGGGTTTCAAAGCTGCCAAGCGGGTTTCAAAGCTGCCAAGCAGGTTTCAACGCTTACAAGCTTACAGCAGTCGATTGTCTGCTGATGTTACGGGCACGGCCGGCGTGAAGTTCACGACAAATAAACAGACGTTATCACTGTGAAGCTCATAACTATGATAACACAATATTGCAATATTTATTACTATTATTTTTGTATAATAATAATCAACCATCATTCGTTAGTAATGAAAACTCCCGCAGTTCCGATCAATCTCCTCTCCACTTTACAGATTACATAACCAAGATCTCTTTTGACATCACAACAATGTCAACACAATCACAACAGAATCTTATTTTATCCAACCAGGTTTTATATTTTGATTATGACATCATGTCTTTCAACATTGTCACACTTTTCATTACACACATTAGCGGATTTATCATTCTGTACTCTTTCTCTCCTTTCTTTCATGTATTTTCTTTTCTTTTTCTCAATTAGTAGTCTCCTAATCTCGCTACAGTTTGAGCGAGACTGTAACTGTCATTGTTTGAATGAATGAATGAATGAATGGTCTTTATTTGTCATTGATATAGTACAGGTACCAAACAACGAAATTTGGGAGGGGGGGCTCCCCTGGTGCTAGGAAACTAGGTGCTAGGAACTGGTGCTATAACTGTGTTCATGTTATAATGTTTAGTGAACGAACAATTGTTGGGTGTTTGCCACAAATCGGAATTATCTTGCCGTGAAATGTACATCAAATAACATGATGTCGGCGATCTACTAGAACTGCGGGACGACTGCAATGTAGGCTACCATATATATCTGCCATATCATACCGTTTTATATTGAAAAATATGATGGTAAATAAATACATGTGGGACCGATGTATGATATGGCAGAGGTGTGGTGTGTATCAGTCTGTCTCGTTCCAGCGAGTCAACTCGTGTTGACTCAATAAGACATGCGCTTGATGGGGGGAGGGTTGATGGCTCTCGATCGTTTCCGATCAATGAACAAAGACATCGGGTTCCCCCGCAGTCACAGTGCTACATGAAAATATCTAGCCACACACCACATAGCATACCTCCGCCCTATATGTATTTATCATCATATTTCTCAATATAAAACGGAGGTACGATATATGGCAGATATATGTATGGTATATTATGGCAGTTTCTGGCGCCTGTCCCGTTCTGTTGTTCAAAGAATATAATATAAAACGCATCACTGCACTGCTGTCTGTCCTGTGTTGTTTTGTTTGCATTGCATTTTAGCACAGTGCGCCGATTAGATAGAAGATGTTCTACAGAGGGTGATGTAACCCCTCCCTCCCCTCCCTTCCCCCACCCCTCCCCTGCTGTTGTGTCTCGATACCTGGTCAACACAGCTTGGGATTCCAAGGAAATTACTTGGAACTATGTGTGAAAGGGACAACATTGCAATATATATTACAGTTATTTTTTAATAATGATAATCAACTTTCATTCGTTAGTAATGAAAACTCCCGCAGTCTCGTTACATACATGCATACGTTATTATATATATAAATAAAGCCTTGAACTGGCCAAGCATAAAGGCTGAAGATGGAAAGTCACTACAGGCCTATGCACTGTATTTGAGAGGATGCAACAATGCCATGCAAGACTTGCACTATCTGGAAGAGCTTGATAGCCCATCAAACCTCAGGCTTATTGTTTCTAAGTTGCCCTACAAGTATAGGGATAAATGGAGGTCTATTGCCTGCAATATACTTGAGATTAGTCATGGCAGGGCTAAATTCAAAGACCTTGTTGGCTTCATTGGAAAAACAAGCCACAATTGTTTTAGATCCTTTGAATTTAGCCCTGCCTGTAATGTCAGCCTGTCAGCCCCTACAACTGCTGTAAGCTTGAGAGCCGCGACTATCAAGAAGAATAAGATTACCATCCCCCATGCTTCAACCATTATATCAAGTGAATGGAACTGACTTTAGAAACGAGTTATTCTGGTTTATTTGCGAGGACCACAGGAAAGGCCAAGGATTTCCACTTACACATGTGTGAGGAAAAGTAACAGCGTTTTGTTACAGAACTGTTCGCAAATGTTCCATTTGTTCATTTGCTTTATTGAGGTGACTCTGCGAAATGACAATAACTAAACAAGTCCTGACAACAAAAATATATGTATAATATTGTATATAATGTTTTTTCTGTATATCACTGTAGACCACAGTCTCACTCACATATACACAACACAACACTGTTGTGTATAATACAGTTTTCTCAGTCGCTTTGGTGCATTTCTCACATCACTATTAACATTTGCACAACAGTTGTCAGTGTCATCAAAATGAAAAGTCCTGACACCATTGTTTATGAACAAGATAGTCAAATGGCTTTGTCATGTTTTCATTATGACAGTTCACTCTGTAAGTGTTTTCCAATGCAAAAAAAATAGATCTTGAAAGTGAAACCGCAGGGTGCGTTCGTAAATTCGCTATGAGAGCGCCGGAGCGCACACCGGGTTCAACGTCATAAAGGGACCAGGTAATTTGATTGGACAAGAGGCATTCCATGGGTGCTAACCAGATTTCCAGGGCGAATTTACGAACGCATGCTAGCGAATTCGAGGACGAAAATCGTCAGAGGAGATATACGGGTTATTTTGATAAACTGGAGACATTTTGGGAATATATATTGGTACTTTCTCACCTGAAAACATATTAAAACTTCATAAAATGACATGGTAACACTTGTAAAGGCAAAATTACAGCATTTTTTTTTTTGAAAAAAAATGGAGGATTCAAATCGCCTTCTGCTTGCCGGTGCGAAATGCATTCTGGGAAAAGGCGTCGGAGCCTGGCAGACGGCCTTGTGTGACATCGCCCTCCAGCGATCTTTGTGCGTCAGTACACTCTTCTCTATGTTAAACTATCATAGTGCTGAATCACACCTCATCGCGATTGAATAAGGTCGCGATCCGCGGCGGTCGTAGTGTTAATATAAAGTATCAAATGACCTCTTGTTAAAATAACACAATGGACAATGTAAATATGGGATACGATTAGTAATATTATCTCACAAATGTCCATAGTAATACATCAATATAACTCATATTTACTGTATGCTGACCCCTGTTATACACCTGTTATTCTGTCTTCAGCTCAATGAATGTGAGACAGCGCCACCTCTCTCCCTGTGGTCAACGACGGCATTGCAGGCCTGGTGTCTCACGGTTCTCTTGACTCGTACTCACAAACAAGGAACAACAATTTAAACAAAACACATTGAACCCATTTGGCCGATACGTCTGATGTGTATTCGGTATACTGGGGGGATATACAGTGTTCTTGCTTAGGTTAGGATCTCAGAGAGACCTACATGTTATATGTGCCGCAAAGCATTATGGGAAAACTACTGAACCCACAACGTGGCGGTGAAGCTTGTGTACGAGAGTGACTTCCCCTCATCAGACGTGTACAACTCATACTTTACAAATGCAAGGGTGACACCATGATCATGGTTCACCCAGGGCAAGGCTCGGCCATTCCACTCTCGGCTGTGCTGACCTGTGTGGATTCCCCAAATGTGGGAATCTCGATTGCATAATTTTTGGTAGTTGGGGACGGCGTTCGCGCTCTCCCCTGATAACTTGTACAAAGTAAAGATCTGATCTGTCTACACTTAAGTGAGTGACGTGACTTGTGATTAGACTGACTGCCAGCCATGTTCAGAGCGGAGAGCTCCACACTGCCAGACTTTTGGGGCATTTTCGCTGAACTTTGAAGACCCACCAAATATTGACTTTTCGGACTACATAAACATTGAACATATCTACCAAAACTTTAGACTCTCTTCTTTCATCAGAAAAAGAAAGTTTGTTTCTAGCCTCTTTGAGTGTTTAGAAATCGGCCGTAGAACATAGGGTGGTTTCAGCAAAAACACCTGATTTTGACCAATAAACAGAGAAAACGAGCTTTTTCTGCAGAACTTCTTTTTTTTTTTTTTTTTTCTGCACTTTTTCTGTATCATCCGACTCTGAACTGTTTGAAGAGTCGCGCGATGGCCGCGATGCTCCGCAATGCTCCGCGCCGCAATGCTCCGCGCCGCGTTTGGCACATACCCTGATCCGTTTCGCCATTACTACAACCCACAGCAAGCCACTTCCTTCTCCAGGCTTTTATCGAACTACTGCCCCCATCTGGGACCGAAATACATTACACCCAAGTCTGAAATTCACTCGCTAGGTGAACATGTCAATAACGCGATCCCCGCGATTTTTTTTTTTTTTTATATATATATAAGACGCCAATTGGCGTCTTTGGCAGTCAACGTTACTATTCTATAAGACGCCAATTGGCGTCTTTGGCAGTCAATAAACGTATGGTAGGGAAACTAATTTAACTACACGTGTTTGGTTATCAGCATGTAGGGGGTGACATTAGTCTTGTCTAGAGTTGGACTATTAAATAGTACATGAGGCAGAAAGCTAAAACAAGAAAGATTAGAGGTCGAAAGATTTATGCAATCTGAAGAGAAACCAGAGCGTACTAACTTCCACAGAGAAGATCGAGACATAGCCTTTATTGAGAAGAATATCAATTTATCTCTTGTAAAAAGTGATGACAATGCATTTACAGAGTAAAACACGTGTTAGGGCTCATACGTTTTTCAAGAGAAGCAGAATTCCTAATATTTCACAGGTATAGGAAGCCCCGCCGTAAAGCAGGGCATCAAAAAATTAGTTGATACTCATAATGTTCCTCTCCACGGAAATCTTTAGTAAAATTCTCTTTTATTGAAATTTTACATTTTCAATACAGGTTACAGACAAACAGTAGGTCATACCTTATGTTATTTCACATCATCTCACCATACATTATATTACTTTACATGATCCTATCATATCATCTGTGATCTGTCACATATCACAAATTGCATGATGCCTGTTGGCTATCCAGTGTTCCATGCTGGCTATGTCTATGTAGTCTAATATCCACCTCTGCGTGGTCAAGAAATGGGGTGACTTCCACCTGCAAGCTATAAGCCTTTTGGCCGCTGTAAGGCCGGCCAGCCAGATGCGTCTTTGTTTGATGTTTAAATCTAGGTTTGAACTGTCATTTAACAATAGGACTACTGGTGAGTGTGGAATGTGTTTGGACAGGATCAGGGACAATGCATCACAAACTGTCCTCCAGAAATCAGCCACTCCCGGGCATTCCCATACCATATGAAAAAAGGTGCCAACTGTATTTCGGGTGCAAAGAGTACAGTTAGGTGAAGGTATGGTCTTTATTTTATGTAGCAGATATGGAGTGAAGTATGTCCTATGAGTAAAATTGAAATGGATAACCTGGTGGTTGGGATTTCTGGAGGAAAGGGATATGTTTTGCCAAATTAATTGCCAATTTAAGTTATTGTGTGATAAAGTGTCTTTCCATACTCTGTCAATGTGTAATGGTTTTAAAGAAGCCTTAACCAGGATGGAGTAAAGAGCTGAGACCTGACCCCTGGGTCTGGTGAATGCTATGTGAAATGGATGCATGTCTAAGGAGCTATTCCAGGGTACCCCGTATGTGCGCATAGCTGTATGTAATTGAAGGTAGAAAAAAAAGGACGTACCCGGTAAATTAAAGTTTCTCTGAATGTCTTGGAATGAGCGGAGACCCTCAGCCCCAAATAAATCTGAGAATGTGTGAACTCCCTTGTCACTCTACTGGGGAAATGAGATTGGACGCCCTCCCAACTGGAGAATTGAGTTTTTAAATGTAGGCGAATGGAGGTACCAGTTGGTTGAGACTTTGCAAAACTTTTCTGCGCATCGCCAAACTGAGATTAATTCAGTGATGATGGAGCCGAATTTCAATTTGGACTGTTTAATAGAAATGTTAGAGTATATTACATCTTGTAACCTATGAGGATGGACAATGTTTTCCTCTAAGGGGCGCCAAGATACACGAGCGGCCGGATCAAACCATGTGGAGAGAGGACGCAGCACAAAGGACCAATAATACCATTCGAAGTTTGGTAGCCCCAATCCCCCTTCGTTTTTTAGCCTCTGGAGGGTTGAGAATTTGAGTCTGGGCTTCTTCCCCCTCCATATAAAATGAGAAGAGATAGAGTGTAGTTTCTTCCAATAACCACTTGGTGGGGCTAGAGAGAGCATGGAACAAAAAAAGTTTATTCGTGGAAGAATATTCATTTTAATAACTGAGATACGGGAATGAAATGTGAGGGGTGAAGTCTTCCACCTTTGTAGATCAGATTCTACCTCCTTCAGCACATTCTTATAATTAATTGATACTGTGTTTGAAATTGAGGGGTAGATAGTGATACCTAGATATTTAATATTCTGGACCACTGGGATGTTTAGTGAGATATCTAACTGTCTAGCTGAGGCATTCAGTGGCAATAGAGCTGATTTTCCCCAGTTAATTTTGTAACCCGAAATTCGGCTAAAATTATTAAAGATGTTTAGAAGATGAGGAAGTGACTGAGGGATATTCTGAATAAAAATAAGGATTTCATCAGCATACAGAGATATGTGATGTTTGGTGTTCTGGACCGTAATAGGATCATGGGTGACTGACTGGCGAACGGCCTGGGCCACAGGTTCCAGAGATAGGGCAAACAGCAAAGGAGAGAGAGGGCAACCCTGGCGCGAGCTGCGGGATACTGGGAACTGTTTAGAGCATGTGTTCCCTGTCAGAACCATTGCTGTCGGGTTGGAATATAGTAGTTTTATCATATCTACATAATGATCTGAAGCCAATATAGCGTAAAACCGCCCATAAAAAGTGCCACTCGAGACGATCAAAGGCTTTCTCAGCATCAAGTGAGAGAATAGCATTTGCTGAATCAGTAATATTCGAAGAGTCAATAATATGGAGAAGGTGGCGAACATTGTCTGAGGCAAGGCGATTTTTAATTAAGCCTGTTTGGTCCTCATGCACTAAGGTAGTCATAAATGGTTCCAGTCGAGAGGCTAGAACTTTGGCGTACAGTTTAGTATCTGTATTTAAAATTGACAAGGGGCGATAGCTTCCGCAGTCAGTAGGGTCCTTCCCCTTTTTCAAGAGCAAAGAGCTATATTGTTGTTTTTGGAGAAGGAGCCATTTTTGATTGCAGAATGAATCATTCCCAACAGTAAGGGGCCAACTTGGGACCAAAAGGCCAGATAAAATTCAGGTGGTAGACCGTCTAACCCTGGTGACTTGCCTTTATTCATGCATGAAAGAGCTTTGTATAGTTCAGATAGCGTAATAGGATAATCTAAATCAAGGGAGTCATTTTGGGAAAGCTGGGGGAGCTGTAAGGGGTTCAAGAAATAACTAACGGCTTGATCATTATAATCAATCTCAGAAGTATATACAGTAGAGCCGAGTAGAATGCCCAGAAGTTATTGTTAACCTCTGTTGGATCAGTGCACAAAGTACCTGTAGAACTGAATTGAAGAGATGTTTGCTAGTTGTTCATTGGTTTTAAGTTTTGAGGCTAGTAAATGGCTTGGCTGTGCACTGTGCAAGTAATGATTTTGTCTGGTTCTATGAATGAGGAAATCAGCTCTATGTCTGAGAAGATGGTTAAGATCTTTAAATAACACTTCTCTCTCAAGAACTAGCTCAGGGGTAACATGCGGAGTCGTTGTGATCTCCAGTTCAGCAATTTTCTTTTCTAAGTCTTGAATATGTTTTAATCTGGATTTGTGTAGATTAGAGGCAAAACCAATAGTTGTATCCCTAATGAACCCCTTCACCGCATCCCAGAGAATACCAGGATCATCCACAGATGGCTTATTAATTACAATAAACTCATCAAGTTGTTCCTTCATTTCCTTTAGGAATGATTCATTCTGCAAAAGGGTGGAGTTAAAGCGCCAGCGAGGAGCCATTTTAGGCTTCAAGGAGATCGCTACTCTGCCAAAGACCGCCCTGTGGTCAGAGAGGGACATAGGAAGTAAATTAAAATCTGATGTCTTATCATACAGGTGTTTGGATATAAAAAATATAATCTATGCGAGAGAATGATCTGTGTCGAGATGAGAAACAAGTGAATTCTTTCACGGAGGGGTTAGAAGAACGCCAGACATCTACCACAGCACAGTCACTAGCCCATTTCCTTAGTGCAGAGGACGCCAGGTGTTGCTCTCTCCCCTCGTTAACCCCAGTTCTGTCCATCGTGTGTAGCCATACAGCATTAAAGTCACCCCCTATTATTAAACCAAAATCAGATAGATCAAACATCAATTTAGTTAAGTAGTCATAAAAGCTAATATCAAAGGAATTTGGTGCATATACTGAAACAAAGGCCAGTTTCTTATCATTTACCATCATTTTTATATAGCTTACTCTGCCCTCAGAATCTTTCCCAGATCCTAGATCTTTAAACTGAAAACTGCGCTTGGCAACGATCACTACTCCCCTTTTTTTTGTATTTGAGGAGGAGGCAATTACATGGTAATATTTATTCTGTAATCTACTAACATCTTTTTCCAATAGGTGAGATTCCTGAAAGAAGGCCACATCTATCTTTTTTCTCTGTAGGAAGTCTAAGGTACTTGTGCGTTTATGAGGGATATTTAGGCCCCGCCCATTCCAAGACAGAAGTGTAATGCTAGTCATGGCTATCTTGGTAAAAGAAAAAAGTGAAAGATACTAACCGAAGAGCTCCAACCATAGGGTCCTGTCCCTCCCCCCCAACAAGCCCCATGATCATAGCCCACCCACCCCTTGCCCCCTAATCCCAATCGGCACCCCTCTTCCCCAACCCCCCCCAAGAATAAATGGACAAAAAGGTCCATCCAGAGCCCACCCAACCTCCCCCCTCCCCCCTCCCCCCCAAAAAAGTGACAGTGAAGAAAAGATAGTTAGATACCCCTCCCTCTCCCTTGTAGCAGTTCTTTGTTTGTTTGAGTAATTACCATACGTAAAAAAATAAAAAAAAAATATACATAATTAGAAACCAAAGAAAGGAAGAAAAAAATGTTTTAAAGTATAAATTGGGGTTATAAAGCCATCAGCAATGAAATTATATATTCATTCAGTTCTTTAATAAAAATCAATAATTGTCTTCAAGCTACCTATAACGTCATACATAAATTGGTACACCCCATGATCAAAAATACTCAAATACGTAAGGTTGTGTGGAGCAGGCAAACTGAAACATTAGGCTACTAAAACGCCATTCAATCTGATTAGTCAGCAACCTATCATAACTAATAGAGCTCAGATAGCGAGCTGTGTCGCATATATACATAATAGAGCTCAGATAGCGAGCTGTGTCGCATACATATACATAATAGAGCTCAGATAGCGAGCTGTGTCGCATACAGTCAGCCAACATACATGCTGGATCGGCATTTACAGTAAATAGAAATTCCTTTTTTTTAAATAATGGCAACGATCTACAGTTCATTCAGCCTCCTCCGCCCTTCAGGGGCGTGAGAGAGACTGTTTTTTGTCCTGCCCGATAAAGACACGTGCGCTCCAGGAGGAGATTACGAATCTCCTAACAAAGGGCGCAGTGACATTGGTTCCGAGGGACCAGTGGGACATGAGATGGTACTCCCCGTATTTCCTTGTCCCAAAGAATTCGGGAGACATGAGACCAATACTAGATTTCAGGGTCCTCAACGAGAGAGTGGCGAAACGCCCCTTTCGTAGATACCTGAGGGTCGCGTATTTCGTGTGCCAATCACAGAGTGGCACAGGAAATTCCTACGTTTTGCTTTCCAAGGGAAGGTTTACGAGTACACGCGCCTGCCCTTCGGGTACGCGCTTGCTCCTCGTTTTTTCTCCAAATACGTGCAGACAGCACTCGAACCACTGAGGCGAAACGAGATACGCATATTAGCATATCTCGACGACCTACTGGTCTTGGCCCAATGCCCAAATCGAGCCATTCGGGACGCAACCTCACTGGTGCAGCACCTCACTCAGCTGGGGTTAGCTGTAAACTGGCCAGAGAGTGCTCCGTGGCCGGCTCAACAGTTTTCCTATCTAGGCATTCAGTTGGATACTGCCGAGATGAGGGCCAGTTTATCGGCACCACGGAGAGCGACACTGACGTCAGCTCTCCGGGTGTGTCGAGTGACAAATACAATCACCGCTCTGTCAAGGATGTCTTTACTAGGACTGATGTCTGCAGCCCATGTAGTGGTCCCCTTAGGCCTGTTACACATGCGCAGACTGCAGAGGCGGTTCGCACGACTGCGACTGGTTCCAGTGAGACGCCGTCGCAAGTTGATTGTAATACAGAGATCGGTCAAAACCGACCTGAGCTACTGGAGAGACCCGCGCGTCATCGCGCGCGGAGTCGCCTGAGTTCGCTGAAAGCTCTCCACATTCCAGGTCTGCTCAACGAAGGAGCAGATCTGTTATCACGGGGAGGCCCGAGGGACGACGACTGGAGGTTAGCACCCTCCATTGTGTCGCTGATTTGGGCACGGTTCGGGCAAGCAGAAGTGGTTCTGTTTGCGTCACGGACGAATGCGTCACGGACGAATGCGCAGTGCACATCAGTGGCCATTCTCAGGGGAGCGGGTGTGGAGGAGATATGTGTGGCGGCGTCTTGGTCGTCGCCATCACTTTTTTTACGGTATTACTTGAAAGATATTTCTTCCTCATCCTTTTCTCATTCTGTCCTCAGTTTTGCTGATGACTGATGTAGTGGGGAAGGCACTTGGATTGCCCTGGTCATGGGGATTCTATTCAAGTGCTGTCAGGATGAATACGGATGTGCCTGGGGAAGGGACCCTCCTCCAGGACATGTTCCGTTAGATCAACAACCCTACGTGCTCACGTAAGGGTTAGGTCAGTGATATTCTTCCTCAATCCTTTCTCATTCTGTCCTCAGTTTTGCTGATGACTGATGTTGTGGGAAGGGCACTTGGATTACCCTGATCATGGGGATTCTATTCAAGTGCTGTCAGGATGAATACGGATGTGCCTGGGGAGGGGACCCTCCTCCAGGACATGTTCTGTTAGACCAACAACCCAACGTAAGGGTTAGGTAAGTGATATTTCTTCCTCATCCTTTTCTCATTCTGTCCTCAGTTTGCTGAGGACTGATGTAGTGGGATGGCACTTGGATTACCCTGGTTGGGGATGTTATTCAAGTGCTGTCAGGATGATTACGGATGTGCCTGGGGAGGGGACCCTCCTCCAGGACATGTTCCGTTAGATCCTGCGTGCTCACGTAAGGGCTAGATCAGTGGAGCAGACTCGGTGTGGGTTGGGCCAACTTTTTAAGGTTGTCTTGAACCAACATCAGTGGTCAGCTCCGGGTGCCGCTGAGATTGTTTTCGGATTAATAGTCTCAGTGGGGGTACATTTGGCCTCGCTCGCTCCGCCTAAACCAATAGGAGCAGAGCTCCCCTATGGGGCGGAGCTCCACGATATAGAACGATAGTTATGGAGATAGACTCCAGTTCTATGAGTGGAGCGGAGCCCCATTGGGCTGCTGGCCCACTTCGACTCGTTCAAACCCGGCTGTTTTGTATGTTTGGGAGAATGATGGAGCGAAGTACGCCCCTTTATATAGCACCCCAGGCGGGCGCAGGCATTGAAAAATTCAGTCATTGGCTACTTTAGGTAGCGGGTAAACCAATAGGAGCAGAGCTCCCCTATGGGGCTCCGCTCCACTCATAGAACTGGAGTCTATCTCCATAACTATCAAACTATCTCTGTTGCTCACCTCACCTCAGTTCTGTCTCTGTTGCTGTCCTCTCCTGTTGTCTGTCTCTCTGTTGCTCTCCTCTCCTGTTGTCTGTCTCTCTGTTGCTCTCCTCTCCTGTTGTCTGTCTCTCTGTTGCTCTCCTCTCCTGTTGTCCGTCTCTCTGTTGCTCTCCTCTCCTATTGTCTGTCTCTCTGTTGCTCTCCTCTCCTGTTGTCTGTCTCTCTGTTGCTCTCCTCTCCTTGTTGTCTGTCTCTCTGTTGCTCTCCTCTCCTGTTGTCTGTCTCTCTGTTGCTCTCCTCTCCTGTCTCTCTGTTGCTGCCCTGTTGTCTGTCTCTCTATCTTAGAAAATGCCAGGCACACTGCACAAAATAAAGAATGGTCCTCATCACGATAGCTGACCCATTTCCGTTGTGATCCATCTTTGCGGTTAAACGCTTTCTTGGCTGTTCCTTCAGCCGACTGATGTGGGTGAAACTTGAAAAACTGTCCAAGTGTGTCGAAATTTGGTCGCTTGAAAAAATCACACTGCTCCTCTGTAGCCATCCTACCGGCTCCGCTCATTGCTCCCGCGGCCGCCGTTCCCTCTGATAATGTACCGGTAATTTCCAACGCCTTTTGCTTGTCATGATGAACTGTTTCTGCCACAAGTCCCGTGTCCATGTCCGATTCCTCTGCCACTTCCTCTTGCTTGTCTCCATGTTTCTCTCCCTCGTCGTCTCCCTCCACAAGTTCAACGCTAGTGCTAGTGCTAGTTGAAGGAATTACGCTAGCACCTGCTGCTTGCTTCACAAACAGATCGGTTATTTTAGTTAATTTCCCCCCCCCCCTCTGCCAATAGAGCTTTCTTCGATTTGTCCCTCTTTTTCTCTGCCCCACCCTTTGATCGTTTAGTGCCCAGATTCATTTTATTTTAGCTAGATGCAATTTTCCTGTCAGTTTATCGTTCTTCTTCTATTCTATTTCTATGTCGAGTTATCTAGCGTTGCGTAGCAACGAGTTGATCATGGGAAAATGCGTGTAACGTCAGGATAGGCCCGGGCCGATATAATATGTTTTGGGCCGCGGTCTGCTGAAATAAGTTATTTTCAATGAAAATCACCAGAGACAAAATTACAAATAATAATAATAATTTAAAAAAAAAGAAAAAAGATAATACATTCTGAGCAGCCCAGAGTCTCGCGGCCCTCCTGGCATTTGCCAGGCTTGCCCGGTGGCCAGTCCGCCACTGCATGGGACTCTGTAACTTCAACAGTTATGTTTTCACAAGCTATTCTGATAAAGGACACACTGACCTAGTCATGAGGGAATAGGTTTGAAGATCAAATAACTGGCCAATTAGTGCTTTAGAACGCATGTAGAATTAACTGTATACAAATGTCTGTTCATCCTAAAAACATAACTGTGTGCAAATGCTTAGGCTACTGATTTCTTAATGCTTACTAATTTCTTAAAAACAAACAGAATGTGTGTGTGTCTAACGTTGCGCAAGACTAGGCTGCTCAGTGCTCACACAGGTGGATCACCATGACTAACGGCCGGGGGGCCAGAGGAAGAAGATAACACACAGTACACTCGCGCACACACCGAAAAGAGTTGAATGCCACATAACTAATTAAAACACTTGCTTACAAATCAAATGGTCACAGCTGCAACAGATTTAATGCTGACAATTAAAAACTACCAGATAGGGGGAGGAGGGACAGCCCAGCCCCAAATGTGAAATCAAAATGTATAAAGACTATGGCCCAATCCCGATTCTCTTTTTTACCACTTCGGCTCGTTTTGGAGTCACTCGTTTTGGAGTCACTCGTTTTGGAGCCATAGCTGTAGTGGTTCCCCGGGGGAAATGGGACAACCCTTCATGGGACAACCCTAATACGTCATCCGTAGTGTAATGAATGGGTTAATTCATAGTCAGGACAGCGCATGCGCCTAAGAGAGAGTTCATGATATACCACTAGGTGACTGACAGGTGTCGAGAGAACCGAAGTAAACTGGTTATACCTTTGTTGAACCCAGACTCAAGTGTCTTATTATTCTATGTCCAAGTGACATTACACGTAGTATCGTAGAATAGCATTGACGCTCGCGATTCATTCACAACTTGAATGAACTTGAACGCTATCAATCGATCAAACAAGTCATCAAATAAAAAAGAACAATGCTTCATTATCAGACCATGACAGAATAAGCTCTAACCTGTATGAAACCTGTGCTCCAGTGGTGTAGTCTAGGTGATACGCATGGACTATGCCGTGCTAGGAAAGGCCAAGGATTTCCGTATACCCACTTAAAAATGTGTGAGGATACGTAACGGCGTTTTGTGACAGAACTTTCACTTTCATTCATAAAATTCACCCCGTCTGTGTTACGAAGCGCTTGACTTTTGGACCATTGGGACTGACTATAGCGTCATATACCATCAACGGGCGGAAACATGAAATATGTCAAAATGCAGCACTATTATGCACATATCAGCCTGTTGATAGATAACTTTAGATAGATAACTTTACATTAAATATGTCTACCATCATCCGCTGTCAAACACCACAATTTATTTTTAAATAAACATGATTGTACATCTCTGTAATCGCGCACCGATGTATTTATATGGGGAAGGCTGTGCTTGACGATTCCATTGGGCTGACGCCGGTCAGAGAAACAGGGACTGTCACCCTGTGACAAACGCGCAGATATGAGTGCTCACTGCTCCGGTGTCTAATGCAGCGGTTCCCAACCTTTTTGGACTCACGGCCCACTTAA
This sequence comes from Nansenia antarctica, assembly GCF_963989245.1. NCBI lineage: Eukaryota > Metazoa > Chordata > Actinopteri > Argentiniformes > Microstomatidae > Nansenia > Nansenia antarctica. Next base: position 28,343,691 of record NC_137681.1, on the reverse strand, counting down.
CAAATCTCTACAGTATTCGCGGCCCACCTAGCGCGAAGCGTGTAAAGAAAAGGTCTATAATGCATTGTCGTGTATTTCATGCTCTGTAACCATAGCAATGGCCCTCTAATACACACAATGGCCTTTTGACCAGCATGTGCAGAGGCTGTAATATCATCATGGGTAGATATAATTGCATTAGGGCCCGAGCCAGCAAGACGCCCATAGCATAAATTGCATTGGAATTGTATTAGACCATAGGGTGAATTGCATTAAACCAAGTGTATGGCAGATAATACACAGCATGAACCCAAAGAATCCTTAGGATGGCCCCTGATAATAAGATAATAAGATAATAACATCCTGCTTACAGGACAGAAAACTACTATGACTTCACTGGCAAACTTTGTATCTGACCAAATTAGAATGACGTGGATAGCCTGGGGACACTGATCATTACCAGATGTTAACAAGACCATATCTCTGTTTTGATTGGCTCAGCGACAGTGACAGGGGGGGTATAAAATCCTGTACACACATTGATTCTTCCTCTTTTTTCTTCATATCCTGTGACCGATTCGGATGACCAGCTCCATTGAGGGGCCATGCTGTGTAACCTGCTTTTTTGAATAAACAGTCTTAAATTTGCTCAAGAACTCTTCTTCATTTTTAGCAGTAACAGATACCAAAATATACGAAATAATGGCGAGCCAGCCAGGAGTAAATATATATAGCTTATAGTGATTATAGTGACCGTCAATTTTTGCATCTCTTCATTCAGCGCCTGGAGGTAAGTACCATTCCCCCTCTCTCTCTCTCTCTCTCTCTCTCTCTCTCTCTCTCTCTCTCTCTGTGCCTGACCCAGCAGCTGCTCCCCCTCCCCCTCTCTCTGCTCTCTCTGTCTCTCTCTCTTTGCCAGACCAGCGTCCAGCTTTGATGTACTTTTGTAATAAATGGTCTTAAGCTATAAACAAAAGAATCTTGATTTGTGTTGAGTATCTGTTAGAAATATAAGATAATTACAATTGGATTGAATTAAAGAGCCGGATTTAGAAATCTGTATTTGTACATATATGTGTAAATTGCACTGTATTGGGAAAATATCGTGTGTGTGTGTAAGCCTGTGGTACTAAAGGAAGACGAACTTTAGTAGTGTCTATATGAAAAGTGTAGGCTTGTCGACAGAAAATTAACGGAAGACGTTTTGTTAATGGGTCGGCAATATTGGTTATTGTGAAGATTAGCGAGAAGCTGATGATTGTGTTATTATGTATAAGGAATGAGAATTCCTGTTTGATAAGACAAGAGGACCATTGTCCTTGTGAGCGGAGCTAATTGCTTTAGTGCCGTCTTACGGACGAGCTTTACGCCTGCAGGCGCTCAGGTCCCTCTTGAGAGAGAGGCCGTGGAAAAAAGGCATTAGAGAATATTAGAATGAGATTAATTTGGTAAATAATACGTTTAACTGCATTGAAAGATAATCTTGATATTGCTGTGTCGTGAAAAGTAATCGTTTATGAAAACAAGTTGTGTTAAAGAGATTGTTTTAAGCAGGCCCCAACACAGCCGTGGGTTTTCAAGAACAATAGAGCCCCCCCTTCCTGCTCTGCAAAAGCGGACACACACAGAGCTGAAAATCCTTTCTACTACAAGGGAAGCTGAATTTGATCGATTGCATTGCTCATCTCATGGGATAAGGTTGAATCCATTACACATAGATTGTAGTATTTATAAAGTTAGAGATAAAGTGAATTGATCAGCGGGGTATTTTAAATAGTTTAGAATTACGGTTAAAACATTCATAGACTCCATTTTACACGGAGGAGCTGGCGCATGCGCAATCGATACGCAAGTCGGTTGCTTGCCGCCATCTAGTGGACGGAACACGATAAGACATTTTCGGTTGCTTGCCGCCATCTGGTGGACGGAACACGATAAGACATTTTCGGTTGCTTGCCGCCATCTGGTGGACAAAAATACGACGGGACATTTTGGAACACTGGTCCTCAGTGCATCCATCTGATACAATCATTCAGATCCATCTGGGGTCGATGAAATAGTCCTATACAATAATAAATGGATGGTTGTAAATGATTGTAATATATTACATTACTTCAATTAATTTAATTAATTACAAATTGATTGAATTAATTATTCAGATCATTTCATTTTCTGTTTTCACAAAACTTTGATCAATTGGATTGTAATAGTCCAATGATAACGTTTTCTTTCACAGGTTTACATCAATGAAGTGTCAATGACTAAGTCTAATTAATTATGCATTCCTTTCAAATAACAAGTCGATTTCTTTACAGATTGTAATTAATAATTAATCATTTTATTCCTTCCAAATAACAAGTCGATTTCTTTACAGGTTGTAATTAATATTCGTGTTTTACATCTTTTTATTTCAAGTTAAGTTCTTTTTCACAGTTTTTGATTAAAGAATAGCAGAACAGTTTCTATCTGAGGATTGATCAATCAAGGGTTTGTGGATCAGAAAGACTTAGAGCGTGACCTGCCTTTGTAATTTGATAATTGTGTTGAACAGCCTTTGTAGTTTAATAATTAAGTTGACCTGAACTATAATTAGTATTGATTGAGCAATTAAGTGACACACATTCATACACAATAAGGGAAAAACATTTAGATTAAAACACACACACATAGATTACATTTAAGTCAATAATACACAATACCACTGAAACAATCCGTTGTTCTGAATTGTAATGTTCTGTGTAGACAGTTGACACAGTTAAAAGTTGGACTAGCATCTGTTTAGCAGATACGGCAACAGAAGGTGGGTTGTAAGAAAAGTACACCTTATAGCATACTTTCAGCATATTGAGCAGTATAAATCAATCAGCTTAACATGGGAGCCGCATCCAGTAAAATTGTGAGGGCTGTTAATACAGATAAGGGAATATTAGCAAATTCATCCCCTGTGGCTATAGTGGAAAAAATGAATCCTCTTGTTAAAGAAATTAGCAAAATGTCAACGAAATGGAATATTCGTTGGGCAGACATTGAACAACCATGGCCAGAAGAGGGCACCTTTGACTTACAATTAATTGCAACATTGGAGATACTTATCAATGCACATAAGGCGCATCAAAAAGGAAAGATTAGATCAGAGAAACGCAGGTTAGAGTTAGCTATTTTAGACCTCTTCAAGGTAGAGGGGCAGAAAGTAGCATTAGCTTGGAATGAGAAAACAGCTCACATGGATCCAGAAAAAAAGAGATGAATTGGCCAAAGCAATGGAAGAGAAAGTGAACATTCCATTCTCACACACAGCTCTAATCTCCAGTCCTCCTCCCTATGCCAAGATACTGGAGGACAATTCTCAGCGGATCTACCCTCAGGTCCCCGTCCTAAGTACGAACGGAGCCTTCACTATCAAAGATGAGGGTGATAATGTACTAGAGAGGGGAAGAGCGAAAGTGACCGTGGATTTCGAACCAGAGAACAAGACAGATGACAGTGAAGATGGCAGTGGAGGTGATGGCGAATGTTCAGGTGCTGACAGCAATGCACAGGGAGGTTACAGTGCTCAGATCAGAAAACTAATAGCCAGGGCCGAAAAGCAGGGAGGGACAAGACGCTATAAAAAGGGAAAAGAAGAAAGTGGTTCTGAAGATGAGCAGGAGTCTCTGAAGATAGAGAAGAAGAAAGAGAGCTTAAAGCAAAAGAAGAAGATGTTGGAGGAAGAGGAGGAAGAAAGGGTGAAAAAGGATGAGGAGGAGTTAAGAAAGAAGGCAAGAAAACTCCATGAGAGAATCCTAAGAGAGGAGGAAAGTCACAGACGACAGATAGAGGAACTGGAAGAACAGGTAGCTCAAGTGACATCACATCATACATCCCAGCCGAACCTCCCAAGGTCTACAGCGACACCAAGGCGGGACGAAAAAACGAAGCCACTAGTAAGCAATTATGGCCTAAGACCAAGAGGGAAGGCATCGGAGGAAGAGGAAATTCAGGGGAACTTCCCGGTGCTGATTCGAGATAACAAGATAGAATATCGTCCTTGGGGTCATACAGATCTGTCTGAAGTGATAGACAAACTCCCAGTCCTGGAAGATGGGGGACACCCATGGACTACCGAGATGGACGTGAGACTGACAGGGACGCAGGCCGCGATGGGAGACCTGAAAAGACTCTTAGCCTTTATTACAGGATTGGACACCATGCAGGAAATATTGACGAAGGCAGGACTTCATAAATATATCGGTACATCAGTTTATGACCCAGAGCTCTTCGCAGCAAACAGAGGCAGGCTGTGGAAGGCAATCAGAGAGACATACCCTACTCACATTCACCCAGACAATATCATTGTGATGCCACTGGGAGAAGATGAGAATCCCAGGGGTTTTGTTGCCCGTGTGCACTCTCAATGGAGAAGTGTGACAGGGAAGGATGCCGAAGATAACCCGTTAGAAAAAGCCATAATCAGGGAAAAGATTCAACAAGGTCTCCCTACCCCAGTTAAAAACAAGTTAGCAGAAGTGGTGGGGCTACGACACATGAACAAGGCTGTTTATATAGACAACGTAGCACACCAAGTAGAATTATTTAGAAAGAAGATTCAGATACAGAAGGCACAAGACGAAGACTCACTCAGAAAACTAACTCAAGTACAATTGACTGAAGGCAAGAAAACCAGAGAGAGAGTGCAGACCATAGCCCTACAGGTCCCATCTCAGCCACAGCAACTGCAAACTGTCCCTCCCCAGTCATACCCACAGGGGCCACAAGGGGGGTATCCATACCCACAGGGGCCACCAGGGGTGCAAGTGGTTCCGTACCAGCCATACAACCAGCCTGGCCAAGGACCACCACAAGAGGGATGGACCGCAGCCGGGAAGAAGATGTTAGGACCATGTTTCCAATGCGGCCAGGATGGACACTTAGCCCGTACCTGCTGGAAGAAGAACCAGGGGGGCGCAGGGGGGAAACAAAAAGGAAGATATAAGCCCCCTGCTACACCGGCTCCAGGAGTGGTGAACCCCTACGGAGGCCCAGCAGCTGGGCTATAGGGGTGCCCAGAAGATCCGAGAGGGGGGTGCCAGCTGGTGGTGACAAACAGGCCTGAAGATGAACCTACAATATGGGTGTCGGTCAACCAACGTCCATTAGAATTGATGGTGGACAGTGGAGCAGCCTACACCTGTCTGAAGCCTGAAGATGCCACGCACCTTCCTATGTCTGGGAAATATGTGAAGACAATCGGATTCGAGGGAATTAAACAGCTGATCCCTACCACTGAGCTTGTAAGCTTAGAGTACAAAGGACAGAGAGCAGATCTGTCAATACTTGTATCAGAACACACGCCAATAGGGCTACTAGGGAGAGATGCACTATGCCAATTGAATTGTACAGTGAAATGTACACCTGACGGCTGTCGGGTGACAGTGCCACAAGAGAACAGACAGCTGTCTGTCATGATGGACAACAACGCATCTATGGTGTATTGGGTGGGAGGGCTTAGCCCAGACCTAATGGAACCAGCAAGGATGTGGGACAATTATATCCTGGCACACATGTCAGAGGCCAGAAGGCCTACTGATCCATTGCATTGTACACTCCAGTATTTTAGAGAAGTTGCAGATGCAAACCCAGATGAGTGGCTGAAGCATCAGCCAAAACAGGTACAGCTTAGTACAAGTTGTATAATCCTAGGCCCTTAGGGAGTGGCTATGAAGATAAACAGTGACACTTATCTAGATCAGGAGCATAAGATCGAGGGTAGCATCCCTCATGTGACACTTATGATATCTGAACACTATAAACAGAAGCATTTAGGGGCAATGATGGCAGACTCAGAAAAAGCCAGATTTGTAACGACAAAAGAAAACCCTGCTATCTGGAGGAGCATTCAGCTCTGTGGACAGATGGACAGTTCACAAAACTGATGATCTCTGCTCAAGGAATAGGACATCCGCAGACTGTGAAGCTAATGAACCAGCTAATCCTTCCTGTACAACCTGAAAAAGACCTCAGAGAAGAAATGATACAGAATGTGCCAGCAGACCTGTGGGCAAAGAACAGTACAGACATTGGATTTGTGAAATCAGCTCGTCCATTGAGAGTTGAACTCATACCGGGTGCAAAACCCCCTTGGAAAAACCAATACCCATTGAAACAGGAAGCAATTGATGGAATTGAGCCACAGATCAAAGGATTGTTAGAGGCAGGAGTCTTGAAGATAACTCAATATCCGTTAAGTAACACACCTCTTCTGCCAGTAACGAAACCTGATGGTTCATATCGTCTGGTACATGACCTACGGGCTGTGAATGAGGTAGTTGTCAGCTATCCAGCTGAAGTTCCTGATCCTCATGTGCTGTTGACTCAGATTCCATCTACAGCCAAAGTATTTACAGTGATTGATTTATGCGGGGCTTTCTTTTCTATACCTCTTAGTGTAGAAAGTCAAGGGTTATTTGGGTTTACCTACAAAGGTCAACATTATCAATATACCAGAATGCCACAAGGGTACAAACACAGTCCTCATGTTTTTAATCAGGTCTTGAAGGAGGACTTAGACGGGTTAGGGCAGACGATAAGTAGTACTGCCATTCAGTACATGGATGACATACTCCTTTGTGCCCCAGATGAAGAAACATGTCACAGGGATTCCGTTAAACTGTTAAAGGTTTTGGCGGAGAAGGGACACAAGGTGTCTAAAAATAAGCTACAGTATTGCCAGGAAAAGGTAACTTACTTAGGACAATCTATTACACAGGGACATCGCAGTGTCACTAATGAACACTTGGAAGCTATTCAGAAGGCTCCAAAACCACGAACGGTTAGGGAAATGATGATGTTTTTGGGCATTACTGGGTATAGTTCAGCATGGGTGGAGGATTACACTAGACTGGTCGCTCCATTGAGGGGGATGATTAAGGAAACAGGTAGTGATAAACTCCAATGTTGCATTACTTGGACAAGGGAAGCTGATTTGGCGTTTGAGACAATTAAACACAAATTGCAAGAAGCGCCAGCTTTAGCGCTTCCAGATTATTCCAAAGAATTTGGATTGTATGTTTCTTCTTCAGCCAAAGGGAAGTATGCCTGCGCTGTTCTTACGCAACCAACAGGCATTGGACCTAGTCCACAGCCCATAGCCTATTACTCTGTCGCATATTCAGAGGTAGAAATGGGTTTCGCGCCATGCTACAGAGCAATGGCCGGGGCATATCTTATGTACGAGAAGGCAACAACCTTAACAATGGGGTACCCAATTACCATTCTCTGCCACCACAGTCTAAGGAATCTTTTGAATCAAGGCAAGTACACTTTGACGATGCCTAGGATTAGGAATTATTACAGGATGTTGGAAAGGGAAGATGTAACATTACTAAGATGTAACACACTTAACCCAGCAGAGACCTTGCCAACCCCAGAAGATGGGGAACCACACGATTGTGTGAAGGAAGCTATGAGGTACTCTAAGCTTAGAGCAGATCTACTAGCTTTGCCTTTAAAGGAAGCTGACGTTGAGTATTGGACTGATGGATCTTGTTACCGGGTAGGAGAAAGTTTACGTGCTGGGTATGCCATAGTCCGATCCCAAAATTCAGGGTTCATTGTGGAACAAGCCGAGGCTGTTCCTCAGCCTTGTTCAGCTCAGTTGGCTGAGTTGATTGCCCTCACAGAAGCATGCAACTTGGGAACCGGACGAAGAGTGACAGTGTACACCGACTCTGCCTACGCCCATAATGTGTGTCATCTACATGGAGCTGTATGGAAGGGACGGGGTTTTAAGAAAACTGATGGTTCGCCTATTCAACACCACGCCCAAATCATGAAGCTGTTACAAGCCATGATGAAACCAAGGGAATTAGCCATAGTGAAGTGTGCCGCACACAGATCTGACTCATCACATGTCACACAAGGTAACAGGGCTGCAGATGATGCAGCCAAAGCCATTACAGGAGCAGACAAAGCAGGTAAAGTTCTGCTGGTCACACATGAAGCACAGTTACAGGGCATGGTCACGCTTGAGGATTTGTTGATGTTACAGAGTGGGGCAAATGCGCTAGACAAAAACCTATGGTTAACAAGGGGGGCTAGTCAGGATGACACAGGTCTATGGAGAAATCATGAGGGACTGGTTGTGGCACCCCCAGATTTATTAGGCATGCTGATACAGGAAGCCCATGGATTAGCACATGTGGCCAGGGGGGAGGTAAGACGCAAGATCACCAAGGAATATGGTTTTTGGGCTCCATATTTGTTGGAACAAATAGACCATATCCTTGGTCAATGTGTGGTCTGTTTGAAAAACAATATCAGACCTGGAATACCAGTGGGAACTGGGCATATCCCTACCCCAAACGGGCCAATGAAACATTTGGTGATTGACTATGTGGACATGATTCGTCCTGTTGCAGGATACAGGTACATGTTAGTTGTAGTGGACAGGTTCAGCAGATGGGTAGAAGCATGCCCCACTCGCAAAAAGGATGCTCAGTCTGTAGCAAAGTTCCTATGCAGGGAATTCATACCTAGGTTTGGAATTCCAGATAGGATAGCGTCAGACAATGGTAAGGAATTTGTGGATAAGACGGTAAAGCTTATACTACAAAAGTTGGGAATCAAGCAGAGATTTGGGTGTATTTACTCACCTCAAAGCCAGGGGATGGTAGAGAGGATGAACGGGGTCCTTAAGAACCGTCTTTCTAAGGTCTGTCAGCATACAGGTCTTAATTGGGTGGAAGGACTCCCTCTTGCATTGATGGCCTGTCGTTCCAGTGAGATTCGAGGGCTGCACTTGACTCCCCATGAACTGGCTATGGGGAGAATAATGACAGCTCCCTGTGCACGAACCAGTGGGAAAGGGCCAAGTTTGGCTCTCTTGGAGAGTGACATGAAAGCCTATGTACAGTACATGACTAACCGGCAAAAGAGTATCTCTTCTTATGTGCTCCACAAACAGGAACGTGAAGAGGAGGTGAACGCACAGGAGAGGAAGGACGCGTTGCAACCGGGTGACAAAGTATACGTGAAGGTATACAGACGGAAGTGGCATGAGGCTCGACGGGAAGGACCATACGAGGTCGTTCGGTGCACTGGGACTGCCATCCAAATCAAGGGGTCCCCCACCTGGTATCACGTTCATCACTGCATCAAGGCACCCAATGAGGACGATGAGGGAGAACCTCAGCAGGATGGTGAGGAGACCCCTGGGGACGAGGAAGTCCACAGCTTGGACATCCAGGCTGACGAAGATGTTGGTGAGTATCTGCGCCGTGATGCAGATGATGCCGGGGGCCTCGTCCCAGACCCTGTCCAGCCCAGAGATGAGTGGGCCAATGGAGATCGTGAAGGATCCAGTGACTGCGACACCCCTCTTGGGGGTTCTACCAAGCCTGGTGTTGCCCCTGTTGTCACCCCTTCCGACCCTGACAATGCTCCAGACGGAGATGTCAGCAACCCGGGCGGCTGCCCGGACCAAGGTACCATTGAGAGACACAGACCTGTCAGTGATACACCCCAACCAGACAGATCCCGTGATACACCGAGGCCAATTAGGAGGAAACTCAAGCCATGCCGTTTCAGAGACTAATATACCCCTTAGTGTTCCTACCCCATTGACTTCCTTGGACAATGTTACACTTCACTCACACACTGTTATGCCTGGACGTCAGAGAAGAATGATCACAGCAGGTAGAGCTTTTGTTTGCCCACATTCACGTTGTACTGTTGATGATTGTTTGATCTATACCGCCGAAGCGGACGAGTGGTATTTACTGGATGCTAAATATGTTACACTTAATCAACACTCAATCAACACGCAAGAAACTCGTGTGACATTAACTAATGTTGACAAGGTGTTGAACTCGTATTGGTGTGCTAGACGTAATATCGGTGAACAGGTGTCTAGTAAATCCAACAATTTCAAGGACAAAGTTTGTAGGAACACTCCTGACTTTCCACACTACTATTCGTTGGACTGTGAGAAATTTGTGCATGAATATGTTCACGTTGAGTTACCAGGAAAGGTTGAAAATGTTGCTGTGAAGGCTTCTACGAAGGCGATTGTAGTCGCTACTGACGATTATTTGTTGTATGATTCTAATCACCTGGGGACACGGTCCCACCCTAATTCTGCCACTAGTATCATGAAAGATTTTGCTTCAAAAATGAATTATTCTGATTGCTGGATTTGTCAACAGGTCCCTGTAAGTACATCTGCTCCTATGTTTTTCCCCATACCGTTAACTAAAGCAGAATGGTTTCATTATAATTGGCAGGGTTTAGCCCAATTTGTTTTACAGGGCAAGAACCAGAGCTCTTCTTGTCAGCCCAGCACGATTCTGGTTCCTTTAAATTCTTCCTATGCAGGTGTGGATATTGGTGTGTTGGAACGTCTGACAGCAGCAGTTAACAAACACCATAGGCCTAGCGGTGTGGGGAATGTTATTATTGATAGGCTTACACATTTGTCACAACCAACAGGTCCGAAGAAGATATATATTATCCAAGCTATGTTCGTTCAATTGAATGGTACTGCATTGAGTCCTCATCTGTCATGTTCTGGGAGTGTGACTTCTACACGGTGGAGAGGTTCAGTTGTTATTTCTGGATTGAAAAGTAAAGTTGTTGATTGTGCTATGGTGCCTCAAATGAAATTACATGATACCAATACTACCAGACGGCAGAAAGGCACCACGCAGCTTAAAGTCATGCCTCTCGTAAATATTACAACCTGTATTGACATACAATCTCGGCTCAAGGGCAGCGCGATTCGTCAGCTAGGGGCCGCGTCTTGTATAGGTGGTGTCATTTTCTCGTATCCTGGTAAGGAGCTTCAACTCCCGGAGGGTGTGTTTCTTGTGTGTGATAATAATGCATTCTCTAAGCTTCCTGCTTTGAGTGAGGGTCTTTGTTATTTAGCTCATCTGATACCTTTGATTAGGAAAGTTACTCGGGAGGAGATGTCTGTACTTCACAAACAAGCAACCCATCGTAGTCGTAGGGCGTTATCTACCGCTCAGAAGTTTTTTGGCCTAATATTCCCAAGTTATGGTGTCTACAACTCTCAGACTGAATTAAGTGCCCTATCATCCGTTCTTGAAAAACACATTAATGCTTCGGATGCTGTAGTATCTGCCCTGGCTACTGAATTGACTGAAACTAAGAATGTAGCTCTCCAAAATAGAATGGCTTTGGACATTATTTTGGCCAGTCAGGGTGGTACTTGTGCTTTGATAGGCGGTGAATGCTGCAGTTATATTTCGGATTCTGGTAACGCTCTGTATGATTTCCATGAATCTAACAAGAAGGGTATAGAGGATTTACGTAAAGAACACGGTTGGAATACATTGGATTTCTTTGATTCTGCTTTTTCAGGTATTGGTAATATGATCAGGTCCGTCGCTATTATTCTTGTTGTCATTATCATCTGTATTATGCTACTTGGTATTTTAATCAAATGTTTTGGAAAGTGTATTTCTGATGTTCCGGTTAATGCTTTAATGATGGCCGACATAGCTGATGAGCAAAAGCTGGATTCTGTTTTGCTTTCTGATTTTGTTTCCTCTTTTGATGATTTGTTTATTAAGTGATGTTTTGTGATTGTTTGCTTCGGTTCCTGTTTGTTTCTTTCTATATCATGTGATTGATGTCGGTTGTGAAGTGATGTAATGGTTACGCGACAATGGAAGCTCCTGACTATGAAAGTGTTATCAATCTGAGACAGCGGTAAAGGCTGTTCTCCAACTGGGGTCATGTGCTAGTAACCTCTGACCCTGCCGCTTCGAGGACGAGGGAAACATCGGTCGTTGGAAATTTCTGTATCTCAGTTTTTGTATTATGCATGATGAACTGAGTTTGGTTTAATTGTGATTGTTATTTACAAGATTCTTTTTATTATTGGTTGTTTTCTATTTTTTGTATGTGTTATCTTTGGTTCATAGTACTGGTCCTGGGTTGGTCTGTGTGGAGGTTCTACCGAGATTTGTTGATGGGTTGATGGGTTGATGTAGTTTTGGGTTGATGTAGTTATGGGTTGATGTGTTGATGTTGTTGATGTAGTTGATGGGTTGATGTAGTTTTTCTGTCTGTCGTTTAGTTTCGGAACACCCTCTGGGTGTTCCGAGGGGGGCTGTGTCGTGTATTTCATGCTCTGTAACCATAGCAATGGCCCTCTAATACACACAATGGCCTTTTGACCAGCATGTGCAGAGGCTGTAATATCATCATGGGTAGATATAATTGCATTAGGGCCCGAGCCAGCAAGACGCCCATAGCATAAATTGCATTGGAATTGTATTAGACCATAGGGTGAATTGCATTAAACCAAGTGTATGGCAGATAATACACAGCATGAACCCAAAGAATCCTTAGGATGGCCCCTGATAATAAGATAATAAGATAATAACATCCTGCTTACAGGACAGAAAACTACTATGACTTCACTGGCAAACTTTGTATCTGACCAAATTAGAATGACGTGGATAGCCTGGGGACACTGATCATTACCAGATGTTAACAAGACCATATCTCTGTTTTGATTGGCTCAGCGACAGTGACAGGGGGGGTATAAAATCCTGTACACACATTGATTCTTCCTCTTTTTTCTTCATATCCTGTGACCGATTCGGATGACCAGCTCCATTGAGGGGCCATGCTGTGTAACCTGCTTTTTTGAATAAACAGTCTTAAATTTGCTCAAGAACTCTTCGTCATTTTTAGCAGTAACAGATACCAAAATATACGAAAGCATTGAAATGACATTAGTACTTCAGACATTAGACATTAGACATCAGACATGGAAATATGTCAATGCGCGGCTGTCATGCACAAATCAGCTTGTAACGTTAGACACACAGCACATCGGCATAATAACGTTTTGTTGTTGTTGTGCTTGTTATAAAGAAAAGGTCTATAATGCATTTAAATGAATGATACAACCCATTAATAATATTACCTAATAACAACTGCTCGGATTAGATTGCGGGTGCTGCTACATGGAAATAGGTCAAAATGCGCATCATGTACAAGTCAGACGAACGTTTGATATACTTTACATATGTGTACCATCATCCGCTGTCAAACGCCACAGGTAATAATTGATTTATGATTGTACATCTCTGAAATACGATGGTTATCATAATTTTTCAAGTCTTTAATTACAAGTAATTCCAGAAAAAGTAAATGACATTTCAGGCTCGCTTCCGTATTACGAGAGCGAAAAGAACATTTCTGTAGATGTTTCGCAATGCATGCCGGAAGGGAGTCTCATGGCTCCGAATCGAACGAGGGTCAAGATTGGCTCCAAACATGGAAAACTGGATTTGCTCGAGCCATGGAAAACCCTAACCCTAACCCTAACCCTAAATGAGTAATGAATTGGGACGCCACTACGGCTACACGTGAACGCGCAAAATGGAGCGGAGGGGTGAAAACGGAGCCGGAGTGGTGAATTGGGATTCACCCTATGTATCAAGGCGAAACTGGGCTCTTGTCTGGTGAAGCTTCTGCAGTTAACCTATTGACGACTAGCTGATACTGGCCTGCGGAGGTGAAACTAGATAGGACCCCTTTCCATGGAATGAAATGCTATTGCTTGCTGATCTTGTTGTTTCTGTGTTTTCTGTTTTTCTCATAATGTCAGCGTCTTTGAGCCTCGGAAAATTTAGCAGACGCCTTTATCCAAAGCGACTTGCAACAAATACATTTGACTAAGTAAGTAAATCATCTATCCCAGGGCTGTCACTAGTCACAGCAGTACCCACTAGTCACAGCAGTACCCACTAGTCACAGCAGTACCCACTAGTCACAGCAGGAAGAAGACATGTATGCTCAGACCTGGGGCAGTCGTCGTGCTAGAAGAAGGAAGATTTTCTTTGGTGTCAAAGGCTTTATTTTTGGCATGGTTTTCAAGAGCCTTGATATAACTTTTTTCTTTTTTTGCAATGCCTATCACAGGTGATTATATTATATTTAGTTTAGATTCAACTTTATTGTCATTGCAGAGTACAAGTAGACAAAGAAATGCAGTTTAGCATCTAACCAGAAGTGCAAATAGTGATATAAAACATGACAGTGATAAGTGGTACATATACAAGATATGTACAGTTAAGGTAACTATGTGGTGTATACAGATGTATATAAACTAGAGCCTATAACAAAAAAGAGGTATGTGCACAGATAGTATGTCCAAACAGCAGTAGTGTAAAGGGTATAGCAATTGGTTGTCCAAGGTGACAGGAGGAGTCAGCGTACCTGAGGGGGGGGGGGGGGGGGGATGACAGTTGTTCATCAGAGTGACAGCTCTGTGAAAGAAGATGTAATATGAATGAATGATCTTTATTGTCATTGTAACAGGTACAACGAAACGAGTCCTAAGATTATAAAAAACAAGAATGAGACATTAATAGACATAAATTGGAGTATAAGTGATTGGTAGGAATCTGAGAATGTATCTAACTTATATACTTATAGACTATATGGCCTATTCACAGGGGGGTATATAGACAATGTCCATCACAGCATGTACGAGTCAGGTAATGTAGAAATCTGAGGAAGGGCTACATTGTAATGCATGGAACAGAATGGGGAAGCAAAGTGCAAGTCGAAGTATTTGCTGTACAGCAACAGACAGACAAGAGGAAGACAACTACATGCAATACAAAATAGAGGGGTAGAGAGAAACAGGGGAGGAAATAGGAAAAAGGGGAGGTGGTAAGGGTAAGAATAGGACACATAGGTAACTTGAACGGGACTCTCCACGTTATAGGGAAGCATCCAGCTGGACTATGTGAACATTCAGGTAAAAGAAACAGTAGAACATGTACTTGTTAACTGCAGGAAATATGTGTGTTGGAGCCGGAAACGACCTGTGATTGCCACCTGGCGACCAGTTTTGTGTCGATCTCCTCTGTAGAAGTCAGTACACTCTGGTTTCTCTTCAGATCGCGTAAATCTTTCGCCTTTTACTAAAGATTTCCGTGGAGAGGAACATTCTGAGTAACAACAAATTTGTTGATGCCCTGCTTTACGGCGGGGCTTCCTATACCTGTGAAACTAAGGGATTGTGCTTCGCTTGAATAACAATACGTATGAGCCCCAACACGTGTTTTACATGATCACATTGTCATTCATTGATACAAGAGACAACTCCTCTATGGAACAATAGAACTGAGCCAAGTCACTGGACTTTTCCTGAAGCCTCGCCTCGCCTCTTTAGTGTACAATAACTTCTGACTGGGACATTCCCCCTGGAGTAATCTAGGGTTTTACTCAAGGGCACACTGGTGGTGGTGTTTCAGTCCAGTTCACTATTCACTAGACCACCAGTATCCCCTTGATATGTAAGGATACACATCTGAATGACATTTTGGCATGTGTGGGACATGGCTGTTTGACAATTGGAGCAGATATAGATGGTCAACATGTCATAACAGGACCAACAGTGTTGTGACGTGCTCGTGGAACAGGGAAAGAGTGCAAAACAAGGCTATATTGTGGTTAAATATTTATTGCTTGTGTACATGTGGCAACGTTTTTTTTTAAATGTATGTGAATCTATCTGGCTAGCCTATGTGTTGCAATTATGAATCTATGACTATCTTTGTATGTTCTATATCTATCTATCAATATCTACCGACCTCATGTCTATCTCTATCTCTGTCTCTGTCAATGTCCCAGCAACTACATCGTAAAGTTTAAACTACAAGTGTAAACTACATCGTAAAGTTTGCAGACGACACCACCGTGGTGGGATGTATCTCGGGGGGGGACGAGGCGGCGTACCCAGGAATTCATCGTAGACTTCAGGAGGAAAAAGTCCGAGATCCAGCCCCTGCTCATCGACGGAGAGAGCGTGGAGAGAGTCTCAACCCTCCGATTCCTGGGACATCACATGCGGGATGACCTGACCTGGAAGGACAACACAAAAGGCACCATCAAGAGGGCACAACAGCGGCTATACACCCTGAGATGCCTCAGGAAGGAACACAACAAGCAGGAGATACTGGTGGCCTTCTACCGCGGCGCAGTGGAGAGCATCCTCACCTACGGCATCTGCAACTGGTTCTCCAGCTGCACAACAGCAGAGAGAAATGCGCTACAGAGAGTAGTGAGAACAGCACAGAAGATCACCGGCGCCCCCCTCCCCTCTCTGGAAGAGCTGTACAACACACGCTGTCTCAGGAAGGCCTCAAAGATCTCCAGGGACCCGACCCACCCTGGGCACGTACACTTTACCAGGCTGCCCTCGAAAAGGAGGTTCAGGACCCTGGCCGCTAAGACAAACAGACTGAAGAACTGCTTCTACCACAGGGCCGTCCAGGCCCTGAACACAGCAAAGACCTAAGTTCTGGGCCCTGGACAGTCTGGACGGATTGTATGGCAGCTGCTGGACTGAAAAAATCAGGTGTAGTGCTGAGGCACAAACATGTACATTTCAAGCCTGCAAACTGTGACACTTTAAATAACGTGAAAAAAATACTATTGTGCAATATGACAACCCTAGTCGACTATCTGTACAGTATAGTACAGTGGATTGTGTACATAGCCTTTATTTATGTAAACCAGCTCCTTCCCTTCTTGTGATTTTTTTTTTTTTCTAAAAGTCTTTTTTTTTTTTCCTTTCCTAACACCAGGGGAGCCACCCCTCCTAAATTTCGTTGTTTGGTACCTGTACTGTAGCAATGACAATAAAGTCCATTCATTCATTCATTCAAATGTATTCTGTCTAGCGTCCGTATGTCTCCACTCTGACTACAACCCTCGAATATGAGGGAGTTCAACGTCATTTTATGCAGTACGAAACTTGTAACACTGCCTTGTTTGCGGAATGATTGACAAAACTGTTCAATCCATGATTTTATATCTTCATGTGTGGGGTCTCTCTCAGATAAAAAATATGTTAAGATTTAGAAAATCTTTATGTGTGTAGTGTACCAGGCTGTAGCCAGGTTTTAATTTATTTGAAAGCCTGGTACACATATAAGGATTATAGGATAGTAGTACCCTGACTGACCTGTAGAGGCAGCCATGTGCTACAGGGGAAATAAAGGGCCGAAGAACGAAAAGAAGACGGGTCAGTCAGCTCGCTTCTTGATTGGCTACATTCCATTCCACGTCACAATCAGATTTGGGTGTTGTCAGTTTCGCCCACACACAAGAGGACTTTGAGTTCAACGTCATTTTATGCAGTACGAAACTTGTAACACTGCCTCGTTTGCGGAATGATTGACAAAACTGTTCAATCCATGATTTTATATCTTCATGTGTGCGGTCTCTCTCAGATAAAAAATCTGTTAAGATTTAGAAAATCTTTATGGTCTACTTTAGGGTGGGCCTGTATAAAATAGGGGGTGGGTCAGCTTTTTGGGGGGTTTGTTTATGTTTCAGTTCATATTCATGGTCCTACTTTTGTTTGCATCCATCAAACACGTTTCCAATGCGACGTACATCAGAGGACACCACAGAGGCACGCATTGATTTACAGTTGATCAAGTACAGTAGCCTACATCAAGTCGGCTTTCGAGCGGTAAAAGTCCACACCGGATTCGGCAAACACAGTAGCCTACAGTAGAGAGATGGACAAACACAGCAGCCTACAGTAGAGAGACAAACACAGCAGTCTACAGTAGAGAGACAAACACAGCAGTCTACAGTAGAGAGACAAACACAGCAGTCTACAGTAGAGAGATGGACAAACACAGCAGTCTACAGTAGAGAGACAAACACAGCAGTCTACAGTAGAGAGATGGACAAACACAGCAGTCTACAGTAGAGAGATGGACAAACACAGCAGTCTACAGTAGAGAGACAAACACAGCAGTCTACAGTAGAGAGACAAACACAGTAGCCTACAGTAGAGAGATGGACAAACACAGCAGTCTACAGTAGAGAGACAAACACAGCAGTCTACAGTAGAGAGACAAACAAAGCAGTCTACAGTAGAGATGGACAAACACAGCAGCCTACAGTAGAGAGACAAACACAGCAGTCTACAGTAGAGAGACAAACACAGCAGTCTACAGTAGAGAGACAAACACAGCAACCTACAGTAGAGAGACAAACACAGCAGTCTACAGTAGAGAGACAAACACAGCAGTCTACAGTAGAGAGACAAACACAGCAGCCTACAGTAGAGAGACAAACACAGCAGTCTACAGTAGAGAGACAAACACAGCAGCCTACAGTAGAGAGATGGACACAGCAGTCTACAGTAGAGAGACAAACACAGCAGTCTACAGTAGAGAGACAAACACAGCAGTCTACAGTAGAGAGACAAACACAGCAGTCTACAGTAGAGAGACAAACACAGCAGTCTACAGTAGAGAGACAAACACAGCAGCCTACAGTAGAGAGACAAACACAGCAGTCTACAGTAGAGAGACAAACACAGCAGTCTACAGTAGAGAGACAAACACAGCAGTCTACAGTAGAGAGACAAACACAGCAGTCTACAGTAGAGAGACAAACACAGCAGTCTACAGTAGAGACAAACACAGCAGCCTACAGTAGAGAGACAAACACAGCAGCCTACAGTAGAGAGACAAACACAGCAGCCTACAGTAGAGAGACAAACACAGCAGCCTACAGTAGAGAGACAAACACAGCAGTCTACAGTAGAGAGATGGACAAACACAGCAGTCTACAGTAGAGAGACAAACACAGCAGCCTACAGTAGAGAGACAAACACAGCAGTCTACAGTAGAGAGACAAACACAGCAGCCTACAGTAGAGAGACAAACACAGCAGTCTACAGTAGAGAGACAAACACAGCAGTCTACAGTAGAGAGACAAACACAGCAGTCTACAGTAGAGAGACAAACACAGCAGTCTACAGTAGAGAGACAAACACAGCAGTCTACAGTAGAGAGACAAACACAGCAGTCTACAGTAGAGAGACAAACACAGCAGCCTACAGTAGAGAGATGGACACAGCAGTCTACAGTAGAGAGACAAACACAGCAGCCTACAGTAGAGAGACAAACACAGCAGTCTACAGTAGAGAGACAAACACAGCAGTCTACAGTAGAGAGACAAACACAGCAGTCTACAGTAGAGAGACAAACACAGCAGTCTACAGTAGAGAGACAAACACAGCAGCCTACAGTAGAGAGACAAACACAGCAGTCTACAGTAGAGAGACAAACACAGCAGTCTACAGTAGAGAGACAAACACAGCAGTCTACAGTAGAGAGACAAACACAGCAGTCTACAGTAGAGAGACAAACACAGCAGTCTACAGTAGAGAGACAAACACAGCAGTCTACAGTAGAGAGACAAACACAGCAGCCTACAGTAGAGAGACAAACACAGCAGTCTACAGTAGAGAGACAAACACAGCAGTCTACAGTAGAGAGACAAACACAGCAGCCTACAGTAGAGAGACAAACACAGCAGTCTACAGTAGAGAGACAAACACAGCAGTCTACAGTAGAGAGACAAACACAGCAGTCTACAGTAGAGAGACAAACACAGCAGCCTACAGTAGAGAGACAAACACAGCAGCCTACAGTAGAGAGACAAACACAGCAGCCTACAGTAGAGAGACAAACACAGCAGTCTACAGTAGAGAGACAAACACAGCAGTCTACAGTAGAGAGACAAACACAGCAGTCTACAGTAGAGAGACAAACACAGCAGTCTACAGTAGAGAGACAAACACAGCAGCCTACAGTAGAGAGATGGACAAACACAGCAGCCTACAGTGGCGCCGGCAGGATTCAATTTCATAGTACGCACAGAAACGTAACACAATTTTGCAGACTAGTCTACAATATAGGTTGGATGGTTGTATCACCTATAACACCACTACACAGAGCAGCAACACAAACATTGTGGTGACTGCGCACCTCGAAACACAGATGAAAACATAGCCCAGGTGACAGCGCACCTAACACATGGGGAAAACATAGGGCCTATTTGGTGACACTGTGACAGCGCACCAGTACATAGGCTAGCACCAGTACATAGGCTAGCACCAGGACATAGGCTAGCACCAGTACATAGGCTAGCACCAATACATAGGCTAGCACCAGTACATAGGCTAGCACCAGTACATAGGCTAGCACCAGTACATAGGCTAGCACCAGTACATAGGCTAGCACCAGTACATAGGCTAGCACCGAAACGAGACTTTTGTCATGTTCAGCGCCAGAGGCAGCACATACACACCACATACCTCTGCTGCTGGGTGTCCTCGGGGCGAGGTAGCAGGCCTAGCTACACAGCTAGCTACCGTAGGGGGCTCGTCACCGTGTAACTGTTGTTTATTATATCGAGTGGGTACTTCAAAACTTCAAGTTGGTGTTATGAAAAAAACTAACGAAAACGAGATATTGTTGACACAATAAAGTTTCACTTGCCAACCCCTTTTAGTCAGCGGGTGGTTCGCACAAGGACCCCAATTGAAATAAGCCAGTGGCTTTCTTGGGTTTTTATCCTGTTAGTTGACCTTGTATGTAATATGTACTTTCATGTACCTACTTCTGCAAATCTTCTAATAAAGTTTTCAATCAATCAATCAAAACATGCAGCCAGCTCTCTACGTCCACGTGAGGCAATGTCCGTTGCCATGGGAACATGAATGCTGTTTCCTGATAGGCTGAAGACGTTCCATAGAATCTGGACGTTCTGCTGCAACTGAACACGTAAAATCGCTGGCAACCCCGGCGCTTAGGTGGACACTGGCCCCGCGATGATAGCCTTCCCTGCTTTCTCCACAGCCATTGGATAAATCTGATTTTAGAAAAGCGTTTTAGGCAATCGAAATGAAATATGCGGTACATCATCCCAATTTGCGGGACGCACCAAAAGTCGTGAAAATGCTGTGCAGTCCCGCGCAAAGCGGGACATCACTGGTCACCCTACACTAGACACTAACTTATACAATAAAACACTGTGCTGAACTCTATGCTATGCTATAAATATCCTAACTTTCTCCTATATCTGAACCTTATGTACACAAGGGTTGTCATATTGCACATAGTATTTGTTGCACATTCATTAAAGTGTCGCAGTTTGCAGGTTTAGAATGTTCACAGTTGTATTTCAATATTGCACTTATGTTTACAATCTAGTAGCTGCCATCAAATTGTCTAGATTGTCCAGGGCCTAGAACCTAGGTCTTTGCTGTGTTCAGGGCCTGAATGGCCCTAGGGTAGAAGCTGAGCTTCAGTCTATTTGTCCGTGCGAACATGGTCCTGAACCGCCTGCCTGAGCACAGCCGAACAAAGTGTTGGGTGGGATGGGTCCCTGGAGATCTTGGAGGCCTTCCTGAGGCAGCGTGTGTTGTACAGCTCTTCCAGAGAGGGGAGGGGGGCGCCGATGATCTTCTGGGCCGATCTCACGACTCTCTGTAGCGCTTTCCTCTCTGCGACTGTGCAGCTGGAGAACCACACGCAAATGCAGTAGGTGAGGATGCTCTCCACTGTGCAGCGGTAGAAGGTCACAAGCAGCTCCTGTCTGAGGTGGTCTTTCCTGAGGACTCTCAGGAAGTAGAGCCGCTGTTGTGCCTTCTTGATGATGGCTGCTGTGTTGGTCCTCCAGGACAGGTCCTCCTGTATGTGCACCCCCAGGAATCGGAGAGTTGAGACTCTCTCCACGCTCCCTCCATCGACGAGCAGGATTTCGACGAGCATGATTTCCTAGGTCTTTAGCTGGTTCAGCAGCAGGTTGTTAACCTTGCACAGCTTGCCCAGCTGCACCATCTCACCTCTGTACGCCACCTCGTCCCCCCCCGAGATGCAGCCCACCACGGTGGTGTCGTCTGCAAACTTTATGATGGAGTTGCTGGGGTGGACGGGGGTGAAGTCGTGGGTGTAGAGGTTGTAGAGGATGGGGCTCAGCACGCAGCCCTGAGGGGAACCAGTGCTGAGTCTGAGGGCTGTGGAGGTGTGGGAGCCCACCCGCACCCTCTGGGGGCGGTCAGACAGGAAGTCCTTGATCCATGCGCAGATGGAGTGTGATAGTCCCAGGTCTAGTAGTTTGGTCACTAGCCTGTCTGGAAGGATAGTGTTGAAAGCAGAGCTGAAGTCCACAAAGAGCAGTCTCGCGTAGCTGTTCCCCCTCTCCAGGTGGGATAGAGTGGAGTGGAGAGTCGTCGCGATGGCGTCCTCTGTGGACCTGTGGGCTCTGCAGGCGAACTGGTATGGATCCAGGTTGGGCGGGAGGCATGTGACTATGTGGGCCCGGACCAGTTTCTCTAAGCACTTCATGATGATTGGTGTGAGTGCCACCGGGCGGTAGTCATTTAGGCAGCTCACCGTGCTTTTCTTCGGGACTGGGATGATTGTTGAGGTTTTCAGGCAGGGTGGGATGGTGGCCTGGGACAGGGACTGGTTGAAGATGTTGGTGAAAACCCCGGCCAGCTGGTCGGCACAGTCCCTCAGCACCCGTCCCAGGACGCCGTCCAGCCCTGAGGCTTTTCTGGGGTCCACCGCCTTCAGCACGCGTCTCACTTCATGCTCTGTTAATGCAGGTAGATCATAATGTAGGTAGTTCATAATGCAGGTAGTTCATAATGCAGGTAGATCATAATGCAGGTAGATCATAATGCAGGTAGTTCATAATCAGTGTTGCCACAGTTACTTTGAAAAAGTATTCTGATTACTGATTACTGATTACTCCTTTAAAAAGTAATCTAGTTACTTTACTGATTACTTGATTTTAAAAGTAACTAAGTTAGATTACTAGTTACTTTTTTAGTTACTATTGGCAGCTGCCTAGGCACCCGACCCCCCCCCCCCCCCCCCCGCAACATAAAAATGAAAACTGGTTTTGCCAAAACTCACTTTATTTTAACAGTAACTTAAATTACATAATTAAACTTTAAACAATAACTTAAAACAACAAAATAAAGAGTCTTTCTTTGCCTCACCCAACATAAATACTTGTTTTTAAACAATAAAATAAATATAATCTTTATTTAAGTGGGGCTACCCCCCTCAAAACGCAATTTCCCATTTTTCCCCGATTTTGAGATGAGTTGCTCTTTTGCCTCCTAAACATGTTTTCTTTCATATTAGTGACAATACAACGTCGACAAAAACACATTTGGTTGTTTATTTTACTTGATTGTGGTGCATGCGTCCGTAAAATCCTCATAAATTCGCCAAAAGTTAGTAGTTTACGCACAGCGTTACCGAAACGGCTGCTGTCTGAAATACATCAAGCCTGGCCTTGTTTGAAAGATGTGTTTCTTGTGCTCAAAATGGCCGCTTCCAAAATTTACAACGCCCCTTGTATCAGCAACCAATCACTAAAATAGATAGGTTGCATTCTTTTAGAATACGCGATTCTATTGGTTGATGCGAAAATTCTCGAATGTGATTGGTTGTCGTGTCCCATGTGACGCGGAAGGCGGAACTAGCCTCTCCACTCAGCCGTTTAACATTGGCGACCTACTGAACTTTAGGGACACTTTTGGGACACTTCCTATGTAGCCAGGGGAACAGAAAAAGACACACACCATCAGTGGGATGCCAGCTTTCAGACAAAAGTGATTTCAAGTCTCTAGCCCAATGTATCACCAAACAGCGCTCAATTTAGTCAATCACTGTGACCCACCGTTTAACATTGGCGACCTCCTGAACTTTAGGCTCACTTTTGGGACACTTCCTATGTAGCCAGGGGAACAGAAAAAGACACACACCATCAGTGGGATGCCAGCTTTCAGCCAAAAGTGATTTCAGATCTCTAGCCCAATGTATCACCAAACAGCACTCAATTTAGTCACTCACTACCCCTCCCCACTCAGCCGTTTAACATTGGCGACCTCCTGAACTTTAGGCTCACCTTTGGGACACTTCCTATGTAGCCAGGGGAACAGAAAAAGACACACACCATCAGTGGGATGCCAGCTTTCAGACAAAAGTGATTTCAAGTCTCTAGCCCATTGTATGGCCTCCTGTGGCCAGAATTCATAACTCCCCTCCTGAGTGAGCTAGAGGTCTGGTTTTCACAAATGAACATCTTCGGTCGCGCCTAGCAGAAAAAACTCGACAGAGTACGGGTGCCAAGCCCCTTACGAATGACCTCGTCGAAAACGGTGCGTCTCTGCGCCTCGGAACGGCCGCGCTGACCGAAAAGCATTTAAAAATAACTCAAATTCAGGCTTCTCGGCCTAGGCACTTCAGGTCAAAGTACCGCTGCGTCGCAACCGTACGAGCCACAGACGCCGTTCTAATATTTCCTGAATCGGCTCGGGCCCGCCGAACACATATCCGAGCCCCGACTCGGTTGCGGCGCCAGTACCAGGTTCTGTCCCTCTCTCACACACAGGAGAGGCAGATGTGCTCACACACCAGTACCAGGTTCTGTAACTAGGCTTGACACAAGTGTGTGTGTGTGTGTGTGTGTGTGTGTGTGTGTGTGTGTGTGTGTGTGTGTGTGTGTGTGTGTGTGTGTGTGTGTGTGTGTGTGTGTGTGTGTGTGTGTGTGTGTGTGTGTGTGTGTGTGTGTGTGTGTGTGTGTGTGTGTGTGGCTGGCTGGCTGGCTGTAGTTCTGTGTGCTGATTACATGGTGGTGCCAGAGGTTTGTGAGAGAGGGAGACACTTTCTATTCCATAACAGCCACTATTTGTAGCCTGTGTGCATTTCTGTTCAGTTTATGTTATTCAGTTATCAGTCAGGTGTTTAGGATGTTTATTGCTAATGGTTTGATTAGGTTTTGTGTTTGTGAATAGCAGTTTCAAATAAAAATGTTTCATATTTCACAATACAAAACTTTGAGTCTGTTTTCCCGAAAATTTGTTTTTATGTGTTTGTCCACACACTTGTCCACACACAAGGATTTTCCTTGCACCAAAACAGACCAAACTTTCCACATTTCTTCCTATCCATATTCTGCTTCTCTGCACACAAGAGTTTGATGATATATCATTCATAGCCCTGTTTATAGTACATTTTATACCAAAACCATGGCGAAAATAGATTTTTTTATGACTATGGACAGTATTTCCTGATGTATGGGCTGATACGAGGACATAGACACAATCTGCTGTGTGCAAAGTTTGTTTTCTTATGTGTCAACATAAATAAAATAAAAAAATAAAAAAATTGACAAATATGATGGTGTGAGTGATCCTGGAGATTTGGGTCCAATTAGCATCTAATTTGCATAATAAACATAAACAATAATAAATTCAGAAAACTTGCAATACATTTTTTCATAGTTTTTATGTACATAACAAACTGGGAATGTGTTCATAGTGATATCTATTTTCTTTCTTTTTTTGCCTATTGGCAAAGTCTAGGGGGGGTAGCCTCCCCTTAACAGTAACTAGCAAGGAGGGGTTTCACAAAACCTAAAACCTACCCTGACCATTCAGGCTTTTACCACAGGACAATATTTTCTTGCCAGCACAGAGTGTACAACGAACATTTATGTTCTTGTCATCCTTTGCTGACACAAACTCAAAATAATCCCTATATTTCCAGCTATTTAACGCATATCTCTGTTCTCGCTCCATTATACGCTTCTGTTTACACTGTGCAATCAGCGTGGTGATACACGTGAGCGATTCTGCTGCACCTCGTGTTGAAAACGTGATCACTGACGTCACTCCCCAAGACGCGAGAAAAGCAATAAATGTTTGTTTACTATCGAACATTACAAAGAAATACTGCATTTAGCCTAAGTTATGAGGTAGTAACGCAATAGTAACGCACAGTCACTCGAATAAGTAACTTTAATCAGATTACTGATTTGGAAATAGTATCGCGATAGAATAGTCGTTACTGGGAAAAGTAATCAGATTAGAGTATCGCGATACTTAGTATCGCGTTACCGGCATCACTGTTCATAATGCAGGTAGTTCATAATGTAGGTAGATCATAATGTAGGTAGATCATAATGCAGGTAGTTCATAATGTAGGTAGATCATAATGTAGGTAGTTCATAATGCAGGTAGTTCATAATGCAGGTAGTTCATAATGTAGGTAGATCATAATGCAGGTAGTTCATAATGTAGGTAGATCATAATGCAGGTAGTTCATAATGCAGGTAGTTCATAATGCAGGTAGTTCATAATGCAGGGTTCCCACACCTTCTGAAACATCACATTCAAGCACCTTCTGAAACATCACATTCAAGCACCTTTCAAGGACTTTCAAGACTCAATTCTCTCAAATTCAAGGACCCAACACGGCATAGTTTGAGACAGACCTAGATGAGAATTTATATAATAGGAACTATCCGCTCACAGACAACAATTAAAAAGAAATGATTTGATATCGAAACAATGTATTGGATAATTCGCTTTGTGTTGTGCTGTCGACAACCGACCACCAGATGGCGCCGTGCCTCGTGTTTCTGCTATACGGTTCGCTTGAGGAGGATTTATGTTCACGTACGAACATTGAGATCATACGTAGCACTCATCTGATACCCTGCAGTACTGACTTATAAACACGTGAGAGCGCCATCATCACGGCCACATAGCGGGCCTCTCTTCAATATTCGACTGAATTAGTTGTTAGTTAGACTGAATTGGTTAGTTCGACTGAATTGGCTGTCTAGCTAACCAGCTAAAAATCTCTGTGAAGTTAGTTACCGTATTTTCCGCACTATAAGGCGCACTTAAAAGCCTTAAAAAAAGAAAGAAAAAAAAAGCGCCATATATATGGATCAAAATGTAAAAATTACATGACTCTGTCAAAATGTTTCAGTATGAAAAACCAATAAAAACAATTTAATAATAATAAAATGTTTCAGTACGACTGGTAAACTACAAAGCCGCACCGCTTGCAGCATTACGGTAATCAGTAAACACCGTCTTGTCTTACTCACAGTCCCACACCACTTGTGTGTATAAAGACCCCAAAATGGCACCTGTCAAGAGACACGCTTACGACGCAGAGTTCAAGCTCAAGGCTGTCAGTCACGCAGTAGAAAATGGGAATAGAGCAGCAGCGAGAGAATTCAACATTAATGAATCAATGGTACGGTGGAGGAAGCAAGAAGATGACCTGCGCCAAGTAAAGAAGACTAAACAGAGTTTCCGAGGGAACAAAGCGAGATGGCCACAGTTAGAGGACAAACTCGAACAGTGGGTTGTTGAACAGAGAGCAGCAAGTAGAAGCGTCTCTACAGTCACAGTTCGAATGAAGGCAACAGCGCTAGCACGGGACATGAACATCGATGAATTTCGAGGCGGTCCTTCTTGGTGCTTTCGTTTTATGAAAAGACGTAAACTCTCCATCCGCGCAAGAACTACCGTCTCGCAGCAACTGCCAAAAGATTATCAAGAAAAGCTGGTCACTTTCCGCGCATACTGCGAAAAGAAGATCACTGAAAACAAGATCCTGCCAGAGCACATCACCAACATGGACGAGGTTCCACTCACCTTTGATATTCCCGTGAATCGCACTGTGGAGAAAACGGGAACCAGTACGGTGTCTATACGCACCACAGGGAATGAGAAGTCATCCTTCACTGTAGTTCTCGCCTGCCAGGCTAATGGCCAGAAACTTCCACCCATGGTTATTTTCAAGAGGAAGACCTTGCCAAAAGAAAACTTTCCAGCCGGCGTCGTCATCAAAGTTATTCCGAAGGGATGGATGGATGAGGAAAAGATGAGTGAGTGGCTGAGAGAAATTTACTTCAAGAGACCGGGTGGCTTTTTCCACACAGCTCCGTCCCTATTGATCTACGACTCCATGCGCACAAAACAAGTGAAGCAAACTAATTCGGAGCTTGCCGTCATTCCGGGTGGATTAACTAAAGAACTCCAGCCGCTAGATATTGGTGTCAACAGGGCGTTCAAAGCTAGACTGCGAGCTGCGTGGGAGCAGTGGATGACAGAAGGCGAACACACGTTCACCAAGACGGGGAGACAGCGCCGGGCGACTTATGCCACTATCTGCCAATGGATCGTGGATGCCTGGGCTGATATATCAGTCTCAACTGTGGTCCGAGCTTTCACGAAGGCAGGAATAATCACTGAACTGCCAGGCAACAGCAGCGACACTGACTCGGATAATGACGAGAGGGAGCCGGGCATATTGGATGCCGTACTCGCCCAACTGTTCAATTCGGACACTGAAGAAGAAGAATTCAAGGGATTCGTGGACGAGGAATGAACTGAAAAAGTGAGCTTTACGTGTTATACGTAACTGAACAATGTTGACTATGCACTAACGTTTGATTTAGTGGTATCAGACTGTTTCTTTTACTACGTGTTTACTGAATCAGGGAAAAGTTCCCCTCCACGTTTGGGAGAAGAGTGAACAAGGCTGGGAGATATTGTTAATATGTTATTGTTAATATTGTTCATATTGTTAATATGCACATGAACGTTTGAACAACGTTACCATGGGAGTGAACGGAGTTGTCAGAACGCTTAATAAAGTTTGACTTTATCTGACTGTTTTGTTGACATTCCCTTTAGCACAGCTCCATCTAGTGGATGCATAACGCAACCCCAGTCAAAAAAAATCAAAAAACACAGTGCGCCTTATAATCCGGTGCGCCCTATATATGAAAACAGTTCTAAAATAGGCCATTCATTGAAGGTGCGCCTTATAATCCGGTGCGCCTTATAGTGTGGAAAATACGGTAGTCCACCTTTGGTTTGGTGGCGGAATGATCCGTCAGTGTTGGAGCAAGAGGGACGCATTTGGGAGCGGGACGCATTTGCGACCGTTGTAGGTACCATATTTTCCCATCCGGTCTTATTTTCCCACTTTTCCGGTTCCGGCCATAGGTCCTGCCCTTTCCAGCCATAGGTAGCGCTATGATTCGCTGACGACGATGACGTACGATCACATGATCACCGCCATTTTTACCCATCAGTAATTTTGGCTGTTTATAGATCTAATCTCTGTAGCTACCTTAAGATACATGGATGTTGCGCGCGAGAGACAGAGAGCGACAGAGAGAGACAGAGAGCGACGAGAGAGAGTTTAGGTGAGAGAGAGAGACAGGTGACAGAGATGGAGTTTGATACAGCACTCAAGTTTTACTTGATGCATGATATGTATCCTCCTGGCATGCCCAAGGTTGGAAACCTTAAATCAAGGATTCAAAAGGCGTCCAAAAATTACTTGATGAAAGGTAAGTCAGTGTGAATAACTATGTTATAGCCACTCTTGAAGCCACTGCTTGAAATGGCGAAAATGCATAGGCCTATATCAAAATTGAGTGTCTCATTAAGCATCTGCTAACTATTATGTGCATAAAACCTGGTTCCAGTGGCTTTATATTTGCACTTCTAAATGAATGCTGTATTTTCCTGCTGCATCAGGCGAGGAGTTGTACTATAAGTGCAAGGACAAACTTCGCTTGGTGGTGTGCAACAAAGATGGAGTTCGTGATGTCCTGATGGTAACTTTCTTATCTGACTTGAGTTCTTGTCCATCATCTTTCCCAATTATGACAAGATTATCATTGTTGGAGACCTCAAAACCTACTTATTCAATCTCACCATTTAAATGTCTGTCTTTATTGTTGTTTCATCTGTTCTATTGTTGTTTTATCTTCTTTGCTCTCTGTGAAGCACATTGTGTCACATTTTTGTGAGAAATGGGCTATACAAATGAAGTTTGATTTGATCTAAAGGAGTGCCACGACAACCATGGGACTGGGGGTCATCCAGGGAGACGCCGAACGCTGGAGAAGGTGATGGCGTCCTACCACTGGTCCACCTTGCGGGAGGATGTCACAAAATGGGTGAGTTTTTGATGTTATTTGTGCATGGTGTGTGAACATTGTAATTTATACACTGCCCGTTAGCAATGATCTTTTACTCAAAGATCTCCAACTCTTGTGTAATTCTCATACTGACCACAATCTGATTCTGCACTGGAACACCCAGACCATCATACAGGCCGCGGCCCCTCAACCACAGCGGTTCTGCACCTAAGGCACTAAGCCCAGCAGCTGACCACCACCACCAACATGACGCCTCAACCACATCAAGAATTCTCTGACTCTAGATAATTTCCTCTGAAATGTCACTGTTTTAAAGGTTGATGAGTGCCCCCGCTGTCAACATCATGAGAAAATAAAGACAGTTGCACCTGTACTCCATCCCATCCAAGTGAAAGAGGCATGGAGTGTCCTGGGGATTGATCTCATTGGTCCACTTCCCACCACTGCAAAGGGCAAAAGGTAGCTACTGAATGTTGGGCAGAAGTATGTGTAACCCCTTATGGTTAAAGCTAGTGAGATAAGCTGACATCATGTATTGGATAAGTCAATAAAAGTTATGAAGCAAGTTTTTGGTGGACCCCATGAGGAATAGCTGCTGCAATGCTGTAGCTAATGGAGAACAATCTGCATTTTTCATTGCAGATACATTCTGACTGCAACCGACCTCTTCACCAAGTGGGTTGTGGCAAAAACCCTCTACACCAAAACAGCCAATGAGGTGTCCAGGAAGATAGTCAACATTCTTCTTGACTTTGGACTGGTAGAGAGGATCATTAACGACCAAGGACGGGAATTTGTGAATGAGGTACAGTTATGTATATAAGACACAGTGTATGTGATGTGTGACATTTGATAATTGTAATTTAATCTAATTTAATTGCATACACTAATGCATCTGCAGGTCAACCGTGGTGTTTTTGAGGCTCTGGGTTTCAAACACTGCATCACGTCAGCCTACCACCCCCAGGCCAATGGACAGGACGAGCGCACAAACCGCAACGTGAAGACTGCGCTTGCCAAGTACTGTGGGGAGGGACAGAACAACTGGGATGCCCATTTGAGGGGCGTCGTAATGAGTATCAACACCTCTAAGCAGGTAGCCTACTATTGTGTAACAACTGCATATGTAAACAATTCAAACAAACATAGAAAGAAAAAAATAACAATTCAAACAATATAGAAAGATGGTAAAATGCTATTGATTGTACTTTTGTTTTGTTTTACAGCGATCAACCAAGTACACCCCGTACTTGGCACTGTTCGGACGGCACCCTCGCAGCCCAGGTGTCATCAACACAACACAGACTGAGGAGGGTGACGACTCAGCTGTGGTTGTGGTTGATTTGCCAGAGGAGGATGTACAGGCGAAGACTGTCAAAGTTACAGATCTACATGCAAAGGTGATGTAAAAATGGCAATTTATGCATAATAATATCTAATAATAACAAATATGCATACAATGGCAATATATGCTATAAAATATGAATATGTTTTTGTGGACAATTAATTAAATTATTTAAAAAATGCAGATTTACCAGAACATCCAAATTGCCCAGGCAAGGCAGAAAAAGGCCTACGAGGCCCGGAACAAAAAGGGGGTCAAATCCTTTGACTTCAAAGTTGGGGATGAGGTCCTACGGGCAAACAAGCGGAAGAGGGAACAGGAGGTGAGCATGATGCTGAATGGTAAATAATAGTGTTTTTTGTTAGTTCAATAGTTGTGATTGCACCATGCATTTTATTCCTTCAGTGTGAGCGGTCTGACAGTGTGGTGGGCAGCAATGCCATAAGAAATGACCACAGCTATGCCGCAACAATGCGAGAGGAAGACGCCAAGAAAAAGAGGACAGAAGACGACAACTGACGGGTATGTTTCTCTTCACCAGTACTGTATATTACTATAACCTTATATGAAAACGGTGTCACTACACCACTGGCTGTAGAACTGTTTCTATGGACCACTGTAAGAGGACTTTAAACTGTTTTTGTCTTGTAGACCGTGGCAAGTCCACCCTCCTGGGAGCAGAGTGGATGAAGAAGAACGCCCACCGGCTGGAAGGGAAGGTCCAGGAGCCTGCTTTTCTTCAATTGGACAAAATACAGAGAGAGGAAATAGAGGCTAAATTGAAACTGACTGAAGACGAAGAAGAACGTCAAGAATTGTTTGAATTTGAACTTTCAATTGATTATGATTTATTTCTGTTAGAGGTCAAGGACAATCTTGGCATCCCTGTGTGCGCAAGTTTCAAGGCTCCCAGTTCAGAAGAGTGATTGATTAATTAGTGTGTTTGCAGTCGCAAATATAAAACTGAATCTGAACAGTAGTGTGAACTACATGTTGGTCACATTACCCCAAATGATAACGGTGGATGACCGATGGCCTTATTCACTTATTCCTTCCAGCTAGAGTCTGGATCTAGCTAGAGTTAGTCATGTCAGAGGGAGGGGCTTTTGACACGTGCATGCTGTCTGAGTCAGTCCATCCTCTCCATGGGTGTGGGTTAGATGTGTCTACAGGCCCCACGCTTTCAACTGCCAGGCTCTCCCTCCGTCTCTCTGGGGCCTACGTCCAGGATCGGCCTGGTGACAGACTAGACAATTTATTAACATTGGCCATGGAATTCTCCTGCCGGAGACCGGCTGTTACCCATTGACGCATCCTGTTTGTCCATAGCTCCCGCTCTGTAGCATCTCCACTCCTCCTTATGGTGGTGACAATACCCGGTCCCTTGTGGGGGTCACTACACTCATTGGTGTGGTTATTATCATGGTTCTGCTTGTAGAAATGCCACTATGGTGGTGACAATACCCGGTCCCTTGTGGGGGTCACTACACTCCTCATTGGTGTGGTTAATCTCATGGTTCTGCTTGTTTGAGGTTTTCCCAAATAAGATACTGTATATATGTATATGTACACATGCTATATTTCAGTTAACCTACACAATGTTTTTACTTGATTCCAGCTAATTTGTGAATGAATACGTTTTTGTTTGTGTATGGTCAATCCATTTTTATGTAAATATGGTTTCATGCTGTATTGATTTACAATAAATTCATTGCATTTCATTCAATCTTGTTGCTTTACTACAAAAAACACATCTGATTGAGGAAGACTACAAAACATTGAGAAAGGATTTGGTAAACCAAGTATTTCATGCGTCATATGGTAGAGGGGTGTGGCCATAGTCATTGATACATCTCTACCATTCTCTGAAGAGAAAGTGATAAAAGATAATAGGAGAAGATATGTAATGGTTGACCCTATTACATTAACCATAGCTAAAGGTAATTAATCTTTTTTTCATTTCATACCTATTAGTTTACTCTAACCAATTAAAATGATTAACAAGCATAATGGCACAGAGAATGCAGAGATGTGTATATATACAAAGGGTTGAAATATATGTTATTATTATTATTATTATTACTTTATTATCACATAACAGCTATTTGAAGCAAACTATGGAAAATGTATAACTGAGTAGTGAAATACTCAGAAATAGTGAAATACTTTCTTAGAAATGTCTACCGTGTCATGATTACAAAGATACCACTTGAACACACACACTGTGATGCGCGCGAAACACACACACACACACACGCACACACACACACACACACACACACACACACACACACACACACACACACAACACACAGTTTCAGATCTACTAACGGGTCTTCGTGGCATCGCGAATCATAGCGAATCATAGCGCTACCTATGGCCGGAAAGGGCAGAACCTATGGCCGGAACCGGAAAAGTGGGAAAATATGACCGGATGGGAAAATATGGTACCTACACCGTACAAGGCTTGTTGTTAAGAGACGTTGCTAAGGGAAGTGTATAATTCAATGTACAAAGACGAAATGAAAAGTACATCCTAGCTGTCAATAATACAATTACTTACCGTATTTTCCGCACTATAAGGCGCACTTAAAAGCCTTTAATTTTCAAAAAAAACGACAGTGCGCCTTATAACCCGGAGCGCCTTATATATGGATCAATTGGTTAATTTGTTGATCCATACTGGTTGTACACGGCGCTCAAGGCGCTCTGTCAAAATGTTTCAGTACGACTGGTAAACTACAAAGCCGCACCGCTTGCAGCATTAAGGTAATCAGTAAACACCGGTATACTGTGCTTACTCACAGTCCCACACCACAAGACCCCAAGTAAAGAAGACTAAACAGAGTTTCCGAGGGAACAAAGTGAGATTCTTGGTGCTTTCAACTTGAAGTTTTAAAGTACCCACTCGATATAATAAACAACAGTTTAACGATCACTAAACACTTATCATTTGTGTATTGGATTCATTATTCTCGTTTGCCGGAGGCTACCGGTAAGGGGCAGTGGTGTAGTCTACGTGATACGCAGGACTACGCCGTATACCCACTAGGAAAGGCCAAGGATTTCCATATACCCATTTAAAAATGTGTGAGGATACGTAACAGCGTTTTGTGACAGAACTTTCACACTTTCATTCATAAAATTCACCCCGTCTGTGTTACGAAGCACTTGACTTTTGGACCATTGCGACTGACTATAGCGTCATATACCATCAACGGGGGGAGATGCGCCATGAAATATGCCAAAAGCAGTATCATGCACAGATCAGCCTTATAACATGTAATTTAGATATATATCTAACGTTAGACAGGCAGCGCAGATTTATTTTTATGGCGAAATGAACGATATGAGGCTGGGAAGGAAAAATCACAGTATACCCACTAGAAAAAACTACACTACACCACTGAAGGGAGGGTTGACTTGTAAACATAGTTTCGTTTTAGCTCGTGTTCAAAAGCAAGAACTGTGTGTTCATCTAGTTATGTGTAGTTATGTGTTTTTAGCATGTCGATGTTCTCCCAGTATGTTGTCATGTTATTAAAATACAGTTTAGACCAGGGGTCGGCAATAGGCGGCCCGCGGGCCATTGCTGGCCCATCACCAATAATATTTGGCCCAGCAGAATATTTGGAGAATCCATTTTTTTTTTTTTTTTTTTTTTTTTACAATATCCGACCGACAGTCCCACATATAGCGCCTATAATGTCCGAATAGAGAATCTACCTCCACCTGAATAATGCTTATTGTACTTTTATCCATGTTGAGAGTGAATGACACAGGGACAGACAATCAGGCAGCGGGGTGCACCGAAGCGCACTGACGCTGAACCCCTCATAGTGAATCATAAGTAGGTGGACAACGTGTAGTGCTGAAATAGCCGTGTGTGGTTTGAAAACAATAACACCAGCTCAGTAAATAGTTCAAACGTAATGTTTACGTATATGTGACTGCAACACACATATGAACAGTAACAAAGCAAATTCAGTTTAATATTCTGAAAAACATTGACAACAAAATCGGTGAAAAAAAGAAAAGAAAGAAAAGTAATCCGCTTATGCGAGGGGTGGTGGTGCATAGGCCTATGCTCCTGAAACGACAGAGCAAACACGCTATTAGGGATAATAATTACAATGAGCCATTCATTCAAAATATACAAAATACAATTAGGTTATTAAATACAATAACGACAGGCTTGGTACTCACTTAATGTGAAAAGTGGCATCTCCCATCGGTCAGTATTTGCTTGATATCTGGTTATATGGACGTCACTTTAATCCGCAGGCAGTTCTCAAGTTTTTTTTTGCATCAATCGATTCCTCTCGTGCGTCTTTATCACATTCATTGAGGAAAAGGACGACTCGCATGTATAGAAAGGGAACATTGTGAGCACGGAAGATGTGAGTCTCACAACGGCTTTGCGTTGATGAAACCAGGTAGGATGAACATTATAGTTCGCTGTCCATTCCTCTTTAAATGCCCTGTTTTCACCGTCAACTTTCCTCTTTACACCTTTGGAGAGTGACATGATGTTTCTCTTGCTAGTTAGCAGGTTAAATGTTTAGCTAACTTCACCCGGCAGGCAAACAACCAATCCAATAATAATGTGACCTTGTCTGGGAGGAGGGGGGAATCATTCAGAATGAAAGTATGTTAAATAATTATTAGAATAAGCTAGGCTGCGCTACATCGTCAGTCCACACATTTATTATTCAAAACTATGGAAAAGGGTGAAACTACGTTTCAACGTTGTTGAGAATCACAACACAAACTTGCTAGTCAAGCCAAAATACTGCAACGTAATGGATTGGACTGCTACCTAGTTAACTACAACACTACTTTACATTGTTACCTAGTTAACTTCAACACTACTTTACATTGTTACCTAGTTAACTACAACACTACTTTACATTGTTACCTAGTTAACTACAACACTACTTTACATTGTTACCTAGTTAACTACAACACTACTTTACATTGTTACCTAGTTAACTAGAACACTACTTTACATTGTTACCTAGTTAACTACAACACTACTTTACATTGTTACCTAGTTAACTACAACACTACTTTACATTGTTAGCAGGCTCACAAAACAAGCTGTGTTAGTTGACTAGCGATGTGTACATTTTTCGAAAGAAAAGTCAAAGCATTAGAATGTGTCACATTTTTTAACAATCAATTACTTATGAATGAATTAATGGAATGAATGAATGGTCTTTATTGTCATTGCTACAGTACAGGTACCAAACAACGAAATTTAGGAGGGGTGGCTCCCCTGGTGTTAGGAAAAAAAAAAAATATAAAAATCGGGCCCGCCATCTAGTGGCTCAAAAAAAATTTGGCCCGAGGCCAAACCTAATTGCCGACCCCTGGTTTAGACCTTCGTAGCGATGTGTTTTGTTAGCTGTTAGCCGCTAGCAGCGTTTGTTGTGGTTTGGTCAGAGTCACTTTTCTCCCATTCAGTGTTTGAGGTGAACCAACATTCAAATACGCCTGTCGTGTTCAATCTTTCTCTGATTTGAATGTATGACACATCATTTGAAAGCTTACAATCTGTAGTTTAAGCATGTGTAAAAACTGAAAAAGTACGTTGCACATTTCACCAGGAGCTGTCACATATTGGTTGTTGGTTATAATTGTATAGCCTATTGGTTGTTTTCTGGTGTTGTTTTGCTCTGTTTGTAGTCTACTTGATGTATTTTTATCAGCTGTTAAATCACCACAGCGGTTAATCCACTAATAGAGATAATAGCAGATTGAAAATGCTTGTAGCTAACTACTCTATATCTCGTGGTTGCAGCTATTGCGAATTGCTATTCACGCGAGTCAGCTGTGAATCACCGCAGGTCCTTGACGCTTGTTGCAAAAATGGATGACGAACGGCTGATACTTGAGGTGAAAAAATATATATTTTTGACAGTGGAGCAGGTAGAACGTTGACGGTGACAACGCTCAGGTGGAGCTTGGACAACGGGAAGTTGACACAACACCGATGGAGAGGTGACGCAACGCAGTAGGTGGAGCTTGGGCGTAACGCAACCCCAGTCAAACGTTTGACTGCAGTATCTATTCTATGCGCCTTATAATCCGGTGCGCCTTATAATCCGGTGCGCCCTGTATATGAAAACAGTTCTAAAATAGGCCATTCATTGAAGGTGCGCCTTATAATCCGGTGCGCCTTATAGTGCGGAAAATACGGTACATCATGAGTGCGTGTCAACACTTTTCACTCTTTTAGTTCAGTCAAGTATTAAACAAAGCCCTGTCCGGGCCGTGGTGATGGCGCCCTCGTGTGTTTAACAATTAGTATTGCAGTGTATTTCAGCTGAGTGAGACGCATGCGCACACAGGGTTTTGGTCATTCAGTGTACATTAATTATTCTATAGACGCGTAAAAAGACATAGAATAAAATAACAACATATAAGAGGCAGAAAAAAGGAGATACAATTATCGAATTATATAAATTTAAAGCAAGAAACATTTTAATTCAGCAGAAACTTCACCAGATACTGACTTCTCCTGTCTGGTTGTCCATCAGATCACACACAGTTCTCTATGTGTGTGTGTGTGTGTGTGGTGTGTGTGTGTGTGTGGTGTGTGTGTGTGTGTGTGCGTGTGTGTGTGTGTGTGTGTGTGTGCTGTGTGTGTGTGTGTGTGTGTGTGTGAGTGTGTGTGTGTGTGTGTGTGTGTGTGTGTGAGTGTGTGTGTGTGTGTGTGTGTGTGTGTGTGTGTGTGTGTGTGTGTGTGTGTGTGCGTGGTTGCGTGTGTGTTGTGTGTGTGTGTTTATATGACAACGTAACCGCAGGGTTCCCGGTTCCATTCCGGCCACGGACATTATTCTTCCTGTCACCTCTCCTCTCTCTCTCTCTCTCTCTCTCTCTCTCTCTCTCTCTCTCTCTCTCCTCTCTCTCTCGCTCTCTCTCTCGCTCTCTCTCTCACCTATCCTTCCTGTCATGTCTCTACGGTATCTGTCAATAACAGAAAAGATATGAGTGGGACTGCCCCACTCAGAAAGAATCATGGAAGTGGATCATGGATCATGGAAGTTTAATTAATTACAAGTTGCATCGGGTCCTGAGCCAGTTAGGTTATGGTCAGAGGTCAGACAGCGTTCCTGATGTGATTTAAAAAAACAAACTGAATCAAATAAAACTTGAGGGTCAGAGCAGTTAGTGAGGTCAGGTCTCTCCCTCCCCCCCTCCCTCTCTCCTCTCCTCTCTCTCTTCTCCTCTCCTCTCTCTCTCCCTCTCTCTCTCTCTCTCCCTCCCCCTCCCTCTCTCCTCCTCTCTCTCCCCCCTCCTTCTCTCCCTCCTCTCTCTCTCCCCCCCAATCCCTCCCTCTCCTCCTCTTCCTCTCTCTCTCCTCCTCCTCTCTCTCTCCCCCTCCTCTCTCTCCTCTTCCTCTCTCCTCCTCCTCTCTCTCCCCCTCTCTCTCTCCCTCCCCCTCCCTCTCTCCTCCTCTCTCTCCTCCTCCTCCTCTCTCTCTCCCTCCCCCTCCCTCTCTCCTCTTCCTCTCTCTCCTCCTCTCTCTCTCCCTCTCTCTCTCCCTCCCCCTCTCCTCCTCTCTCTCCTCCTCCTCTCTCTCCTCCTCCCTCCCTCCCTCCTTCCCCTCTCATCTTTGTTGTGTCTCTTACAACAACCCCTACCCCTCCCTCTCCCTCCCTCCCTCCCCCTCTCCCTCCCTCCCTCCCTCCCTCTCTCTCTCCCTCCCTCTCCCTCCCTCCCTCCCTCTCTCTCCCTCCTCTTAGCAGGTCTTCAGGTGCAGGGG